>NC_092875.1:252109016-252428183 GCF_028372415.1 Notamacropus eugenii
TCTCAGGGATTGACTTTAATACAAAGTGGCCTCCAATGTTTTCTGACATGATTAACCTCTGAGGATAAATTCATTTCAGAATCAGGATGTGAACCTAAGCTACTCCACACTGGACTATGAAGCATTATGTCTGCTAGAAATTAGCCCTCCAGAACTTTGACTTTGGATTCTAGTTATTTCAGAAAATTCGCATTGAAAAAGAATCCAGTGGAAGGAAATGAAGAATCATGGAGATTGTAGAAAACACTGATTTTTAATTTAGAAAAATGTCCCTGAAGAACAGAAATACCTAATTTAGTGCAGGAAACATAAACTATAATGACTCCAAGGCTCCATTCTATTTTTTCTTTTGGATGGAGTAGGGTCTCATCTAAAATTAGTCATTTGCCAAACTCAAATTGGGGAGGGCCCTGAATCAAAGAAAGTCCTATAGTATTTAGATGAAGATAGGAGACAATTCCAATTACAAGAAGCATGGAGTGCAGGGAGGACACAAGGTTAAGGTGATGTCTTCAATCACAAAGATTCAGGCAGCTCTATGCTTCCAGTGTTGGCTGATGTTTGGAGAAAGGAGGCAATGGATGAGGAGAGAGCCAGCTTTCCTTTGCAGAGGCAAAATGAAATGACTCACTTCAGGGTCTTTCTAAAAAAAAAAATAACAAATGTAATTTAGGGATAGCACATTCCTGAGCTAATTTAATTGTGTATTTCTTTATACCAGACAACCACCTGGAAGCAGTCAAAACAACAAAAATAGCAAATCAATTTTGGTGAGCAAACGAAGTTAAATATTAAGATCTAATAATACACTGTCTTGGCAGCAGCTGTAAACTTTTTATTTCTTCTCTCAGACATATTGCTAATAGTTTGAAAACAAAACATGTATCTATTATCTTACCCTTGCTGAAAGTACAATTATTGATTTCTACTGGGGAAAAAGAGCACAATATAGGTGCATTTCTTTAAGGCTTATTGAAATTATATAGCATTTCTATAGGAAAGATTTTGATAACAATCTCATTTGTAATTTATTTCTTTTTGGAAGAATGTATTCTCCTTTTATAGAAAGCCAGTAGACCCTGGAACACAAAAGGATATATGGCTATATGTGTGTATATATGTATGTGTCTTTTCTGTTCCTCAAACTTGATTCCTGAGGAAGGCAGGGGCATGAACATTACAGTAAGGAGTGACACAGGTCTGTTTCTATTCTGATCTTTCTTAATTCCCTGTTTGAATGAAGATGTATTAAAGAATGTGATTTACTCTTAAACTAATTAGAATGTCATCTTATGGCAAGAGGAATACTTTACAGGGAGTTCATGGAGGAGAGGAAGCTTAGATGAATGAGGTTTAGGGCTCTGAGTGGAAACTACCTTTATGCTATAAAATTAAGTTAAGACTTTAAAGACTTCCTTTAAAGATTTAATTCAATTATCTATTTTAAAATATAAAGCATATCCTATTCTCTGGGATTCCTTAGCTAAATGAATGGAAGCAAAGTTATAGGCTTGATGTTCCTTTAGCTTCCTGTTACCTCAGTCACTGAAATGAGCAAAAACTAGAACCCAGTGGATTTAACTTACACAGGGAAAAATAAAAGCATGAAGGTGGGATAGAGAGTTACTTACCAAAGACATTACTGAACAATTCCAATTCATCAGTTATCTTGAGTTCTTTAAAGTTAGGAGAGTAAGGAATGACTTAGACACAATTCTACTCCAAGACAGAAGGATGTGAGATGACCTCATTATGTTATTTTCAGTGCTATGATACCCCCCAAATATAGGTGACCCAATGCTTGCTTTTGGAGTATGGCATTTATTCTGTAGGCTGACAGTGATTTAATGGTATGCCTATAGAACATGTGAAAGATTCAGTAGTATTTGGAGTCAGGGAAAATGGGTACAGATTTTGACTCTGACACTACCTGGATGGTCTTAGATCTCTTACAACTTCAAATCCAATATTCAATCTACATGAATCACCAGATGATTAAATATTTAGCGGGATCTAGAACTTCATTCGTATTAGTTTTGCACTTCAAAGAACACTAAAAAGACCTGGATCCCTTCTCAGGGCACAGAAGACATATATTGAAAAAATATAAACATATATTTTACAAGCTTCCTGGAGGTGATGTAAGACACAGAATCAGGTCTCTTTTCAGAGAAACTGAATGTATTTTTTCCTGCTAAGATGATTTGGGACTAATACTTAGTCAAGTCATGTTAGATGCCTTTTTCTTCTGTGAAATAAAATGGTGATGGGTTAAATTCAAATTTGTATGACAAAAGGAATAGTACAGTATAATTTTCCCATTCCAGTTGCAATTTGTGTGTGAATGGAGGGGTATCATGTGATTCTGTCTTGTCTAGGAATCTAAGTGGCATATTCTCATTGATACTTTTCTGACCATTTTTAGTAACTGACATTTTAAGAGCTCCTGTGATTATTCCTTTTTTCATGGCCATGTTCAAATCCATTCTCAAGCTTTATTATCATGATGTCAGGACCAAGAGGTATTTGTTTAAAACACATGGGTCAAACAAAAGAAGATAAAGACTTTAAGAATCTGTAGTTCTGGCATATGCACCATTTCTGTTTAAGGTTAGTTGAAATCAATTTGCCTCGTTAGATGCTTGAAGCCGTATAGTCAGACAGCATTTGATTAACCTTACTGGATGACAAGTCCTGTCAAAATCAATCTGATTTCCAATTCACTGGCTGTGTGAGTTCCATCGCTGCTGATCATATGTGATAAATGCAAAGATGACCATGAACATGTTTTCCTTCATTTCAGGTTAACTTAGTTGCTACTCCTAAAGCACACTTTTCACATTTTTGACATTCCTAGTCATGTGACAGAGAAACTGTTCTCTGGAAAGATGGGGCAATTAATGTGTGCATTTAGGTGTATCAAGAATGAATATAATCAAAAGCAACCTAATTAATGAGCTGGATTTTAAAACGTGAAAGAACAAAACAAGGAAGAAAGCAGATGACTTTGGATAGACTAAATCTTTCCTTTTACCTCTTAGCTTAATTCTACCTTCCAAAGAGTACTAATGCAACGATCTAAAAAAGCTAATTTGAGCTTTAGGTCATAATAGATTGAGGTGATTTGACATTAACATGGAGTGGTTAGATGCTCATAGAGGCATAAAGAAAATCAGAAACATCCATTCTCACCTTAAAGCTAGGTATCAGAATACATTGGTCATGATAAATTGCTTCTGGGATTTGCTAATTTGCAGAAATTTGGATAATTGTTACATTAATCACACCCACTGTACAGAAGGTATGTGATGATATGGAAAATAATTATGTTTACCTTCTCATCACTTCAGCAGTGGAATAAATACTGCATATTAGTGGAAAACAATTTGATTGTATAACTGTTCTTGATTTACTATCATAGATTTTCATTGCATTCCTATGAAGGCAGAAGGATCAGTGCAATTATGTCTGTGCTTATCAGGGAACTGATAGAACTTGGGATATAATAATAGATCTCTTGAGATGAAAGAAATGTCAAATCCAAATGCCTGGACAATTGAAAACTCTTGTCAACAGCATCCATGATAATGTGGTCATTCAGTCACTGTCTGAAATTTTACTATTTAGTTTATTACTTCAGGTAGAGAAAAGAGCTGAGTACAATTAATTTTGGCAGCAATTCTTAGGAAACTTTTGCTTATACTGAAATCCATATATTATGTGTATGTTTGTACAAAATCCATAGCATCCATGTGTTCTAGATCTGTCCTGGTGTCTAGATCTGTCCCAGTACAGAAGTTCTGAATAAATTGTCTCTTTCCTCTACAAGGAGACAGTAGCATGGCATAGTGGATGGAAGATAAAGTGATGAACTAGAAAGCCCGAATTTCAAGACACTTCAGTTGCTTCCTTCCTTCCTTCCTTCCTTCCTTCCTTCCTTCCTTCCTTCCTTCCTTCCTTCCTTCCTTCCTTCCTTCCTTCCTTCCTTCCTTCCTTTCTTTCTTCCTCTGTCTCTCTTTCTCTTTCTTTCTTTCTTTTGAAAATTTGATAGATATGATGTGGTACCTCAGAATTGTTTTGATTTGCATTTGTCTAATCAATAGTGATTTAGAGAACTTTTTCATATGACTGTAGATAGCTTTAATTTCATCCTCTGAAAACTCCGTTCATATCCTTTGACCATTTATCAACTGGGGAAAGACTTATATTCTTGTACATTTGACTCAGTTCTCTATATATCTTAGAAATGAGGACCTTAGCATAGACACTAGTTGTAAAAATTCTTTCCCAGTTTTCTGCTTCCCTGCTAATGTTAATTGCTTTGAGTTTGCTTATGCAAAAACTTTTCAATTTAATGTAATCAAAATTGTCCATTTTGCACTTCATAGTGTTCTCTATTGCTTGTTTAGTCAAAAATTTCTCCATTCTCTGTAACTCTGGCAAATACACTATTCCTTGCTCCCCTAATTTATTTATAGTATCAGTCTTTGTACCTAGACCACATACTCATTTAGACTTTATTCTTGTGTAGGGTGTCAAGCATTGGTCTATGTCCAGTTTCCACCACCAGCTTTCCCAGAAGTTTTTGTCAAAGAATGAGATTTTATCCTAGAAGGTAGGGTCTTGGGGTTTATCAAAGAGTAGATTGCTATATTCCTTCACTACTATGTCTTGAGTACCTAACATATCCCACTGGTCTATGCCTCTATTTCTTAGCCAGTACCAAGTGGTTTTGATGATTGCTGCTTTATAATACAATTAGAGATCTGGTAGGACTACATCACCTTACCTAGCATTTCTTTTCATTAGTTCCTGTGAGATTCTGGACCTTTGTTCTTCTAGATGAATTTTGATATTATTTTTTCTAGCTCTAGAAAATAATTATCTGGTAGTTTGATTGGTATGGCACTGAATAAGTAAATCAATTTAGGTAAAATTAGCATTTTTATTATATTAGCTTGGCCTACCCACCAACAACTGATGTTTTTCCACTTACTTAGTTTTGACTTATTTGTGTAAAGTGTTTTATAATTTTGTTCATATAGTTACTGGGTTTGTTTTGGCAGGTAGACTTCCAGATATCTTATAGTGTCTACCACGGTTTTAAATGGGATTTCTCTTTCTATCTCTTGCTGTTGGGCTTTGTTAATAATAGATAGAAATGCAGATGATTTATGTGAGTTTATTTTGTAACCTGCAAATTTGCCAAAGTTGTTTATTATTTCAAGTACTTTTTACTTGATGCTCCAGGATTTTCTAAATATATCATCATATCATCTGCAAAGAGTGATAACTTAGTGTCTTGTTTGCCTATTCTAATTCCTCCAATTTCTTTTTCTTCTCTTATTGCTAAAGCTAACATTTCTAGTAGCACATTGAATAACAGTGATGATAATAGACATCCTTGTTTTACCCCTGATCTTATTGGAAATGCATCTAGCTTATCCGTAATACATATAATGCTTGTTGATGGTTTTAGGTAGATACTGTTTATTATTTTATGGAAGGCTCCATTTATTCCTATGCTCTCCAGTGTTTTCAACAGGAAAGGGTGTTGTGTTTTGTCAAAAGTTTTTTCTGTATCTATTGAGATAATCATATGATTTCTGTTAGTTTTGTTGTTGATATGATCAATAATACTAATAGTTTTCCTAATTTTGAATGAGTCCTGCATTCCTGTTATAAATCCTACCTGATCATAACATATTATTCCCATGATAAGTTGCTGTATTCTTTTTGCTAATATCTTATTTAAAATTCTTGCCTCTATATGCATTAGAGAAATTGGGCTATAATTTTCTTTCTGTGTTTTGGTTCTTCCTGGTTTAGGTATCAGAACCATATTTGTATCACAAAAAGAATTTTTTATTACTCCCCCAGCAATTTTCCCAAATAATCTATATGATATTTGAATTAACTGTTTTTAAAATATTTGATAGAATTCACTTGTAAAGTTATCTAGCCCTGGAGATTTTTTCCTAGGGAGTTTGTTGTTTGCTTATTCAATTTCTTTTTCTGAGATGGAGTTATTTAAGTATTTAACTTCTTCTTCTGCTATTATGGGCAATTTATATTTTTAAAATATTCATCCATCTCATTTAGACCATTGAATTTATGGGCATACCATTGGGAAAAGTAATTTCTAGTAATTGTTTTAATTTCCTCCTTATTGGAGGTGAGTTCACCCTTTTAATTTTTGATATTGGTAATTTGGTTTTCTTCTTCCTTTTTTTTAATCAAATTGACCAAAGGTTTATCAATTTTATTGGGTTTTTCATAAAAACAACTCTTAGTTTTGTTTCTTAGTTCAATAGTTTTTTAATTTCAATTTTTAAAAATCTCTCCTTTGGTTTTCAGTATTTCTAAATTGACATTTACTTGGGGATTTTCAATTTGTTTTTTTTTCTAGCTTTTTCTGCTGCATGCCCAATTCATTGGTCTTCTCTTTCTCTATTTTATTCATATAGGTATTCAAAGCTATAAAACACAGGATGCATTGACTATCTCTGCTTTTCTCTACTAGACTGTGAGATTTTTATGCCCTGGTACCTGGTCAATTTTTATATATGTGCCAAGTACCACTGAGAAAAAGGTATATTCTTTTCTATCTCCATTCAGTTTTCTCCATCTACCTTATCTAGAGTTTTATTCACTTCTTGTTTATTTTGAGGTTAGATTTATCAAATTCAGAAAGGGGGAGTATGAGGTCCTCCACTAGTGTAGTTTAGTTGTCTATTTCTTCCTGTAATTTCCTTAGCTTTTCCTCTAAGAATCTGGATGTTATACTACTTGGAGCATATATGTTTAGTTCATTGTCTATGGTGCCTTTTAGCAGGATGTATTTTCATTCCTTAATTCTTTTGATTAACTCTATTTCTGCTTTTTCTTTGTCTGAGATTAGGATTGCTATCCCTTCCTTTTTTACATCAGCTGAAGCACAATATATTCTGCTCCAACATTTTTCCTTTATGCTGTGTGTATCCCCCTGTTTCAAATGTGTTTCTTGTAAACACTGTTGTATATGGTTTTTAATCCATTCTCGTATCCACCACCATTTTATGGGAGAGTTCATCCCATTCACATTCACAGTCATAACTGCTATCTCTGTCTTTCCCTCCATCCTCATTCCCCCTGCTTATGCTTTCATTTCTCCCTTCTCACTTCCCCTCCACAATAGTTTTAATTTTTTACCACTGACTCCCTCAGTCTTCTTTTCTTTCTTTCAGTATCCCCCTCAATTTACTCCCCCTTTCCCTTACTACTTCTTACTACTCCCTCTTAACCTCCCATCCCTTCTGTTTCACCTTTCCCCTCCTAATGTCTATAGAACCAGCTAGATTTCCGTACTTAATTGAGTTTGGTGTTCCCTCCTTGAACCAAATCAGATGAGAGCAAGTCTCAAACAATGCTCATCTCTCTCTCCTCTTTCCCTGTACTGTAATATATATTTGTGCCTCTTCCTGTTATGTAATTTACCTTTTTCTGCCTCCTCCTTTTCATGTCTCCCATTACCATCCTTTTGCACCCTTAAATCACATTTTTGTCATCATATCATTTAATTGTTACTCCATCTATGTATCTATATCCCTTTTTATATATCATAATAAATATACAACTCTCAAGATTAACAAGTATCATCTTCCCTTATAGGCATAAAAACAGTTTGCCTATATTGAATAGCAAGATTTTTTTCCTTGGTTTACCTTTTCATGTCTGTCTTCAGACTTGTGTTTGAAGATCAAATTTTCTATTGAGCCTTTTCATCAAGAGGGTTTGTAAATCAATTATTTCTTTGAATGTCCATCTCCTTGTCTGAAATATTAAGCTCAAATTTACTAGGTAATTGATCCTTGGCTGTAGTTCCAGCTCCTTTGCGTTATAGACTATCATATTCCAATCCCTCTGATCTTTTAATATAGAAGCTACAAGGTCCTGTGTGATCTTAACCGTAGCTCCTCAATACTTGAATTGTTACTTTCTGACTGCCTGCAATATTTTCTTCTTCACTTGATCTGGAATTTGGCAATGTTATTCCTTGGTGTTTTCAGTTTGGAATCCCTTTCAGGAGGTGCATGGTGGATTGCCCTCTGGATCTAGGACCTCTGGGCAGTTTTCCTTTTTTTTAAAATTTAATTTAATTATTATTATTTTTTAATGTTTTACAATCACTGCCATAAAATAAGATTTTATCCCCCCTACACCTACCCCCCACTACCCCTCTCCCTCCCCACTACAACTTACACTTCTGTATAGGTTCTACATATTCTTTCCTATTGAGTATGTTTTCACTATAGTCATGCTATGTAGTCCAACTAAAATAAATGGAAGAAATCATATAACAAATCAAAACATAATACACAAAAACACATACACACACAAGCATCATCTACTACTTTCTACAAATGACTTCCATATTTATTTCTCTGAGTGTGGAAGGCATTTTGCCTTAGAAAACCACTGGGATTTTTTTTTAAATAAGTTCTTGCATTATTATGAAGTTCCAAGTCTACCAAAAAAAACCTCTCGCACACTGTGGTCGTTGTTGTGCACAAACTTCTCCTGGTTCTTCTCCTTTTGCTCAGCATCAGATCATATAAGTCCTTCCAGGCCTCTCTGAAGTCTTCTTGTTCATCATTTCTTATGGCACAATAGTACTCCATTACATTCATATACCATAATTTATTCAGCCATTCCCCAATTGATGGTCATCCCCTTGATTTCCAGTATTTGGCAACTAAAAAGAGTGCTACTATAAATATTTTTGTACATGTGGGACCCTTTCCCATTTTTATGATCTCTTGAGGATACAGTCCTAGTAGCAATATTGCTGGGTCAAAGGGTATGCACATTTTTGTAGCCCTTTGGGCATAGTTCCAAACTGCTCTTCAGAATGGTTGGATGAGCTCATGGCTCCAACAATGAATTAGTGTTCCAACTCTCCCACATCCTCTCCAGCATTTATCATTTTCTTGTTCTGTCATTATTGCCAATCTTATAAGTGTGATGTGGTACCTCAGAGGTGTTTTGATTTGCATCTCTCTAATCAATAGTGATTTAGAGCATTTTTTCATATGATTATAGATATTTTAAATTTCTTCCTCTGAAAATTGCCTGTTCATATCCTTTGACCATTTATCAATTGGGGAATGACTTGTATAGTTATACATTTGAGTCAGTTCTCTATATATTCTAGAAATGAGGCCTTTATTCCCAAGCTTAGCTGTAAAAATTCTTTCCCAATTTACTACATACCTCCGAATTTTGGTTGCATTGGGTTTGGTTGTGCAAAAACTTCTCAGTTTAATGTAATCAAAATTATCCATCTTGCATTTCATAATGCTTTCTATCTCTTCTTTAGTAAAAAAAGTCTTCCATTCTCCATATAGCTGATAAATACACTATTCCTTGCTCCATCAGTTTATTCATGGTATCAATCTTTATACCTAAATCATGTACCTATTTGGACTTCATTCTTGTGTATGGTGTCAGGCATAGGTCTATGCCTAATTTCCACCACACTGTTATCCAGTTTTCCCAGTAATTTTTGTCAAACAGTGAGTTCGTGTCCCAGAAGCTGGGGTCCTTGGGTTTATCAAACAGGAGGTTGGTATATTCCTTGCCTACTGTGTCTTGAGTGCCAAGTCTATTCCACTTGTCTACCTCTCTGTTTCTTAGCCAATACCAAGTGGTTTTGATAATTGCTGCTTTATAGTACAATTTGAGGTCTGGTAGTGCTAGGCCACTTTCCCAAGCATTTCTTTTCATTAGTCCCTTTGATACTCTGGACCTTTTGTTCTTCCAAATGAATTTTGATATTATTTTATCCAGCTCTAGAAAGTAATTGTCTGATAGTTTAATTGGTATGGCACTAAATAAGTAAAGTAATTTACGTAGAATTCTCATTTTTATTATATTAGCACAGCTTACCCATGAGCAACTGATGTTTTTCCACTTACTTAAATCTGACTTTATTTGTGCAAAAAGTGTCTTGTAATTGTGTTCAAATAATCCCTGGGTTTTTTTTGGCAGGTAAACTCCTAAGTATTTTATAGTGTCTACTCTAGCTTTAAATGGGATTTCTCTTTCTATCTCTTGCTGTTGGACTTTGTTGCTAATATATAGGAATGCGGAAGATTTGTGTGGGTTTATTTTGTAACCTGCAACTTTGCCAAAGTTGTTTATTATTTCCAGTAGTTTTTTACTTGAATCTCTGGGATTCTCTAAGTAAATCATCATATCATCTGCAAAGAGTGATAATTTAGTTTCTTCTTTGGTTATTCTTATTCCTTCAATATCTTTATCTTGTCTAATTGCTACAGCTAACATTTCTAGTACCATATTGAATAATAGTGGTGATAATGGACATCCTTGTTGCACCCTGATCTTATTGGAAATGCATCTAGCTTATCCCCATTGCATATAATGCTTGCTGAAGGTTTTAGATAGATACTGCTTATTATTTTATGGAAAGTTCCCTTTATTCCTATGTTCTCCAGTGTTTTTAATGGGAATGGGTGTTGTATTTTGTCAAAAGCTTTTTCTTAATCTATTGAGATAATCATGTGGTTTTTGTTACTTTTGTGGTTGATATGATCAATAATGTTAATAGTTTTCTTAATATTGAACCAGCCCTGCATTCCTGGTATGAATTCTACCTGATCATAATGTATTAACCTCATGATAAGATGCTATATTCGTTTTGCTAAAATCTTATTTAAAATTTTTGCATCTATATTCATTAGGGAAATTGATCTATAATTTTCTTTCTCTGTTTTGTCTCTTCCTGGTTTGGGTATCAAAACCATATTTGTATCATAGAAAGAATTTGGGAGGACTCCTTCTTCCCCAATTTTCAAAAATAGTCTATATAGTATGGGAATTAACTGTTCTTTAAATGTTTGATAAAATTCACTTGTGAATCCATCTGGCCCTGGAGATTTTTTACTAGGGAATTCATTGATGGCTTGTTTAATTTCTTTTTCTGAGATGGGGTTGTTTAAGTATTCAACTTCCTTTTCTGTTAATCTGGGAAATTTGTATTTTTTAAAATATTTATCCATCTTGTTTAGATTATTGAATTTGTGGGCATAAAGTTGGGCAAAGTAGTTTCTAATCATTGTTTTAATTTCCTCCTCATTGGAGGTGAGTTCACCCCTTTCATTTTTAGTATTTAATTCCATTTTCTTCTTTCTTTTTTAAAATCAAATTGACCAAAGGTTTATCAATTTTATTAGTTTTTTCATAAAACCAACTATTGGTTTTATTTATTAATTCAATAGTTTTCTTAATTTCAATTTTATTAATCTCTCCTTTGGTTTTCAGTATTTCTAATTTGGTATTTACTTGGGGATTTTCAATTTGTTCTTTTTCTAGCTTTTTCAGCTGCATGCCCAAGTCATTGATCTCCTCTTTCTCTATTTTATTTATGTAGGCATTCAAAGATATAAAACTTCCCCCAAGAACTGCTTTTGCAGTATCCCATAAGACTTGGTATGTTGTCTCATTATTGTCATTCTCTTGAATGAAATTGTTGATTGTTTCCATGATTTCTTCTTTAACCCATTCTTTCTTTAGGATTAGATTATTTAGTTTCCAATTGATTTTTGGTTTATCTTTCCATGGCCTTTTATTGCATGTAATTTTTATTGCATTATGATCTGAGAAGGATGCATTGATTATCTCTACCTTTCTGCACTGGATTGTGAGATTTTTATGTCTTAGTACATAGTCAATTGTTGTAAATGTACCGCTGAGAAAAATGTATATTCCTTTCTATTTCCATTCAATTTTCTCCAAAGATCTATCATATCTACCTTATCCAGAGTTTTATTTACCTCCTTAACCTCTTTCTTGTTTATTTTGAGGTTAGATTTATCAAGTTCATAGAGGGGAAGGTTGAGGTCCCCCACTAGAATAGTTTTGCTGTCAATTTCTTCCTTCAGCTCCCCCAACCTCTCCTCTAAGGATTTGGATGCGATACCACTTGAAGCATATGTGTTTAGTAATGATATTACTTCATTGTCTATGGTGCCTTTTAGCAGGATATAGCTTCCATCCTTATCCCTTTTGATTAGATCTGTTTTGGCTTTTGCTTTGTCTGAGATTAGGATTGCTTTTCTTGCCTTTCTTACATCAGCTGAAGCACAATATATTCTGCTCCATCCTTTGACCTTTATCCTATGTGTATCCCCCCATTTCAAATCTGTTTCTTGTAAGCAGCATATTGTTGGATTATAGCTTTTAATCCATTCTGCTATATGTCTCTGTTTTATGGGAGAATTCATTCCATTCACATTCACAGTTATGATTCCAATCTGTGTATTTCCCTCCATCCTCTTTCCCACCATTTGTGCTTTTAGCTCTCCCCATCTCCCTTCCCCTCCTCAATAGTATTCACTTTGCATCACTTCCTCCTGCAGCCTTCCCCTCCTTCTTTTAGCCCCCCTCCCTTTTATTCCCCCTTACTCTTATTGCTTCTTCCTTCCCTTTTAGCCTCCTTACCCTTTCTTCCCCCTTCCCCTCCTACTGCCTATAGAGCTAGTTAGGATTATCTACTTAAGTTTATTGTTCCCTCCTTTAAACAAATCTGATGAGAGTACCTCTCAAACAATACTCACCTCCCTCCCCTCTTTCCCTCTACTATAATTTTGTACTTCTTCCTGTGATGTAATTTGCCATTTTCTGCTTCCTCCTTTTCATACCTCCTATTACAATGCCTTCTCATACTTAAATCATATTTTTAACATGACATCATTTACTTTATACCCGTTCCCTCTATGTATATCCCTTTTATCATAATAGCTGCATAATTCTCAAGATTAACAGGTATCATCTTCCCTTATAAGGAGGTAAACAGTTTGCCCTAATAGAGTAACAAGTTTTTGTTTTTTCTCCCCATTTACCTTTTTATGATTCTCTTGAGACCTGCATTTGAAGATCAAATTGTCTATTGAGTTCTGGTGTTTTAGTCAGGAAGCTCTGGAAATTCCTTATTTCGTTGAATGATTTTCTCCTTGCCTGAAATGTTATGTTGAACTTTGCTGGGTAGTTGATCCTTGGTTGTAGTCCCAACTCCTTTGTCTTACAGAATATTGGGTTCCAGTTCTTTTGATCTTTTAATGTAGAAGCTGCAAAGTCCTGTGTGATCCTGACTGTATCTCCTTGATATTTGAATTGTTTCTTTCTGGCTGCTTGTAGTATTTTCTCCTTCACTTGATAGCTCTGAAATTTGGCAGCAATATTTCTTGGGGTTTTGAGTTTGGGATCCCTTTCGGGAGGGGAATGATGGATTCTTTCAATGACTATTTTGCCCTCTGAATCTAGCACTTCTGGGAAGTTTTCCTTGATGATTTCCTGGAAGGTATTGTCCAGACTCTTTTCTTCATTATGGGTTTCTGGCAGGCCGATAATTCTTAAATTTTCCCTCCTGGATGTATTTTCCAGGTCAGTTGTTTTTCCAATTAAATATTTTACATTTTCTTCTATCTTTTCATTCTTTAGATTTTGTTTGACTGATTCTTGCTGTTTCATTGAGTTATTAGTTTCTACTTGCCCAGTTCTAATCTTTATCAAATGGTTTTCTTCAGTTAGCTTTTGCATCTCCTTTTCCATCTGATCAATTTTTTCCTTTTAAGGAGCTATTTTCTCCAGTTAATTTTTGTACTTTCTTTTCCATTTGTTCAATTTTCCTTTTCAAAGTGATGTTCTCATCAGTGAATCGTTTTTTTTATAATTTTAAAATCATTGGCCAGTTTTTCTTCTATTTCCTTCTTCAGCTGTTCCAGGAGAGCTGCTTGTTCTTGCAAGCAGTTCATAGTCCCTTCTAAAGTTTAAGATGGAAGTACAGTCTCAGCTCTGACCTCTTTGGTGTTTGTGTTTTGGTCCTTATCCCCATAGAAAGATTCTATGGTTTTTTCACCCTTCTGCTTTTTCTTGTTCATGATGTTGATTGAGTGTTGTGGCTTCTGATTCTTTCAGTAAGAAGCTACAGAATTTTGTGTTGAGCTGATGTATGAAAAAGCTAAAAGCAGGTTTTTGTTTTGTGTTTCCCTGATCAACCCTGGGGTTGGCTTGTTAAGTGTGGGGGAGGAGTGGTCTGGTCACAGGAGATCTTCTCAGCTGAACTGAGGCAAAGGCAAGCTCAGAGGATGGTGATCCCAGCTGCCTTATTGTCTTCCAGTTTCCCCTGGAGGGCTGAGGCATGCCTAGATGTTAATGCATATTCCCACCCCTCCTGGGGCTCATCTTCTGGTGCTGAGGCTTGCCTGGGTCCTAGTGTGAGTTTTCTTTGTCCTGGGTCCTCTGTCCTTCCTGTTTGCATCCACCACAGTAGGAGGAATCCCTCTTAGCTATTTTCCTAGCCTCAGGTGTTATGAGACTATTTGCCCCATTCTGCTGTTCCCACTGATTCAGGATTTTTCTGGGGAAACATTTTATGGTTCTTTCATGGTCATCAAGGGGGGAGGAGAGAGCATTTACTGATCACTCCACCATCCTAGCTTCCAGAAGTTCAAGTAGGTGACTTACTGAAGTTTAATCTTTGGGCTGAAGGTCTCAGGAGCTGCTGTGCTGATATCTGGTGCTCAGTGGCTCTCACTGGCTTGGTTCAGCTTGTCTCCCGCACTCGGTGCAGCTCCTCTGGTTCCGCCCACCACTCTCAGGTTTCTCGGGTCCCTTCCACTCTGCTGCGCTGGCTGTGATGCACTGTGCGTTGGGGCTCACCCCCGTGGAACAGATCCTTCCCATGGACCTTCTCTTCCTGTCTAACCTGCGCTCCAAATCCATCACAGTCTGTTTCCCACTGGATTCTGCAGCTCCAAAATCTAGTCAGATTCTCCTTTCAGAGGTATCTGAAGGAGTTTGTCCAAGAGCTTAGGTGCATCTTTGCTCTCACTCTGCCATCTTGGCTCCGCCCTCTGGGCAGTTTTCCTTGATGATATCTTGGAAGATATTGTACAGGATTTTTTTAATCATGGCTTTCTGGTAGACCAATAATTATTAAATTTATTTTCTTCTGGATCTATCTTCTAAGTCAGTTGTTTTTCCAATTAGATATTTTACATTTTCTTCCATTTTTTCATTCTTTAGATTCTGTTTGACTGATTCTTGATGTTTTATAGTCATTAGTTTCTATTTATGCAATTCTAATTTTTAACAAATTTTTTTTCTTCAGCTAACTTTTGCATCTCCTTTTCCATCTGTCTGACTGTTTCTTTTAAGGAATTATTTTCTCCAGTTAGTTTTTGTACATCCTTTGCCATTTGTCCAATTTTCCCTTTAAATTCTTCTGTGATTTCTTTTTTCATATTTTTTAAGTCATTGGCCAGTTTTTCCTTTACTTCCCTAATTTGGCTTTTAAAATCCTTCCTAAAGAGGTGCAGCCAAGATGAAGGAGTAACAGCTTGGACTTTCTAGAGTGCTCCTAACAAGCCTAGCCAAATAGCTGTAAAAATGTCACTAAACAAATTCTGGAGCTGCAAAACACACAGAATGATGGAGTGAAGCAAATCTCCAGTTCATGTCAGCCTGGAAAACCTCAGAGAAGTGTTTATGGTGCCACACTGGGGGCAGGGGGCAGTCCAGTTTGGTCTATGAGTGCACTGAGGGAACCTGAATAGGCCTTGGAGAGACTGAATCTCTCACTCTTGTGGTGATTTCCAGACATCATGACCCCAAAATGCTGAGGATAAATTGGAAGGTCAGTGTTAAAAGTGTGTGGGACCAGTGCAGGAGAGGGGAGTGGTCAGGCCTCAGCCCCAGGGCAACTGAGGGGGAACAAGCTGAGAAACCCACAACAGCCACAGCAGAAGCAGGGGAAGCTGCAACCACTGTTTCTGGAGCTCAAGACCTGTTGATCGAGCTGTTGACAGAACATGCCCAAGCCCCACAGGAACAGAGAACTACCTTGACAAAGAACTCAAAAGTCAAGTAAATGGCTGGGGAAATGAGCAAAAACTGGGAAGAGAATCCGACTATAGAATCTTATTTTAGTGACAAGAAACACCAAAGCACAAAACTGAAAAAAAAAATCAAAGTTCCTATATCCAAAGTCTCCAAGGAAAATATGAATTGGTCTCAGGCCATGGAAGAGCTCAAAAAGGATTTTGAAAAATCAAGTAAGAGAAGTAGAGGAAAAATTGGGAAGAGAAATGAGAGTGATGCGAGAAAATCGTGAAAAATGAGTAAACTGGTTGCTAAATGAGACCCCCAAAAATGCTGAAGGAAATAACACTTTTAAAAATAGACTAACCCGGGAGCCAAGATGGCGGAGTAGAAAGACGCACATACACATAGCTCTGAACCCACAACCCACAGAACGGCTAGAGGGGACCAACTCACGGTGAATTCTGCACCCAGAGGCCATGGAATATTGGAGCGAGGGAGATTTCTGTTCTGGAGAGACCTGCAAACCTCTCGCGGGGGGTCCTTCGCGCTGCGGACTGGGCGCCGGGACTGGGAGCAGAGGGCAGCCCTGCAGCAGCTGCGACACCGTGAGGAAAAGATCCGAGCAGGCTTCAGGGAGATCTCCAGCAGCCACGCGGGTCCCTCCACCCACAGAGGGACCTGCAAACCTCTCGCAAAAGGTCTGTCGCGCTGCAGATGCGGAGCCCAGCCCAGACCTGCGGCAGCCGCGGCTCCGAGAGGTATAGATCCAAGCAGGCTTCAGGGATGGGATCTCCAGCAGCCGCACAAGTCCCTCCACCCACAGGTGACGGGGGTCGGTGAGAGAGTCTCTTTGGCGGATTGAGAAGGGAGTGGGGTGCCCCCATAACTCAGCCCCCCCCCTCGGGAGGTAGAAGCTGAGAGGCGGCTGCAGACCAGGGCTCCCCAAGGCGGCAGGAGCCTGGATCCATTGTGGAAGGTCTGTACATAAACCCCCTGAGGGAACTGAGCCTGAGAGGCAGCCCTGCCCCTACCTGAGCACCTGAACTTAATTCTCACACTGAATAGCAGCCCTGCCCCCTCCAAAAGCCCTAAGGGGGGAAGCAGCATTTGAATCTCAGGCCCCAAACGCTGGCTGGGAAGACCAGGAGGCGAGGTGGGTGTGAGGAGAATATTCAGAGGTCAAGTCACTGGCTGGAGAGAATGCCTAGAAAAGGGAAAAGAAATAAAACTATTGAAGGCTACTTTCTTGGAGAACAGACATTTTCTCCCTTCCTTTCTGATGAGGAAGAACAATGCTTACCATCAGGCAAAGACACAGAAATCAAGGCTTCTGTGTCCCAGCCCACCCAATGGGCTCAGGCCATGGAAGAACTCAAAAAGAATTTTGAAAGTCAAGTTGGAGAGGTGGAGGAAAAGCTGGGCAGAGAAATGAGAGGGATGAAAGAGAAGCATGAAAGGCAGATCAGCTCCCTGCTAAAGGAGAACCAAAAAAATCTTGAAGAAATTAACACCTTGAAAACTAGCCTAACTCAATTGGCAAAAGAGGTTCAAAAGCTCAATGAGGAGAAGAATGCTTTCAAAAGCAGAATAAGCCAAATGGAAAAGGAGATTCAAAAGCTCACTGAAGAAAATAGTTCTTTCAAAACTAGAATGGCACAGATGGATGCTAAGGACTTTGTGAGAAAGACAGATATCACAGAACATAGCGAGAAGATTGGAAAAATGGAAGATAATGTGAAATATCTTATTGGAAAAACAACTGACCTGGAAAATAGATTCAGGAGAGACAATGTAAAAATTCTGGGACTACCTGAAAATCATGATCAAAAGAAGAACCTAGACATCATCTTCCATGAAATTATCAAGGAAAACTGCCCTGAGATTCTAGAACCAGAGGGCAAAATAAATATTCAAGGAATCCACAGAACACCACATGAAAGAGATACAAAAAGAGAAACTCCTAGGAACATTGTGGCCAAATTCCAGAATTCCCAGGTGAAAGAGAAAATATTGCAAGCAGCTAGAAAGAAACAATTCAAGTATTGTGGAAATACAATCAGGATAACACAAGATCTAGCACCCTCTACATTAAGGGATCGAAGGGAATGGAATAGGATATTCCAGAAGTCAAAGGAACTAGGACTAAAACCAAGAATCACCTACCCAGCAAAACTGAGTATAATACTTCAGGAGAAAAAATGGTCTTTCAATGAAATAGAGGATTTTCAAATTTTCTTGATGAAAAGACCAGAGCTGAAAAGAAAATTTGACTTTCAAACACAAGAATGAAGAGAAACATGAAAAGGTGAACAGCAAAGAGAAGTCATAAGGGACTTACTAAAGTTGAACTGTTTACATTCCTACATGGAAAGACAATATTTGTAACTCTTGAAACATTTCAGTATCTGGGTACTGGGTGGGAGTACACACACACACATGCACACATGCACACATACATAGAGACAGAGTGCACAGAGTGAATTGAAGAGGATGGGATCATATCTTAAAAAAAAATGAAATCAAGCAGTGAGAGAGAAATATTGGGAGGAGAAAGGGAGAAATTGAATGGGGCAAATTATCTCTCATAAAAGAGGCAAGCAAAAGACTCATTAGTGGAGGGATAAAGAGGGGAGGTGAGAGAAAAACATGAGGTCTACTCTCATCACACTCCACTAAAGGAAAGAATAAAATGGACACTCATTTTGATAGGAAAACCTATCTCACAATACAGGAGAGTGGGGAACAAGGGCACAAGCAGGGTGGGGGGGAGGATAGAGCGGAGGGCATGGGGAGGAGAATGCAATCCGAGGCCGACACTCATGGGGAGGGAAAGGATTATAAGAGAATAGAAGTAATGGGGGACAGGATAAGATGGAGGGAAATATAGTTAGTCCTATGCAACACAACTAGCATGGAAATCATTTGCAAAACTACACAGATTTGGCCTATATTGAATTGCTTGTCTTCCAAAGGGAAGGGGTGGAAAGGGAGGGAGCTAAAGAAGTTGGAACTCAAAGTATTAGGATCAGCTGTAATGTTCTTACCACTAGGAAATAAGAAATACAGGTTAAGGGGTCAAGAAAGCTATCTGGCCCTACAGGACAAAAGAGAAGACGGAGAAAAGGGCAGAGAGGGAGGATAAAAGAGAGAGCAGATTGATCATAGCGGCAATTAGAATGCTTGGGTTTGGGGGAGGGAGGGGATAAAAGGGGAGAAAATTTGTAACCCAAAATTTTGTGAAAATAAATGTTAAAAGTTAAATTAAAAAAAAAATAGACTAACCCAAATGGCAGAAGAGATCCAAAAAGGCAATGAGGAGAAGAATGCCCTAAAAAGCTGAAATGACTAGATGGAAAAGGAGCTCCAGAAGTTCACTGAAGAAAATAATTCCTTTAAGATTACAATGGAGCAGATGAAAGTTAATTACTTTATGAAAAAATCAAGAAATTATAAAACAAAACCAAAGGAATGAAAAAATAGCTGACAATGTGAAATATCTCATTGGAAAAACAACTAACCTGAAAAACATATCCAAGAGGGACAATTTAAAAATTACGAGACTACCTATAAGCCATGATGACAAAAATAGCCTAGACAAGATCTTTCATGAAATTATCAAGGAAAACTGCCCTGATATTCTAGAACCAGAGGGTGAAATAAGTATTAAAAGAATTCACTGATCCTCTCCTGAAAGAGATGCCAAAAGAAAAACTCCTAGGAATGTTGTATTCAAATTCCAGAATTCCCAGGTCAAGGAAAAAATATTGCAGACAGCCAGAAAGAAACAACTTAAGTATCATGGAAATACAATCAGTACAACACAAGATCTAGCATCTTCTACATTAAAGGACTGAAGGGTTTGTAATATGATATTCTGAAGTCAGAGGAACTAGGATTAAAACCAAGAATCACTTACTCAGTAAAATGGAGCATAATACTTCAGGGGAAAAAATGGTTCATTCAATAAAATAGAGGACTTTCAAGAATTCTTGATGAAAAGACCAGAGCTGAATAGAAAATCTGGCTTTCAATGCAAGAATCCAGAAAATCATGAAAAGGTAAACAGGAAAGAGAAATCATAAGGGACTTATTAAAGTTGAACTGCTAACATTCCTACTTGAAAAAATAATATTTGTAACTCTTGAGACTTTTCTAAGTTTTTGGAAATTTGAGGGATTATATACATATAGACAGAGGCCACAGGGTGAGTTGAATGGGAAGAGATGATATCTAAAAAATAAAATTAAGAGGTGAAAGAAGAATATATTGGGAGGAGAAAGGGAGAAATGGAATGGGGCAAATTATGTTTCATAAAAGAGGCAAGAAAAAGCTTTTTCAATGGAAAAAGAAGGTGAGAAGGAAAAAGGGTAACTTATTCTCCTCAGATTTACCTGAAGAGGGAATAACGTGCACACTCAGTTTGATATGAAAATCTATCTTATACTACAGGAAAGTAGGGGAGAAGGGGCTAAGTGGGGTGTGGGGAATGGTAGAAGGGAGGGCAAATGTGAGGAGGGTAAAATTAGAAGTAAACATTTTTGAGGAGGGACAATATCAAAAGAGAGAATAGAATAAATGAGGGCAGTGTAGGATGGAGGAAAATACAGTTAGTCTTTTACAACATGACTTTTATGGAAGCCTCTTTCATAACTACACATGTATAACCAATATTGTATTGTGAAATAAGATATACAGGTAATAGGGTATAGAAATCCATCTTGCCCTATAAGAAAAAAGAGAAGATGGGGATAAGGGAAGGCAGAGGTGTGATAGAAAGGAGGGTATATTGGGGGAGGGGGTAATCAGAGTGCATAGTGTCTTGGGGTGAGGGGAGGGAAGAAATGGGGAGAAAATTTGGAACTCAAATTCTTGTGGAAATGAATGTTGAAAACTAAAAATAACAAACAAACAAACAACTAAATAAATAAATAAATAAAAAGAAAACCCGAAATGTGGTAACAAAGAGTCAGACATAAATTAAAATTGACAACAAGAAAAGAAATAATTCCTTAAAGATTAGAATGTAGCAGATAGAAGCAATGACTTTATGAAAAATCAAGAAATTATAAAACAAAACCAAAAGTATGAAAAAAAGACAATGTGAAATATCTCATTGGAAAAACAACTGACTTGGAAAATAGTTGGAGAGTGCGATCATAATTTAAATGGGAATATCTTTCCTATTCATTAATAAATTCGTGTGATCTACCTGGATCACATAGAAGTCTGAGTCCCATGGAGCCTGTGATGGGAGGAGTTTGTTAATTGGGTGGAACAGGAACGGAAGAACAGGAAAAAGCAGAACTAGAGCAGAACTGAGAGAAAAATTGGTCACAGCAGTCAGAACTGAAGGATGCAGGCAAGCAGGCAGCTGACTAGCATGAGTGAGAGGGCTTGTTTGTGATTTTGTTTAAGGGAGTCTTCTTGCAATTTGTTAAATGGAGCTCATTTGTGGGAAGCCTAGCAGAGAGAAAACTTGGGGATGGTGTCCTCTGCATTCTTATTGATATGGATTATGATGGTTTTGGCTTTCTGGTGTCTGAATAAATGTTTTGGTTCTGTCTTTCATGTGGAAAGTGTGTTGTATTTTATGATTCAGAACTGTGCCGGGTAATTCATGGTCTCCATACGTGCTATGAATATTGTGTTGGCACTACAGAGAAATAATTTACAAATTGTTGTACTACTTGAAAGTTATAATGAAAAAAGAGCCTAAACATCTTCTTTCAAGAAATTATCAAGGAAAACTGCCCTGATATTGTAGATCCAGAGGGTAAAATAGATATTTGAAGAATCCACCAATTGCTCCTAAAAAAGATCCCAAAAGGAAAACTCCTAGGAATTTTGTAACCAAATTCCAGAGCTTCCAGGTCAAGGAGAAAATATTGCATGTAATCAGAAAGAAACAATTCCAGTATTGTGGAAAGACAATCAGATTAACACAAGACCTAGCCTCTTCTGCATTAAGGTTTGTGATATTCTGGAGGTCTGAGGAGCTAGGATTAAAACCAAGAATTACCTACTCAGAAAAACTGAGTTTAATACTTCAGGTGAAAAAATGTTCATTCAATGAAATAGAGAACTTAAAAGAATTCTAATTTGACTTTGAAACAGAAGAATCAAAAGAAACATGAAAAGGTGAACAGAAAAGAGAAATCATAAGGGACTTGCTAAAGTTGAACTGTTTATATTCTCACATGGATAGATAATATTTGTAACTCTTGAGACTTTTCTCAGTATTAAGGAGTTGCAGAGAATACACACACACACACACACACACACACATACACACACATGCAGAGGACACAGGGTGAGTTGAATATGATGGAATGATATCTAACTAAATAAAATTAAGGGATGAAAGAGGAATATATTGGAAGAAGGAGAAAGGGAGAAATAGAATGAGGTAAATTATTTCACAAAAAAAGTGGCAAAAAAAGCTTTTTCAACGGAAGGGAAGAAGAGGGAGTGAGAGGGAAAGAGTAAACCTTACTCTTATTGGATTTGGCTAAAGGAGGGAATAGCATGCATACTCAATTTGGTATGAAAGTCTATCTTACATTACAGGAAAGTAAGGGGGGAGGGGATAAGCAGAGGGTGTGGGGATTTATAGCAGAGAGGGCAAATGGGAGGAGAGGGTAATTAGAAGTAAATCCTTTTGAGGAGTGACAGGGTCAAAAGAGAGAAAAAGTAAGTGGGGGGAGGATAGAATGGAAGGAAATATAGTTCATCTTTCACATGAATGTTACGGAAGTGTTTTGCATGACTACACATGTATAACCTATATCAGATTGCTTCCTTTCTCAATAGAGGTGCGTGGGAAGTGAGGAAGCGAGAGAAGTTGGAACCCGAAGTTTTAAAAATGAATGTTAAAATTGTTTTTTTACATGCAACTGGGAAAATAACACATACAGGTAATGTATAGAAATCTATCTTGCCCTACAAGAAAATAGAGGGGAAGGTGATAAGAGAAGGCAGGGGTGTGATAGAAGGGAGGGCAGATTGGGGGAAGGGGTAATTAGAATGCATGCTGTCTTGAGATGAGTGGAGGGGAAGAGATGGGGAGAAAATTTGGAATTCAAAAACCTTGTGGAAGTGAATGTTGAAAACTAAAAATAAATTAATCGATAAAAAAGTAGCTATGCATTTATGTTTGTTCTGCAAGGGGCAAAGATTAAAAACCCAGATATTTCTTAAATAACAGATGTCTGGAAAACAATATTGGTAGACAATTAACTATAACATCTTTTAATTTAACCAAAACTGTATTTACTTCAAATATGTTTCCCTCTTTTTTTTTTTTTAACATAGGTGGACTACAAGCTAATTGACTGTGTTTACAAAGGAAAAAGATACAAACAATTATTCGGAGGGCATATGCAAGGATTAGCCTGGCCATGCTACTCAAATAATCTCTAAAATCAATTTCTAGAGGAAACATCTCCAAATAAAAAATGAGGTGTTACAATGTCATGGCCCATTTTATTGTTGGTCTCTCTACAAAAAGGCCATCAGTAGAAGCATTTGCTGTAAAACTTTATAATGTGAACAGTCTTCCACTAGCTCCTAAGCTGAGAAAATTATTCTTTGGGTCACTAAATTTGAATAGGTACACTGGAGTGAAAAGCATGTATTCTATTGCTGATTCTTTCTAACAGAGTTTTCTTTTAGTTTTGTCTCTCTTTTTTAAAAAAGGCAAGGGTTTTTGTGCATTCACATTTTTGAAAGCAATGGAATGAATCCCAGGTCTGAAGAGGTATCAGTGCAAGGTATGGGTACATGAAGTGGATACAAATTAAAGTTGTTCATGACTGGGGATAGTATTTAAAGGAACTTCATGGAAAACCCTTGTGTATCATGTTCAATCACTGAAAAGACTGTCTTATGAAAAGATTTATATGAATTGATGAAAAGCAAAATAAAGAGAATCAGAAAAATAAGACTATAACAATAAATGGAGAAAAGAATGACAAAACTCATTACTGAAAAATATGTAATTATAATGGCCAAGAAGCAGAGACAACGTGGCAGAAAAAGCCAGGGAAGCAAGCATTCTAAGCAAGCCTTCCAAGGTACTCCCCTTTAAATAATTTTAAAATAATGTATTAAATTAAATTCTAAAGCAGCATAACCAACAAAAGGTCAGAGTGAGACAGTTTACCACCAGGGTTAACACTAACTTTGGGCCTTGGAGGTGACAGTACCAGTGGCAGCAGAAATCACTGCCCAGAGATAGTAAGGAGACTGAATATATGGTGATAAAGAAATTATAGGTGACTCCTCTGCTTGTACTCAATACTCCAGGGTGGAGAAGAACACCTGCAGTCTTAAGGGAGCAGGGACCCAAGTTCCTGGTTGTAGTTCCAGTATGGAGTGTAGGGCAAAGGAACAGAGTCCCTATCAGGGTAATGACCAGAGCTCATAACAGGAGCACAGTGACTATGCCTCTCCTTGGATTACATCACATTGCAAACACCAAAAACTTGCAGGTCCCAGAACTAGTTGTGAAAACAGCAGAGTAAAAATGTCTGAAGATTGGGACAGTGACTCTTCCCCCCATTCCCCCCCCCCCCTCCCCAGAGAGGTGAGTAGAGTTCATCTCCAAGATAAGTCAAGAAATAGGATAGGAAATGAGCAAATAATTTAAAGAAAAAGAACCTGACTGTAAAAAATTACTGTGGTGAAAGGGAAGCTCAAAATGTAAACTCAGAAGAAGACAATGATTTGAAAACATAGATAAAAAGCCTCAAAGTGAAATGAAGATTGTGCACAAACCAAACAAGGATTCCTAGTAGAGCTAAAGAAAGAGATAAAAAAGAGCAAAAAAATGTGAAAATGAAAAGGATCAGTACAGGAAAAAAGTATGAAAATAAAGGAGAGTAATGCAAGAAAATTATAAAAAGACAATTTAACAACTTGGAAAAAGAGACAAAAATATTGAAGAAAATAATTCCTATAAAACAGAATTTGTCAAATAAAAAAGAGGTACAAAACCTCACTGAAGAAAATATTTTTTAAAATAATTACAATAGGTCAGAAGCTAAAAAGTTCATGATATATCAAGAAATAATAAAAAAGTCATAAGAATGAAAAACTAAAATAAGATGTGAAATATCTCATTAAATATTAGATATATGTTCTGAAAACAGAGGGGGAGATAACTAAAGAATTATTGGACAACCTAAAAGTCAAAAACTGCCTAGATATCTTAAAAACATGGGACAAAATAGAAATTGAATGAAACAACTGATTAACTTCCTGAAAGAGATACCAAAATGAAAACTCCCAAGAATATTATAGTCAAATTTCAAAGTTTCCATGATAAGGTGAAAATATTTAAAATAGCCAAAAAGAAATCATTCCTGTATCATGGATCTAGTCTGAATTGTACAAGATTTAATAACTACTAGGTTAAAGGAGCTGAAGGCCTAGGAGATGATAATACAGAAGGCAAAGGAATGAGGATTACAACCAAGAATAACCTACCCAACAAAACTAAATAAAATCCTACAGAGAATAATGAAAATTTAATGAAATAGTGAATTTCCAGGAATTTCTGATGAAAAGACCAGAGCTAAACAGAAAATTTAACATTCAAACAAAAGACTCAGGAGACACATAAAAGGGAAAAGGTGAGTGAGAAATCACGAGGAAACTGCTTAAGCTGCTTTTATTCCCAATGGGAAGGTGGTACACACAACACCCAAGAACTTCATCATCATTAGGGAAATTAGGAGAGTCCATAGGCATGAGTGGCAATATAATATATTGGGATGATCTCAAAAGAAAACTGAAGACTGAGAAAGAAGGATGTACTGGGGAAAGGGAGGAAGATAAAGAAAGGATAAGGAAAATTATCACTTAAAAGAGGCATATAAGGAAAGTTTTCATATACAAAGGAAAATGGGATAGGAACAGTCAATCTTTGAATCTCACTCTCATTTGAACTGATTTAAAAAGGGAAGAAAATATATACAAACCCAGTTGAAAATAAGCATTCCTCTTCCCCAACAGGGAGGTAGGAAGGAGAGGGTTAAAAGAAAAGAGATAGGGCAGAATAAGGAAGGTATTAATTAGAAGAAAAACATACTTTTGGGAAGAGCAGCGTAAAACAAAAAGAGAGAAGGATATAGAAAAGAGAATAGATTGGAAGGAAGTCTACAATTAACAAGTATAGCTAGGAATGTGAATGAGATGAACTCACTCATAAAATGGAACTCAGTAACAGGATGTATTAGAAACTACAATTTAATAATATGTTATTTACAAAAAAAAAAAGCACACTTGAAACAGAAAGAAAGAGAGCTTAAGTAAAGAGTTGGAAAAGTATCTATTATGCTTTAACTGAAGCAAAAAGGCAGGATTAGCAATCTTGATATCAAATAAAGCAAGACTAGACCTAATTAAAGGAGATAATGAGGAAAACTACACTTTGCTAAAAGATATCATAGACATTGGAGTAATATCAATAATAAACATATGTGTTCTGCATGTCATAGCATCTGAATTCTTAAAGGAAAAGTTAGGAAATAGACAATAAAACTATCCTACCGGAGGCCCTCAATTTACCCCTCTTAGAACTAGGTAAGTTAATCATAAAATAAATGAGAGTGAACTTAAGGAGATAAATAGAATTTTATAACAGTTAGATATGATACACTTCTGGAGAAAACTGAGTGGGAATAGAAAAGTGTACCTTTTTTTTTTTGCAGCTGTACATGACACCTTCACAAAAACTAACAATTTAATATGGCATAAAAAACTTTACACACAAATGCAAAAAACCCCAGATGTATTAAATGTACCCTTTTCAAAATATAATGCAATAAAAATTACATTCAATAGAGGGCCCTTGAAGGTTGATTTAAAATTAAATAGAAAATTAATAATCAAATTCTAAGGAAGGGTTGCATCAAAGAATAAATCATAGAAAAAATCAGTATTGTCCTTATAGATGACAACAAAGAGAAAACATGCCCAAATTTGTGTGATGCAGCCAAAGCAATACACACACACACATACACATACATTGATAAAAGAGAGAAAGAACAGATTTTGACAACTAATGAAAAAAACCCTAGGAAAATAATAACGTAAATATTTCCAATAAGACACCAAAATTGAAATCTTGAAAATCAAAGGAGAGATTAATAAAATTGAAAGTAAAAAAAAAATTAATAAATAAGACTAGGAGCTGGTTTTATGGAAAAACACAAGAACAATGAACTACTTTTCAATTTCATTTAAAGAAAGACAAAAACCAAATTACCAAGATCAAAAAGAAAAGAGAGAATATACCACCAATGAAGATGAAATGAAAGTAATTTTTTGAAGCTGTTTTGTTCAATTATATGCCAATAAAACTGACAATCTAAATTAAATTGATGAATATTTTTTAAAATTATGAAAAGTTCAGATTAATAGGAGAGGAAATAGAATACTCAAATAATTCTATCTTAGAAAAGTGAAATTGAACAAACCATAAATGGACTTCCTAAGGAAAAAAAAAACCCAGGACCACATGAGTTTACTAGTGAATTCTACTAAAAATTTATTCTAATACTACATAAACTTTTTGACAAAATGGGTGAAGGAGTCTTACCAAGTATGATATAAATGTGATTTTGATACCCAAACCAGGGAGAGCAAAAACAGAGAAAGAAAATTATACACTAATTTCCTAAATGATTATTGATGAAAATTATTAATGAAAACACATGTACCTACTATGTGAGAGGCACTGTGCTAAACACAAAATAATCTTAAAGGAAAGGTTCTAAGATTCAGGAGGATTCAGAAAGGCTCCTTGCATAGGTTAGGACTTTTTCTCAGACTTGAAGAAAGTCAGTAAAAGTTGGAAATAGAACTAAGGAGAGAAAGTTACAGGGATGGAGAATAGCCAGTAAAAATGCCCAGAGCTGGGAGATGGAATGCATTATTCAAGGAGCAGCAAGGAGGCCACTGTTACAAAGTACATAGAGAATGAAGGACCTCAAGTTCAAATCCTATGAGGATTGGTGGAATGAAACTGAGAATGTTTATGCTGAATAATAGAAGAGATAGCCATGTAGAAGAGAGGTTAATTTTTTTTTCTACTTGGCTCCAGTGCATATAACTGGGGATAATTGGCAGAAGATGTAAAAAAAAGCTATTAAAATCAATATGTGATAGGAAAAATCTACTATCATTTGGAACTTTCTCTTAGAATGGATTGGGCTTGGAAAGTAGTGGTTTCTCTCCCACTGGAATTCTTTAATTAAAGCTCATTTTGGATTATGGTAGTTGACTTACGAGGTCCATTCCAGCTCTAGTATTCTGTTTCTCATGGATCCTACAATCTGGTAGGAACTTGTAGTTTAACACTGATAAATATAAACTTCTTTTCTTGGGTTAAATGTAAAATAGGTGATACATTGATAGCAGTTTATGTGTAAAGGACCTGGGGTTTAGCAAACTTCAAGTTCAATTATGGAACAAAACCTATGGGAGATGTTGATTGTAGAGGTAAAATCAATAAGACTCGGCAACTATATGAAGGGTGAGGAAGAGGGAGAAATTGAAGATCACTCTAGGATTATAAAACTGGGTGACTGGAAATTTGATGGTAAATAAAGTTAGGAAGAGGACAAGATTTGGAATATGGGTGAGTGAGAGAAAGATAATAGGTTCTGTTTTTCACATATTGCCTTTGAATTACCTGAGGGACTCCAGTTCTGAGATTCTATGAGAAAAGTTAGCTTATGGATTAGATCTAAGTCACTGGTATAGAAGCAAGTGCTGAATTTATGAGACTGAACTTGATAAGTGAAAAAATGTAGACAACAAAGAGAGTTTGCATAATGTATAAAAGGGAGGATAATATCTTAATAAGTTAGAACGATGAAGAATAGTCAGCAACAGAGACAATCGAATGATTAAAAAGTTAGAAACATTTTCAGGAAAGTGCAGTGTTATAGACATAGGGAAGGGAGAGTGTCCAGGATAAGCTGGTCAATTCAAGGGAGATACCAAGAAAGATGACATCATTAAGTTCATTAAAACAAAGGCCTTTATATTTTCTCTTGAGGGTCTTTAGTGTCCTTAGAAAGAGTGATATTGGCAGAGAGAGAGCAGCTTCTTAAAAGTATGGGGCTGGATTTCAAGTCAGATTCCAAGAAACTGAGGAAAGAGTAGGTTAGTGAGGAAGTACTTATAGCAAATTTCAATGTTTTAGGTACGAACACATATGAATATTTTTACAAGAAATTTGGCTATGAAGTTGGGATGGTGGCATTATAAAAGTAATAATATTTAACATGTATATAGAACTCACTATGTACCAGGCACTGTGCCAAGTGCTTTACAATTATTATCTTATTTAATTCTCACAACCCTAGGAGGTAAGTGCCATTACTATCTCTATTTTACAAATAATTAAACTAAGACAAACAGAGGCTAAGCGACTAGCTCAGGGTCACACAGCTAGTGAGTGTCTGAGGTCACATTTGAACTCAGGTCATCCAGACCCCAAGCCTAGCGCTCTATCCACTGTGCCACCTTGTTGCAGAGTAGAAAAGATTGGGAAAGATGCTTTTCATCTTGTTTCTTTGGCCTGCAAAAATCTGAGCATGAAGGTATCAGAGTAGGATATAAATGATGCTCAGTGTTTTGGCAAAAAAAAAAAGATGGGTGTGGTGTACCCTGAATCTTGTCTAAAAATTGACCCAAAGCAAAACAAGAGTGTACTTCATGAAAGAACAGGGTGGTAGTGGGGGATTGCATCCTGGGTTGGCATTTACTTATGCAATTGTAGTGCTGAGAGAAGGGAGCTTAAGTTAGAAAGCATTTATTTCAATCCTAGAGATGATTTTAAAGAAAAGTTTTAGAAAATAATCTAGAGCAGAGATGAGCCAACAAGAGGTAATATGTCACTGAAATAAAGCAATAGTGTTGTTTAGTGAGGAGTCCAGCATTTGTCCATGCACTTTCGCCTGTGAAGACAAGTACACTGACTACTTCATTTTTTTGACTTCTGGTGAGGGAATCATTTTTAAAGTTGACAACCTCCTACAGGGATACTTTGAAATACAGAAGCACAGTGTCAAAGATATATATATATCCCTGCAGATGATGCAGACATGGGTTGAGTACAGGACATTTGCTGATAACCACTCAGTTCTCAAAATGGGCAACCTCTTTCTGATTAGGACTTTTTTTTTTTTTTAAAGCAAAATAGAAACGGAACAGTAGGTTTAAATTCTAACCTTCCTCATCAGCCCTGGCTAAACGCAGGACTAAGGATGGGGTGTTGATCATAACTACTGTTGGAGAGTGAATGTGTATTGCCTGAATGATTGTCTTGTGCCTCTCCAGGAAGGGCTTTAAAAACAAGCCACTGAGACTGGAGGGGTTCCTTGGCATCATTCAATGATCCATTCAATGAACATTTATTAAGTGTCTATTATATATAGGCACTGTGCTAAGTGCTGGGGATACAAAGGAGGCAAAAATCACTCTGTGCCCTCAAGGGGCTAACAATTTAATGGGAGTGATAGCATGCAAACAAATACACAGAAAGCAAGGTATATGCAAGATAAATAGGAAATAATTAAAAGAAGGAAAACACTGGAATTGAGAGGGCTTGGGAAAGGCTTCCTGTAGGACATAGAATTTTAGTTGGTATTTAAAGGAAGTCATAGTGGAGGAGGGAGAGCATTTCAGCCATGGGGGACAGTCAGAGAGAATTCTGGGAGCCAAGAGATAGAATGTCTTGGTGGAACAGCCAGGAGGCCAGTGTCACTAGATGGAAGAGTATATGTCGAGGAGTAATGCGTAAGACTGGAAAGATAGAAGGGGACTAGGTTATAAAGGGCTTTTGTTCTATATTGGAGATTTGTTTTATTTCTATAGTTCTGTATTATCAGGACCCATACCATTTTATTTTATTCTTTTATTTTTGTTTCTGGGCTGAGGAAGATCACTGAAAAAAGTCCTGAAATTGAAATGATTTTACCCACTACAAATTAATGGCAAATAACTTCACTGCTCTTGGATAATCCTCGTATCATAGCTAATAAACTCTATCTCATTTCTCATAGTGACTGTTCTAAAACTTTTCATCACTCTTATTTTTGCCACCAAGACCAATGATGTCCCCATCTTAGTCTCATTTTTTTACGATGGCTCCCTACTTCACTGGGAACAACGACGCCATACAAGTTGGACTTGGCCCATTCCCCTTTCTCTACATTTTCACCCTATCTTTCATCCTTCCTTCCTTGCACTAAGAAGGACCTTCACCTTGATCTCATTCACTCCCCTAGGACCTTGCTTAATTCATTAAAATATGTATGAAGGGCTTATTCTGTGCATCAGTCATCTCTCTCTCCTAAAGCTTCAGTTTTATCTTTACAACAATTTCCTTTTAATGTGTCTACAATGTTTATTTATCCTTATCCTAATAATGTCTTCCTGTCAACCTCCTACCTAGATCACTCAGGTACCATGCAATCTTCTTCCTCACCTTTCACCCTAAAATAGATTTATTGAAAAAAAAGTTTGAGTACAATCAATCTATCAACAATCATGCCAAGTACCTTGCTAGGTTCTGGGGCTGCAAAGATGCAAAAGAAAGATTCTCTACCATAACACAATCTCACGCTCTTGCCTGGGAAAGCAAATGTGTGCATATAAAACTATTTACAAAATAGCTACAAGGCTACTGGGGAGCAGGAAGGCACTAGCCATTAGGAGGATCAGGAAAGAGCTTTGTGAAGAAGGTAGCACTTGAACTCAGTCCCAAAGGAAACTGGGGATTCTAAGAAGCAGAGTTGAGGGGAGAGTACATTCCAGGGAGGGGAGAAAATAGTGTAAAGGTTCAGAGAAGGGAGATGGAGCATCATGTACAAGGAATTGTAAGAAGGCCAGTATACATAATGTGTCAGGGCAAATTAGGGCCCTGTGGTCAAGAACGTGGCATGCCAAACAGAAATTTATATTTGATCCTATAGGAAGTAGATAGACTCTGGAGGTTATTGAACACAGAAAAGGTATCATCAGAAAGATGCTTTAGGAAAATCACTTTGACAGCTGTGTTGGGGATAAATTGAAGTAAGGAGAGACCTGAGACAGGGGCACAAACATGAAAGATGATTTGGACCTGAACCAGGGTAATGGCTTTGAGAGTAAAGATAAGAGACATCTATAAGTGATGCTATGGAAGGAAAATGGCAAGGTTTCACTTCTGGTTAGATATATAATGTAAGAATGAGGATGAAAATTCAAGGGGTGATGCTGAGGTTGTGAACCTATGTGAACAGAAGGGTGGTGGTGTCCTCAACAACATTAGAGAAGTTTGGGAGACAGTATTGGTGGGAGAAGATTATGAGGAGAAAGACTAGGGCAAGACACATAAAAATGTGAACCATGTGTATAGAAGTTTGAATTAAACCCATGGGAACTGATGAAATCAAAGACTGTAGAGAGAGAAGTCTCAGGAAAGAGTTTTGGGGTACACTCACAGGGGGTGATTTGGATGTTGATTCAACAAAGGAAAATGAGAGGAAACAGTCAGGAGGCTATGTAAGAGACACAGCATTGTCATGAAAATCCAGAGGAGAGAGTATTTTAGAAAGGAATTCATAACCGTTTTTGTGTTGTAAACCCCCTTTGGCAGATTGGTGAAGTCTATAAGCACTTTTAAAGAATATGTGTGTTTGTATGTGTATAGGTGTATGTATATATATATATATGTGTATATATATACACATATATATGAGTCTCTGTGTATATACATTTATATATACATACATGTATGAATCCATGTGTATACGCACATACATATACACACAACATACATATATGTGTATATGTGTATATATAGAAAGATAGAGAGATAGAGATATATCTGTTAGGTGTCAGTGAAAGTAAAAATGTTTTTCCCTTTCCAAGTTAAAGGATCCCAGGTAAAGAACTGCTGATACAGGACAAGATGGTGATTAGCAGTAACAAATATTCCTAAACATCAAAGATAAGGATTAACAAAGAGTCAGTTGGATCCAGCAATTAAAATTTGGGAGATAACTTTGGAAAGTGCAGCTTGAGGTGAGAGGTAAATGTTAGGAGTCTCCCTCTCTGCCAAGGTTTGAAAATAATAATAGTAGAGAACTAGCACAGTTAATTTTTTCTAAGAGTTTGGTTGAGAAAGGGAGGGCAGACAAAGGTCACAGGTTGAATGTAAGGACAGTTTAGTGATTTTTCAAAATAATTTGGGGAGATTCCTCAGTTGGAACCAAGCACTCTCCTCTGGTTTTCTCTTCCAGGAGCAAAGAGTAAATTCTCAGGCCAACTAAGTGGTATAGTAGATAGAGCAGATAGAGAAAGAACCCTGGAGTCAGGAGGACCTAAGTTCAAATCTGACCTCAGATGCTTAGTAGCTGTGTGACCCTGGGCAAGTCACTTCACCCTGATTCTCTATACTCCCCACAAAGCAAAAAAAAATTGAGTTCTTAGCCTGGGCTGCCCTTGTATCTTTTTATGAGTACACTCTATAGTGGAAAGTCTTTTCACCTCCACACAACTGGGGCTACATTTTTGGCTCTCCCCCAGTATACTTTGGTAGAGAGCACTTCTTTCACTAGCTCTCAAAGTCCTACACATCATGTAAGACTATTTTCTGTAGGAAGTCTTTTCTAATCATATTCATTGGCAATAACCTTCTTTTTATATCTCATATACCTTATTTTGTAACTTGAATATATTTACCCTATTAGAATATATTAGAATTATCTTCATTGGTGTTTTATTCCCCCAGCAGGCTTTAAACACCTTCAGGACAAGGACTGTACCATTTAAATTATATGTCTGCCTAGAGTCTAGCAGAGTGCCCTGGACAAAGTATTTAATAAATGTTTGTTATTTATTTATTTTTGTCATCTAGGTATTTGTTTTCCCCCTAGAGATTTTTTTTTACTATTTGGTAGCTTCTCAAAGGGAATCTTATTGCTTTAGGCTTTTCCTTGTCCCAGTAAAGCCCTCATCTAGCCTTCCCCATCCCCAGCTAATTTTCCACCTCTGTTATTATTTCACATTTTAGGACAATGTCAAGCCTCTGGACACCTTATTCTAAATAGCCAGTGACAATAAAAATAAAACGATGCTGCTGTGATGATTGTATATTTGATAGAAAGCCTGAAGAACAGGTACTTAAAAACCACTCAATAGGAAAAAATGTGATTTTCTGTATTAGTTCTCTTATGTTATGGTTTTCTTTGGTATTTTTGCTCAAAGATAAAGAAAAGGTTGGTGTGATTTCATTGCCAGGTGAGGAAGCCCTTCTACTAATGCAGGTCTGTAATTTTTCTGCAACTTATGTTTTTAGAGAGTTACCTAGATATTGTGTGATGCTTTTGGGGTCATACAATCAGAATATATCAGAGGCGGGTTTTGCAGCCAGTTCTTTGTGACTCTGAGGGCAGTTATCTATCCATAATACCGTGATGCCATTCACAGTGCCACAACCTTTCAATATCAACATTCAATTTTATACAGGTTCTACCCATACATTCTTATGAAATCCATTTTCACCTTAGTCATGTTGCATACAAGAATTAAAATGAATGGGAGAAATCATAAAGCAAAACAAAACATAATACAAAAGAAAATGATCTGCTTCATTCTGTGATCCAATTCCATAGTTCTTTCTCTGGATGTGGAAGGCATTTTGCCTTAAGAGAACACTGGGAATTTTTTAAGTTCTTGCATTGCAATGAAGTTCTAAGTCTACCAGAAAACATTTTCGTACACTGTGGTTGTTGCTGGGTACAAAGTTCTCCAGGTTCTGCTCCTTTCATTCAACATCAGTTCATATAAGTCTTTCCAGGTCTCTCTGAAGTCTTCCTGTTCATCATTTCTTATGGCACAATAGTACTCCATTACATTCATATACCACAATTTATTCAGCCATTCCCCAATTGATGGGCATCCCTTTGATTTCCAGTTTTTGGTCACCACAAAGAGAGTTGCTATAAATATTTTTGTACATGTGAGACCCTTTCCCATTTTTATGCTCTCTTGGGGGTACAATCCTAGAAGCGGTACTACTGGGTTAAAGGGTATGCACATTTTTGTAGCGCTTTGGGCATAATTCCAAATTGCTTTCCAGAATTGTTGAATCAGCTCCACCAACAATGAATTAGTGTTTCAACTCTTCCACATCTTCTCCAACGTTTATCATCTTTCTGTTTTGTCATGTTAGCCAATCTGATAGGTGTGATATGGTATCTCAGAGTTCTTTTGATTCGCATCTCTCTAATCAATAGTAATTTAGAGCATTTTTTCATGTGACTACAGATAGCTTTAATTTCTTCCTCTGAAAACTGCCTGTTCATATCCTTTGACCATTTATCAATTGGGGAGTTACTTGTATTCTTGTACATTTGACTGAGTTCTCTATATATTTTAGAAATGGGGCCATTATTACAGAAACGAGTTGCAAAAATTCTTTCCCAGTTTTCTGCTTCCCTCCTAATCTTGGTTGCATTGGGTTTGTTTGTACAAAAACTTTTTCAATTTAATGTAATCAAAATTATCCATTTTGTACTTCATAATGTTTTCCATCTCTTGTTTAGTCAAAATTTCCTCCATTCTCTATAAATCTGATAAATACACTATTCCTTGCTCCGCTAATTTGTTTATAGTATCAATCTTTATACTTAGATCATTGTCCCATTTGGACTTTATTCTTGTGTATGGTGTCAGTCATTGGTCTATGCCTAGTTTCCACCACACTATTAAAGGATATTTATTCCTAAGGAGAAAAACATCTTTGAGTTGGCCATGACTTTGAGATACTCCTGTACGCCGACACTGTGGGATCTCTCCAGGTTGCTACATCCTATTGGATTTGAAGCATCATGTATATTTTTATAAGCCAAGAACCCTAAAACTGTCATCTGTCATGGCATGAAATGTCAACACCATATTGTTTTGCTGACACATTGCTCATGAAATGTGTATCATTACTGAATGAATTTTCAGCAATACATGAATTCTGTCAAAAAATCTTTGCAAAATTGGATCCTTGACAGCAGTATTCAAAGAAGGGGAGGAGAGAATCTTTGTTGGAGTAAGAATTGGTAGTAGGATGAAATATCTATGAATTGGAATGAGTTGGTCAACACTGAAGTCATTTTTATTCTGCACTCTATCCAGTGCACATGGAAAATGCAGTAGATTCTGGTTAAGAGGGTGGACAAGGGAGAAGAAACTTTGGGCTTAGATTCTCAGAAACTTTGCCACTTTTTATCTGTGTGATTATGTTTAATGCCAAAATTGTATCTAGAGTTAGAGATGGCTAACACATGTGGTCTCTTTGAAATTTTCTGAGCATCTTCAACATGACAGCTAAAGGTCAAACTCTCTCCAGCCCCTTTTCCTATAGTACACCACAAATGCTGTCTAATTTTATTATGCTTTTTTCCCCTTGCTTGTTTGGGAACTCTTCCCTTACCTATAGATCTGAAAAATAATTTCTTATTGGTTCCTCTAATTTATTTATGATGTGATCTTTTTCTACTAAATTCATTTATCCACTTGGATCTTGATACATGGTGTGAGTTAGAGGTCCAATCCTACTTTCTGCCAAACTGCCCTGCTATTTCACTAGTTTTTGAGAAATAATGGGTCCCTATCCAAGGAACTGGCATCTTTGGGTTTAATTGACCTCTATATTATTGACTTTGTTATGCTTTATATATGGTGGACCAATTATTTCTACTATTAGGCATCTTTCTTTTTAAACCAGAAAAGAATCTTTTGGGTGATTACTACTTTATAGTGTGCATATATCATGCCTAGAGCTGCCTGTATGTATCTCTTCTCCATTGTTTCTAGTTCTGCCCTTTGGGACCAAGTAGAACAACCATAATTCTTCTTCCATAACAACCTTCAAATGCCCAAATAAGTCTCTAGTTCATACTAAATATTCTTAGTTCCTCCAACTTAAATTTTCACAACATGGTTCCCAGTCCTCTTACTATCCTGACCACTCTCTTCTGGAGAAGACCACTTATTTATGGTCTTCATAAAATATATTGCTCTTAAAGGAGAGCATCACTTCTGAAATACTCTGAATCAAGTGATAACTTCCCTCATTCTGTATCTTACTTGTCTTTTTTTGCAGCTTAGGTTAGCTGGATCTGGAATCAGGAAGACTCAGATTTAAATTCGACCTCAGATACTTACTGTGTGATTTTGAGGAAGTAACTTCTTAATTATTAGTTGTCTCAGTTTCCTTATCTGTAAAATGATCATAGGACCTCCCTCTCAGAGTTGTTGTGAACATAAAATGAGATAGTATTTGTAAAGTGTTTTATCAACCTGAAAGTGCTATATAAATGCTAGCTCTTATTGTTATTGCTATAAGGAAAGTGAACAGAAAGGAAAGCAAGAAGGGGACAGGAAGGAAGAAAAGAAGGAAGGAAGGAACAAAAGGACAGAATGAATGAAAAGGGAGGAAAGAATGGAAGGACAGAAGGAAGAAAAACAAAGAAGGAAGGAGAGAGTGAAGGAAGGAAGGAAGGAACAAAAGGACAAAGTAAATGGAAAAAGGCAGAAAGAAGAAAGGATGGAAACAGTCATTTGTCAAGTACTTACTATATGCCAGGCACTATGCTAAGTACTTTACAAGTATCATCTTTTGATGTGGAGGTACTTGGGTACAAAAGCAGTATTCCAACTTCATTTTTTGAAGCATATCCACCAGAGTTTTTACAGAAGCAATATGATCAATTGACCTTAATTCAGTTTTGTAACTATAGACAATAAAAAAAGATACTGGTGATCCTAGGTAGGCTGGAAAGCCTATGAGTCTCCAGATTAAATATCAAGCAGAGACATTCATGTCCTGAAGACATGAACTATTTTTATGAAATACATCTATAAAGACAATACCCACTTCTACTTCTTCATATGCACTGAACTTTAGGAGTGGGACAGTGCCAGCACTGAGAAATGAGAAGAGATATTGGAAGGAGTGCAATGAACATAGTTCTGGCAGCTTTCACCTTAAGGAGAATATTTAAGCAGGAATAATGCTCTAAGTTATACTGGCATATTCTTTAAGCCAATTAATGCATAATGGCTGGAAGAAAAATTGGGTGGCAGAAGCAGAGAGGCCAGGTTTCCAGGTGCCAACTACTCACACAGGTGGTTTATGTGTCAGTATTGCTAAATTAGAAACTGACTCTAATGGGGAGGGGTTGAGGTGGAGAAGGGAAAGAGGACATTTATTAAATACCTATGTGCCAATCCCTCTTATAATTACTGTCTCATTTAATCCTTATGACAGCCCTGTAAGGTAGGTAGTATTACTATTCTGAAAGGCAAGAAGCTAGAATTATAAGCAAGAATCACCAACCAAACAAAATAGTATAATCCTTCAGGGTAAAGTGGACATTTAATGAAATGGAGGACTTTCAAGCATTTCTGATGAAAAGAGAAGGCCTGAATAGAAAATCTGACTTACAAATATGAGTCTCAAGAGAAGCATAAAAAGGTAAACAAGAAAGAGGAATCCTAAGGGATTCAATAATGTTAAAGTGTTACACTCCTATATAGGAAGAGAGTTACTTATGACTCCTAAGGACTTTATCATTATTAGGGGAGTTAGAAAGAACATAAATAAACAGAATGGGCAAAATCATCACATTAATGGGGTATGAATGAAAATTTTTACAGTGGAGGGGTAAATAGGTGGTATTTGAACTTTACTTTCATTAGAATTTGTGTAAAACAGGAATTATATACACATTCAGTTGGATATATAAATCTATCTTATACAACATATAGGTAGGTGATATGAAGGAGGCAGGGGACCTGATACAATGGAGAGGGCACTAAGGGAGACAATGACTATAAGCAAAATATACTTCTGAGTAGAAACAGGAAAGAGAGAGAGAAGGATAAATAGGAAAATAGGGTGGGGAGACATATATAGTAACTATAACTGTGAATGTGAATAGGATGAATTCATCCATAAAATAGAACTGGATGTATTAGAAACCACAATCCAACAATAACTTGTTTACAAGAAACACATTTGAAACCAAGTGGCACACACAAAATTAAAATAAGGTTCTAGAGCAGAATCTATTCAGCTGATTCATCTGAGGTTAAAAAACAAACAGAGGGAAAGCAATCAGGATCACAGACCAAGCAAAAGTAAAAATAGAGGCAATTAAAAGAGGTAAGCTGAGAAACTACATTTTGCTAAAAGGTACCAAAGACAACAAAATAATATCAATACTAAAAGTATATGCAATTCTTAAAGGAAAAATTAAATGACTTACAGGAGAAAATAGACAGTAAAATTGTATGATTTGAGGGCCTTAGCTTTCTCTTCTGTGAAATTGACAAATCTAAATGAGAAATAAACAAGAAAGAAGTTAAGGAGATGAATAATATTTTAGAAAAAATAGATATAAATCTCTGGAAATATTGAATGTCAGAAGCAAGGAGTACACCTTTTTCTCAGCTGTACATGGCACCTTCACAAAAATTTACCGTATGTTAAATCATAAAAACCTCAGAGCCAGGTGGAGAAAAGCAAACATACTAAATGCAGCATTTAGAACATAATGAATAAAAATTACATTTAATAAAGGGCAATAAAAGTGAGTTAAAATTTACTGGAAACTAAATAATCTAATCTTAAAAAATGAATCAAAGAAAAAATCATAGAAACAATAAATAATTTCATGAAAGAGATAACAACAATGAGATGATGTCAGTATTTATGGGATGCAGTCAAAGCAGTAGGTAGGGGAAAATATCTGTCTCTAAACCCTCTGATTAATAAAATAAATTATTAATAAAATAAATTAATACTATATTAATATATATTATATTAAAATATATTAAAATAAATTAATAAAATAAATTATTAATAAAATAAAAAATAGCATATCAACTAATTGATTATACAACCAACTAAAAATGTGAAAAGGGAACAAATATAAAATCCTCTATTAAACACCAAATTGGAAATTCTGAAAATCAAAGGGGGAAATTAAAAAAATTGGGAGGAAACTACTCAACAAATAAAAGTAGAAGGTAGTTTTATTTTTTTAAAAAGTAAAGTAGATAAATCTTTAGTTAGTTTTTGATTAAAAAAGAAAGAAAACCAAGTTACCAGAATGAAAAATGAAAAGAATGAATTCAGCACCAATGAAGGTGAAATTAAAACAATTGTTAGGAGCTGTTTTCCCAATTATATGACAATAACTCTAACAATTTAAGTGAAATGAGTGAATATTTACAAAAAATAAATTGTCTAGATAAATAGAGGAATACTTAATATATAGATATGGATAACAGAATATTAAATAACCCTATTTTAGAAAAAGAAATTGAATAAACCATGAATGAGTCCTTAAGAAAAAAAATTTCCAGGACCAGATGGATTCATAAGAGAATTCTACCAAATATTTAAAGAACAATTAATTCTGATACACTATAAACTATCTGGAAAAATGGGAAAAGAAAGAGTCCTACAAAATTTCTTCTGAAAGAGCAACAGTAAAGAAAAATAAAACTATAGACCAATTTCCCTAATGAATATTGATACAAAAATTTTAAATGAAATATCAACAAAGAGATTATACCTATATCTCACAAGTATTTATAGCAGGAGTGCAGGGCTGGTTCAAATATTAGGAAAACTATCAGTACAATTGACTAAATCAATAATAAAAACAAAAAAAGAGTACTATGGTTATTTCAATAGATCCAGGAAAAGCTTTTGGCAAAGTACAAAACTCATTCCTCTTAAAAACACTAGAAAGAATAGAAACAAATGGATTTTTTCCCTTGAATGATATATTGTGTCTAAAACTATCAACAAACACTGTCTCTAACAGGTATAAGCAAGACACCTTCTGATTAAGATCTGAGAAGAAGCAAGGATGCCTATTATCAAAATAGCTATTCAATACTATATTAGAAATGCTAGAATAGCAAAAGGAGAAGAAAAAAGAAAATAAAGGAATTGGAATAGTCAATGAGGAAACAAAACTATCATTCTGTATAGATGATATGTTTAGTATGCTTAGAGAATCCTCCCAAATAAACTAAAAAACCCTAATGGGAATAATTAATATCTTTAACAAAATTGCAGGATATAAAATAAACCCACATAAATCATAAATACTTCTATATATAACCCACAAAGTCCAGTAGGGAGAAATAGAAAGAGAAATCTCTTAAAAATAACTGTAGACAAAATAAAATATTTGGGAGTCTACATACAAAGACAAATCTGGGAATTCTATTAATACAATTACAATGCACTTTTCACACAAATAAATTCAGATCTAAACAATTAGAGAAAAATTAACTGTTTTGGGGTAGACTGAGCCAATATAATAAAAGTGTAATAAAAATGACAATTCTACCTAAATTAATTTGCTTATTGTTTCATACCAAACTATTAAGTTATTTTTTAGCTCTAGAAAAATAATTGTAAAATTAATTATCATTATTAGTATCATAAAATTCATCTGGAAGAATTAAAGTTCAAGAATATTGAGGGAATCAATGAAAAAATGTGAAGGAAGGTAGCTTATACATGCCAGATTTCAACCTCTGTCACAAAGAGGTAGTCATCAAAACAATCTGGTGCTGGCTAAGAAATAAAGTGATAGACCAGTGAAATAGATTAGGTACACAATATGCATCAATAAATGACCATAGTAATCTAGTGTCTGATAAACTCAAAGATCCAAGCTTTTGGAACAAGAATTCATCATTTAACAAAAACTGCTGGGAAAATTAGATGAATAAAGGAATAATCTACCTGTCAGATCTATGGGGAATGGAAGAATTCATGACCAAATAAGAGATAGAGAGCATTATGAAATTTACAATAGATAATTTTGACCATATTAAATTGAAATGTTTTTGTACAAACAAAGCCAATGCAAACAAGAGTAAATGGAAAGCAGAAAGCTGGGAAATAATCTTTAAAGCAAATATCTCTGATAAAGACCTCATTTTCAAATGTATAGATAACCGAGTCAAATTTATGAAAATACAAGCCATGCCCTCGTTGAGAAATGGTCAAAGGATATGTACAGGCAGTTTTCAGATGAAGAAATCAAAGATATCTATAGGTATATGAAGAAGTGCTCTAAATCACTTATGGTTAGAAAAATGCAAATTAAAACAACTCTGAAATACCACCTTACACTAGATTGGCTAATATAACAAAAAGGAAGAAAGAAAGAAAGAAAGAAAGAAAGAAAGAAAGAAAGAAAGAAAGAAAGAAAGAAAGAAAGAAAGAAAGAAAGAAAGAAAGAGAATGACAAATAATGGAGACAATCTGGTTAAATTGGGACATGAATGCACTGTTGGTGGAGTTGTGAACTGATGCAACCATTCTGGAGAGCAATTTGGAACTATGTCCAAAGGGCAACCAACCTATGCATACCATTTCATCCAGTAAAATACCATTATGAGGTCTATCTCCCAAAGAGATCATAAAAAAGGGGAAAATGTCTACATGTGCAAAAACATAGAAGCCCTTTTTGTGGTTGCAAAATATTGGCAATTTAGGATATGTCCATCAATTAAGGAATGGCTAAACAAGTTGTGGTATATGAATGTAACGGAATATTAGTGTGCAATAAAAATGAAGAACTGGCAGATTTAAGAAAAAAACCTGGAAAGATTTGTATGAACTGATGAAAAGTGAAATGAGCAGAACTAGGAAAACATTGTATACAGTATCAGCAACATTGTGCCTTGATCAGTTATGGATGACTCAGCTCTTCTCAGCAACACAATGATCCAAGAGAAATATAAAGAACTCAGGAAGAAAAAAGTTATCCATATGTAGATACAAACTGATGGACTCTGAATGAAGATAGAAGCATTTTTTTTTTACTTACTTTATTCTTTCTCATGGTTTCTTTTCCCTATTGAGTGGTTTCTTCTTCAACAACTGTGACAAATAGGGAAATATGTTTTACATGATAGAATATCTATATATATAAACAACATCATAATTTTTAGGAGAAGGGAGGGGAGGGAAAGATAGAGGGAGGGAGAAAAATTTGAAACTCAAAATCTTGTAAAAATGAATGTTAAAATTTTTCTTGATATGTAATTGGGGAAAAAGAAAATACTATTTAAAGGAAAAAAATTGATATCTTTTAAAAATTTTAAAGATATTAAATTTTTTATGTAACTTAGAAAAAATAAAATGAGAAAAAGAGAGACAGAGAGACAGAGACAGAGAGACAGAGACAGAGACAGTGAGAAGAAAGAACAACTTATTTTAGTCTGGGAAAAATGAGACTATATGTGTGTACAGGAATGATGTGGGAGGATGGTAAGAGGTGAGTGGCGCATGAAAGCTATCTTCAAGTATTTTAAAGGCTCTCATGTAAAAGAGGAATTACTCTTTTTCTTCACTCATCAATGACAATGTATGGAAATTGTTAAGAGACCCATTTAGGGTTGGTGTAGAGAAAACCTTCCTAAAATTAGATCTGTCCAAGAGAGAAATCAGTTTTCTATGGAGGTTTATCAAGCAGAGTCTGAATAACCATGAAGTGGTATTGTAGAAGGGATCAATTTTCAATTGTTGGTTAAAATTTGTGTCCCCTAAGACCTCTTCTAATTCAAATTCTGCTATAGTTCACCTATGGAATGAGTCAATATTCTAGATTACCTCATGAGGACAACACTATGTGAATAACTCCCACAGTCTCCAAAGATACCCTGTGTTCCTGAGGACATAGTATTTAAAACTATTCTGGATTAGGAAATCTCTATGTTGACATTGTGTTATTCCTATTTTCTCATAATTCATTGGTTCTACTATATATAATTCTAAAACAGCTGCCAAACCGTAAATGAGTAAGAAAAATAAATACCTCTCTACTAGTTATTTCTTCTCCTGGCATTTCAATTAAAGCACAAGTTACTGATAGTGCTGTGAGACTCTACTTACTATCATCTTTCTACTTTAAATGTGTAGACAAAATACAAATCTTACTAAGGTAAAAGGTATTGCAATATTTTAAAATGAAATGGATATCTTTATCAACACAATACTCAACATATTGCCTAAAGCTAATTCTACAGACCCTTTTTAAAAAATTTGTAATTCAGTTGACTCTCAATCATATGCCAGGGAATTTATATAATCTTGCTTTGGAAATTCTTCTTAGCATAGTTACGTACAGAATGGCTGAACAAATTTTGGCATATAAACGTAATATTATGTTGCAAGAAATTAAGAAATAGATGATTTCAAAGAGACTTGGAAAGACCTCTTTTTCCTTTTCCAAAGACAGGGTCATGTAGTAGAAAGAACAAGAGACTTGCCATTGGGAGACCTAAGTTAAAATCCCAGCTATTTCATTTATTTAGTTCTCTGACTTAAACTTAGCACCTCGGTGTCTTTACTTCTTCATTTCCCACATGACTGCACTCATTTTGGATTTTTTTGACTTCACCATGTCACCAGGAGCCTCATCATTGGGAAATTTCCTCATTGTGTAGGACCCATTTAGTCTTGGTATTTATACCTCATCTGTACTCTCTATCCCTCTGATTAGAAGGTGGAGTCATGAACTCCTCTACCTTCATTTTAGAAAGAGGCACAGTTCAGCCATCTCATTTCCAGGCAGTTGCACTCATTTCATAATTTTTTGGCTTTTCCATCATGCTCCTATTCTGAGTACCTTCTTTATCCAACCCCAACCTTTTCAGCTTTCTTCTGTGTGTTGCCTTCCTTCATTAGAGCATAAGTTCCTTGAAGGCAGGGAATCTTTTTCATATATGTATCCCGACATAGTAAGCACTTAAAATGTTTGTTGACTGTTATTGACCAGTAAAAAGGATATAATCTCTGTATAGTTCCTATTATATTAACTTCTTGAAGCCATTTTCAATTAGTTACTAAAGAGATGGAAATAGAAGTAAGGATGAAAAATATAAGTTGAAGAGAACATATGAAAATTTTGAATTTGTTGAAGGAAGGCTTTTATTTGTCAGGGGTAGTAGGGATGGGTAAGTGACAATGGTGGTCAAAAAGAAAAGGAACTAAAGAACATCAAAGGAGCATTTAAAAAGACTCAGAAAACAGAATTGAAGTTCAGAAGGGGATGCAGATAATGGGCAGTTTTGTTACTATGGTACTCAGTTTAATATTTTAGAAAACTGACTAATGTAACCAGTTCAGTTTTATATATGACTACATTCTTTATTGAAATGTACTTGTTTAAGTTGAGAACAAAAAAGAAAATACATATACACACATTATATTTATATATATACACATACCTGGATACACATGTGTGTATATACATACATTCATGTATGTATGTATGTATAAATATCTTAAAGGACAATTATTATGTTTGTAAAAGGTTATGAGTTGCCCCAAGGGACTTTTAAAAGGATGACATAGCACCTTATTTATCTCTAACATGCCTATCAGAATGCTCTATTGTGGGCTCTCTGGCACTTCTAGATTAGAACTAACACTGTGTGAGTTGCCATTGTGGTCCTGCGATTCTGACTGGCAGAAATCAAGGAAAGGATTGGAAGAAAAGAGCTGATACATGGATGGTCTCAGAGGACATCTCCCAAGACTAGCACCTGAGGTATTTGCAGAGAACTCTCACATCGGGGCCTCTTAGCAGTTTGAGAAAAAAATGATCACAGGGATAGAGGCCACCCTCTTCCCCCATATGATCTTGAAATTGGAACTTTGAAGTCTTCTCTCTTTTTCTTTCCAAAAGTGAGAAAACAGGTAAAGAGGAAAAGGGTAGGAGAAGCTGAGATTTCAGACTCTGGCTCCTAATAGAAGCACAGGGATACAAATAATCAATGGTAAATCTGAGTTAGTCTTTTATGCTGGGCTTCCAATTGGGAGTTTAAAGTTAATATTGCTCATCCCATTCTCATTATAATCAAGATTTCAATTAACCAACGTGTCAGTCTAGCAGTATTTATAGGCCCTATACAAAAGGAGGAAAAAAGAAAGAGATCTTGAGTTAATGGGGGCAAATATGAGTTGAGTGAATTTTAAATTATGAGAATAAATCATTGTACTAAATACGAGCTTGGAGAGGGGAAAGATGGGAAGATGCAAGGGCCTAGAAGGTCATCTTCATCCATATGCAGAGGAACTAAAGATTTAGAGCTCCCTTTTCCTGTTCACATTTGTAAAATTACTCAGTCTGGTGATTCAGGGATCAGAGTGTCATTTACTGGTTTGCTAGGTTCATCTTCTATTTTTCTTAGCTATGCTTACTTGTGTATATTATATATTCCTGGATAGAACAAATATTTTGAGGAGTATCGGTTTCTTCTTTTGGTGTTTTGTATCCCCAATGTGTGGCACACACTAGGCAATTGATAAATGCTTGTTAATAGATTTTAATATAAATATCTAGGTAGAGATTTTAACAATTCACTTAGTTCCAATGTAATACAGTTGTCCTCATTGTAATTATTCATCATTTATACTTGTATTACATGTATTACAAGACTTCCATGAGAACTATTCTGGATAATCCTTAAAGCACATTTTAATGTAATATTTTTATAATTTCTATTTTTTCTGGTACCTTTCAAGTGTCAGACATCATCACCTGGATTGTTATAATCAACGAGTAACTGTTCAACTTATCTTTGGTCCTTCCCTTGTTGATCCATCCTATAAAGTTCAACCACATGAATCCAGTTTCCTAAAACACTGATTCATAAAACTTTTGACTTGGAAGCAGGACATTTATGTCAACCTATAGCTGAATAAGGTACCCTACTACATACCTAGCTAGGGGCCATTCAGTATTTTCTTGAAGATCTTCTGTGAAGGGAAATTCACAAATTTCCAGGGAAATAGTTCCATTTTGGGGACATTATTAATTGTTAACACTTGCAGTCCTTTGTTGTTCTTGTTGGCAACTTTGGATGGCTATCTGCTTTGCAGGGCCTGTTCATTTTAGGGTTTTTGGGTAAGTTTAATTTTATTTATGTTTCCCCCTAAATCAAGCTTAAATTTTCCTCTCAGCAACTTTCATTTATTAACCTTAGTTTAACCATATAAACTTAAGTAAAGGAAGTCTAATCTCTCTTTGAAATTTCATCCAGTTGAATACTTGAAAGTAATTACCATGCTTTCTCTAAGTCTTCAATTCTTCAACTTGAACATTCCCTATTTCAGGGATGTGTAGCTTGTGAAAGCCAGTTGTTCATTGTGAATATGTACACCTTGTAAATCAGTGAAAACAATATATAAAGATTCGACTTATTGTTTTGTTGATTTATAGACTTAAAAAGTGATGGAGAAAATAATAATATAAATGATCTTTAACAGAGTGATATGTGTATATCTTGCTGGATGTCAAATAATTTACCAGCTTTACCCTTACCCTGATTCTTTTACAGATATTTGCATGGCATGGTCTCAAGTCACCTCCTCAACTTGGTCACGTTCTTTGGAATGTAATTCAGCTTTTGAATGTCCTTCCTAAAAGGTGACACCAAAACTGAATTGAATATAGTTCTCCTTATGTGTTCTGACCAAGACAGAGTACAGTAGGACTCTCTCTTCCCTTGTTTTGGAGACTATGCCTTTCTTTCTGCATCTTACATCAGTAGTAACTATTCTGGTTTCCATGTCACATTGTTAAGTCATTATATATTAAGCTTATTTGAAGAGTCTCAGGTCTTTTTCACTTGATTACTTGGTTATTGTCATTCTTTCCTCATCTTATGCTTATGAAGGCCATTTCCATCCAAATATAGTGTCTTTCTCACTATAATATTATTAATTTTTGCCTCCATTTCTATCTCTATTTTGGAATCTTGGTTCTGTCATCCAGTGTGTTTGCTTTCCTGATAAACTTTATGCCACCTGCAACTTTCAAAGGCAAGCCATGCAAATCATTTAAAAATGATGAATAGCACTAGACCAAGGATAGATTCTCTGACATACTCCATTAGAGATTTTCCTTTAGTTTGACATCGATCCATTGGTGACTATTAATCTCTGAGCAGCCAAATGGAACAATAAATAGAGTGTCAGGCCTGGAGTCAGGAAGAGTCATCTTCCTGAGTTCAAAGCCAACCTCAGATACTATCTACCTGTGTGACCCTGGACAAGTGACTTAACTTCATTTGCCTTAATCCCTTCATCTGTAAAATGAGATGGAGAAGGAACTGGCAAACCATGCCAATATCTTTGTCAAGAAAACTCCAAATGGAAGCACAGTGCCGAAATGACTGAGTAACAACAACAACAGGGTTATACAGTGTGTGCCAAATTAATCTTTAACTAAGAGAAGCATGGGGGTAGAGTGAATAGGATGGTGCATTTAGAGTCACCAAAAGCTGAGACTTCCCCTGATCTAACTGCCTAACTTTAAGACCTTGGACAAGTCACTTGACTCTTCAGAACCTCAGTTTCTGATACTACCTATAGTACATAGTTCACAGAGTTGGTATACAGTTTGAACAAAATATATTAAAAGTTATATAGAAATGTCATCCATTATTATTCAGCCCACATCTCTGCTTTGTCTCCATGGAAAGCTGAACAGACTTTCTAAAACATTTTGAAGTTTAATGTATTTACTGAATTTCTCTGCTCTACAAAAAAAAAAAAATTAGTTACACTGCTAAAAGATGAAATGTCTGTGTAGCACCAATGTGATATTCACAGTGCCTAGGATAGCTATGAATATGCCAGCGTAATTCTGAATCACAAAATATAACAGTCTGCACATGGAAGACTGAAGCAAAATATTTATTTAAACACCAACAAGCCAGATCCCAACACCAGAAAGCCAAATCCATCATAGGAACAAAGAAATCTATATACAATAGCAATGCAGGGGGCACCATCATCCCTAAGCCTTCCCCCTGCTAGGGCCTTCCCACAAATGAACATTCACAGCACGTTGCCTACTTCCTCTCTCTCTCCCTCAACTCTAAGTGCTATGTCCAACTTCCTCTCAGCTCTGTTCCACCCTTCCTGCTTCAATCCCTTCAGCAAGTTCCTCCCACCACAGACTCATGTGATTCAGGCTTCCATGTGACTCAAGCAGGTCACATATGCCTATTACTGGATGAGAAATTATGCAAAAATATATTAGCAATACAATCTGGCATAATCTATTTTTTGACTTAAGGAATACTGCCTTTTAGTGGTAACTATATCCTTTTCTAAATGCTCATGAACCATCCCTTTAATAAGACGTCAATAATTCTGCCACACGTGGAAGTAGAGCTCACAAACCTATGATTTGCAAAATCTAATCTCTCTCTTTTTTTTAACCTGGGTGATATTTTGATGAAATTCAGCAAATGTTTGTCTATTTCTAGTTCCATGGTATTTTTTCTATTATCCAGAATCCTTTGAACATTATTGACAGTAGCAGAGTAAACAAGCTTGCATCTTATTTCAATACTCTAAAGTGTAGTTAATATAGGCCTGGTTATTTGAGGACTTAGAGGGAAGTTACTATTCTCATTTATCTTGAGTTTATTCTATTAGTTATTTTTTGTCCTTCACAGCTCAAATCAAATGAACATGAATTAATTAAGTACCTACTACATGCTAAACACTGTGCTAAATGTGGGGGAATAAAAGGTAGGCTTTTAAAAAGTCACTTCTCTTAAGATCATTTACATAGAGAAAACAAAGGTAAAATGAGTGGATGATTTGGTCTTCTTGCTCTCACAAAACTATTGAACTATACAGTTGAAAAGGAATACTAAGGGTTCTACTCCAACATCCTACCCCAAACTCTGAATACTACTTTGAAAAATGAAGATATTGCATGTTTTCCTCCGCATTAGAATGTGTACACTTGAGGGCAGACACTGCCCTTCTTCTTTGTATCTCCAGCGCCTTGCACATAATAAGTGCTTAATAAGTGTTTGTGAACTGACAGAAGAACTCATTGAAGTAATACAGAAGTTAGTTAATATTTTGAGTTAGCATTTCTATTACTGGACAGCTCTAATTATTAGGAAGGATTATTTATTTATTTATTTTTAGTTTTCAGCATTCATTTCCACAAGATTTTGAGTTCCAAATTTTCTAACCATCTCTCCCCTCCCTCCACCTCATAAAACTATGCATTCTGATTACCTCTTCCCCCAATTTACCTCCCTTCTATCACACCCTTCCCCTCCTTTCTCCCCATCTTCTCTCTTTTCTTGTAGGGCAAGATAGATTTTTATACCCCATTACCTGTATTTCTTATTTTCCAGTTGCATGCAAAAACAAATCTCAACATTCATTCCTAAAACTCTGAGTTCCAACTTCTCTCCCATCCTCCCTTTCCACCCACTCCCACTGGGAAGGCAACCAATTCAATATAGGCTATATATGTGTAGTTTTGCAAGAAGACTTCTTTAATAGTCATGTTGTGAAAGACTACCTATATTTCCCTTCATCTTATCCTGCCCTCCATTTATTCTATTCTCTCTTTTGACCTCATCCCTCCCCAAAAGTGTTTACTTCTAATTACTCCCTCCTCTCATTTTCCCTCCCTTTTATCATTCCCTCCACCCCACTTATCCTCTTCTCCTCTACTTTCCTATTGTGTAAGACAGATTTTCATACCAAATTGAGTGTGCATGTTATTCCCTCCTAAGTCAAATGTGACGACAGCAAACTTCATTTTTTCCCTATTACCTCTCCCTTTTTCCCTCCATTGAAAAAGCATTTTCTTGTCTCTTTTATGAGAGATAATTTGCCCCATTCCATTTCTCTCTTTCTCCTCCCAATATATGCCTCTCTCACCCCTTAATTTTATTTTTTCAGATATCATCCTTTCCTATTCAACTCACTGTGTACCCTCTGTTTATATATGTATATGTGTGTGTGTGTGTGTGTGTGTGTGTGTGTGTAATCTTTCCAACTACCCAAATACTGAGAAAAGTTTCAAGAGTTACAAATATGATCTTTCCATGTAGGAATGTAAACAGTTCAACTTTAATAAGTCCCTTATGATTTCTCTTTCCTGTTTACCTTTTCATGATTCTCTTGATTCTTGTGTTTGAAAGTCAAATTTTGTATTCAGCTCTGGTCTCTTCATCAAGAATGCTTGAAAGTCCTCTATCTCACTGAATGACCATTTTTTCTCCTAAACTATTACACTCAGTTTTGTTGGGTAGGTTATTCTTGGTTTTAATCCTAGTTTCTTTGACTTCTGGAATATCAAATTTCAAGTCCTTTGATCTCTTAATGTAGAACCTGCTAGATTTTGTGTTATCCTGATGATATTTCCACAATACTCAAATTGTTTCTTTCTGGATGCTTGCAATATTTTCTCCTTGACCTGGGAACTCTGGAATTTGACTACAATCCTCCTAGGAATTTTTCTTTTTGGATCTCTTTCAGGAGGCAATCGATGGATTCTTTCAATATTTATTTTACCCTCGGGTTCTGGAATATCAGGGCAATTTTCCTTGATAATTTCATGAAAGATGATGTCAAAGCTCTTTCTTTGATCATGGCTTTCAAGTAGTGCCATAATTTTTAAATTCTCTCTCCTGGATCTATTTTCCAGGTCAGTTGTTTTTCCAATGAGATATTTCACATTATCTTCCATTTTTTCATTCTTTTGGTTTGGTTTTGTGATTTCTTGGTTTCTCATAAAGTCATTAGCCTCCATCTGTTCCATTCTAATTTTTAAAGAACTATTTTCTTCAGTGAGCTTTTGAACTTGCTTTTCCAATTGGCTAATTCTGGTTTTTAAAGCATTCTTCTCCTCATTGCCTTTTTGGACCTCTTTTGCCATTTGAGTTAGCCTATTTTTAAAGGTGCTATTTTCTTTAGCATTCTTTTGGGTCTCCTTTAGCAAGTTGTTGACTCACTTTTCATGATTTTCTTGCATCAGTCTCATTTCTTTCCCCAATTTTTCCTCTACCTCTCTTCCTTGATTTTCAAAATCCTTTTTGAACTCTTCCATTGTCTGAGACCATTGAATATTTATTTTGAAGGTTTTGGATGCAGAAGCCTTGACTTTTATGTCTTCCTCTCATGGTATACATTATTCTTCCTCATCTGAAAGGATGGAAGAAAATACCTGTCCATCAAGAAAGTAACCTTCTATACTCTCATTTTCCCCCTATTTTGGGTATTTTCCCAGCCAGTTACTACTCCTCCTTTGTCAAGAGGAGAGTATCCTCTAGGGACCTGTAAATTCTCAGTTCCTACAAAGTGGTACAATCACAGGAGAGGAGTTTACTCTTCTCTTGTCCTGTGTTCTGGTCTGGGAGCAACCACATGCTTTTCTGTCCAGGATCTATGAATAGAATTCCCTCTCTGAAGCCTCCATTAACTCCCCAAGGCCAGTGTTCCAGGGCTGAGACCCAGATCAGTGGCTCAGTTTCTCCAGGGTCTTTAATCCAAGAGCTCCAAAAATAAAATGAAGCTGCTGCTACAGCCTGGGACCAGGACTAGGGCATGACCCTGCTCCCCTTTCACCTGGGTGAAAAATCTTTCTCACTGACCTTTGAAGCTGTCTTTGGCATCAATGAGTTGAGAAATCTGGGAATCACAGCTATTTTCTGGGATTCTGCATCCTGATTTCTGCTCTGATCCTGTCCTTGCCATGCTGCATGGCCAAGGCTGGACTGTGCTCCATGGACTGTGCTCTGCTTTGAGATCAGTGTGATAGACCTTTCTTGTTGGCCTTCCAGGGTGCCTTGGGCTGGAAATCTCTTTCACTCTGTCGTTTGGAGCTTCTGCTGCTCTAGAATTTGTTTAGAGTCATTTTTTTACAGGTATTTTATGGGCTGTAGGGGCAGAGCTTCTACAGGTCCATCCTTCTACTCCACCATCTTGGCTCTGCCTTGAGGAAAGTTTTAATTGTGTTAAATGGAAATCCGCATTCTTATTATTTTTAACGACTAGTCCTTGTTATAGTCCTCCTATTTTTATGACTACTTTTCATCTACAAACATCTCATCCATCCTGTTTATAAAAATAAACAATAAAACCAAGGAAACAAGCAATAATCAACAAAAATATTTGGTATTGGTTAGAAAATAAGAAGAAGATCAATGGAATAGATTAGACAAGAGGTAATTAGAAATAATGTATGTTAATTACCTAGTGTTTTATATATATTTATATGTATCTATACATACATACATATGTCTGTACATATGTAGTTAAGTAGATAGATAGATAGACAGATAGATAGATAGATAGATAGATAGATAGATAGATAGACAGACAGATACATACATATATACATACTGGAAAACTGGAAAACGGTCCGTGAAATTGGACTTAGACCAATAATTTATGAAATATTTTATAATAAATTCAAAATGGATATGTGGCCTTAATTTTAAATATCATATCATGAAAATTTAGGCGAGAAGTAGATCATATGCCTCTCACAACTCTGGGTAGATGTATTCTTGATGAAACAAAGGATAGGGGCAATCCCAAAAGATGAGAAAGATAACTTTGATTTCATGAAACAGAAAAATTTTTTTATAAACAAAAGTAATTCATCTAGATAAGAAGAGAAGTAACTGAATGAGAAAAAAAAATCTCTGCATCAAATTTCTCAGATGAATGTGTAATATCCAAAACACACACATACACTCTCTCTCTCTCTCTCTCTCTCTCTGACTCTGCCTCGCTCAACATATGTATATATATAAATATATATACACACATATATGTACATATAATACATAATGTAAAATAATATACAAAAGATAATATGGATGCCACATATGTGTATACATATAATTTCATATGCAAATACACGTAGACATATATGTGGCTTTATATAAATACCAACAAATAATATATGTACATGTATATATTTAAACATGCATATATGTTCATGCACACAAATGTGCATATGTATATATATGTACACACAAATATATATATTCATATATAAAAAAGCATATGCATATATGCTAAAAATCACTAATAAGAGAAATGAAACTCAAAACAAGCACTAGGTTTCAAAATAACCTCACATCAAGAAAATTGGCAGAAATGATAAAAGATTAAAAAAGCTAACTGATTAGATAAAATAGAAAAGCTTCTGTTTGGGAACAGTCAATATTGGAGGTGCTATGGGCATAGATGAATGCTAATGCAATGATGGTGGACTTTTGAATCATTTTGTAAAGCAATATGCAATTATGCAAAATTACTAAAATATTAATGTACTTTGACCCAAAGATTCTACTATTAGGCATATATCCAAAAGAGAGTTGATAAGAAAAAACTTCTCCATATAAGCCAAAATATTTGTTATAGTAAGGAATTAGAAACAAAATCGATACTCATTGATTAGGGAAATTACTAAACAAATTTTAGCACATGGATATAATGGAATATGACTGCAGAATGAAAAAATAAATAGGATAATACAGAGCAAAGATTTCCATGTTCTGATGCAGAGTAAAGGAGATAGAGATTAAGAAACAATACTCAAAATGACTAGAAGATTGTAAATAGAAACAAAACGCAAAAAACTCAGAACTGAATTAGCAAAATTAAAAAGGAAAACCATGATATCCTAGAAGAAATATGAGAAGATACTCCCATTCTATTATTTTGCAGATGTGGTTGGTTCACTATTGTGGAATGGTGCATATATTCAGACATTTTTGATTGACCAGCTTTGCAGATTTTTTTCCTCTTTTTTCATTAAAAGATATTATTTGATATATCACATGGCTCTCTGGAAGAAAGGAAGGAAAGAATGTTGGGAAAAATTCTGCTAATCTAAAAAGTCCTTAAATATATATCAAATAACATTGTTTAGATAATCAGACCATGGTTATTACATCCTAGCTGATTACTCTTGTTACAGCAAGATATCTTCAGAAAACAATAATCACAAGCAAAATCAAGATTCAAATGAAGAATACATTTTTATTAGTCTGACAGATGTCAGAGTAGGTTTAAAAAATGTTAACTAACAATTAATAAACCTGCTGGGACTTCAAAGTCTGGTATGATGCTTCTCCAGATTGGGATTCTTCTATCCCCTACTCTGATCTTTCTTTTCCATACCTCCTTCAAATTGTTCAACAAGACCTTTTCCTTATTTTTAGCATTCATTGTTCATCTTAGGTCTTTCTGGACTTTAAAATTCCTAACAATATTCTTATGGGAAGGACTTCCTCTTGATATTTATTCTCCCTCACTTACTCTGCCATTTTAAGTACAGTTTTCTAAAGAAAAAAAAACACTTTTAGTAAGTGAATAAGTGATCAAACATTTATTTAACATTTGTTTAAGCCATTTGCTCTCTCCTCCATTTTAAATTTGATGATTTATTGATTAGATTTAGAAGACAGAACAATAGAGATTTACTGGTGCCTTTGTAGTAGTATTCTATTCATAATTAAGATTCCATCATTTCTAAATTTTAAGCACAATTCCATTTTTGAATACCATTTCTTAGTCAAATGATGAATTATCCCAGGGGTGGGGAACCTGTGGTCTTGAGGCTCTCTAGGTCCTCAAGTGTGGCCCTTTTATGGAATCCAAACTTCATAGACAAATCCCCTTAATAAAACGATTTATTCTGTAAAACTTAAACTCAATCAAAAGGCCATACCTATGGGCCTAGGAGGCCACATGTGGCCTTGAGGTTGGAAGTTCCCCATTTCTCAATTATACATTTTGTCTTGCTTTTCTTGATGTTCTATTTTTAATTTATTGTAGTGGTCAAAATACTACTTGTGCTCCAAGTCTTCAGTTACTTGCTTAGATCTTGATAATCTTTTAACGATACTTCCTAGTGTCCTCCTGAGGGTATTAGTAGCTATTAAGTGTAAGAATTCTCTGTAGTGTCATCCTAGAAATGTCCCCTCCTCACAGGAAGACAAAAAAAACATATTATTGCTGTTGTATTGACCAATACCTGTGTCAGTAACTCATCACAGGGACTCAGCAATCACTACTATCCTTTTCTTTTTCTTTTGATCATTAATGGTTATCTCATGATAACCCCATAATCATCATTCTCAAGATAAGAATAAATTATTTCCTTCTAAGATGTTCCAGTTCCCTTCTCCCTCTAGCCCACCCCAAAGGAAAGAGCATCATTGCTCTTTTCTTAATTATGAATGTCCCACCGTTTTTCTTTTCCATTCCTCCTCTCTTATATTCTTCAGTTCTATAACTTTTTGATACAGATTGGGTTTTGCCTCTTTTTGTTCTATCCTAGAAGTTTTTCTTCCATTTTCTTCCCCCCTCCCTGAAACAATCAAGGCTAAGTGATTTTCCCAGGGTCACACAGCTATTAAGCATCTGAAGATGGATTTGAACTTAGGCTATCTTGATTCCAGAGTGAATGCCTCATCCACTGTACCGTCTAGCAGACCTTTTCTCCCACTTTTCAAGGAAGTTTTCATTCTCTTGGCAATTTGAAAAGGAAAATTTGTTCCAACCTCCTGCCCCTCCCCCTTCAATTTATACCCTAGAATAAAAACCAAATTTTACTTGTGCATATGCAGTTGTTTGTTGGTTCTGGTAGGAACAAATTGTAATTTTTCTTAAGGTCACTGCAACATTCCAATTGCTATCCAAACTTGTTTACCATCCCTTGTGGTTCTTGGCGATCAATCCATGCTAACTGCTGTAGGAAACTACTGGCTTGCATTGCTTCTTCACTGTGCTAGTGGTTCAGATTCTAGGGGCTCATAAGCCCATTTTATTTTACTTACCATGGGTTTTCCACCTTTTCTCATGATATGAAGATTGCTGGTGTCCTCAGCATCCCTTTATTGGCCATTGGTATTCTCATAGTCTTCTCTAATGGAAACATAAATTTCTGTAGGTTGTTTTCTGTATTCAAGTAGGAATTCAATTACCATTAAAGAGGTAATTAAATTAATCTTTGTTTCTCTTTTTCTTGCTGAAGTTAAGATATTACTTTCGATATGTCACTCTTCTTGCCCAGAAACGTTCAATTGCTCCCTTATAATGCAAAATAAAAAGTCCTTAGCCTAGTATTCAAAACATTCTATTATCTAATACTAAATCATCTTTCCATCTATATTTCCCAAGACTTCACTACAAAAACCAAACACACTAGTCAAACTTTTCTACTCAGTTCCCCAAATATATCCAGTACATTCTGACTTGCATGTCTTGGTTTACATCATTTCTCTTACCTGGAATGCTCTGATCACTTTAGATCATCAATTTAAATCTCATCTAATCTTTGAATGCTACTTCAATTTTCATTTCCTTGAAGTCTTTCCCAACTTTAGCTAACAGTAGGATCTTCCTCTTTGAAGAAGTAGAAAGCATATATACATATACATATATATATATATATATATATATATATATACATCTATGTGTGCATGTGTATGTGAGAGTAATCTATCCAAATAGATTACATGCTCCTTGAGGGTAAGTACTCTATGTTATGTTTATCTATATTCATCCCAGAACCTAGCCTTGTGACTTACATATTAAAAAGAGTGCAATAAATGCTTGTTATCAATTATTGCAGCTTAATGCCTGGACTGAAATTCTGAATATTATCTTCACAACCAGAACTGTTAGAAGTTTATGTGTCCATTGAAATTCTGTAAGAGTCAGGAGGGGTCAAAATTATTGCCACTGACTGCCTGCTTTTAGGCCAGGGAGAAGGGATTGCTAGATTCCAATGACTTCCAGAGATGGTTAATGCCATTTCTAACCTTACCATTATACTCAGGTCTTTCAATGAGATGGGAAAAAAGGAATGTGCTAGCTTAGCTCTCATTTTGATTAGAGGTAGAAGCAGAAGTAAAATCACCTCTTCCATTGATTGATGTGAAAGAAAAAAGGAAACTGGAGGATAATCAAGTCCTTCTGTAAAGAAATGGAATGGCACTCACCTAGACTTGCTCCCCTCTAAGTACTGGATATGTTATCAGAGTGCCTAGCAATGTCATAAATTGGAGAGACTCACCCTACAAGAGGTCTCTTTAAACCATCCTTCAATAGGGATTGAAACAACATTGACAGTGTGCAATGTAAATAAAGGCTATTTGGAGAAACTCTATAACTTTGTCATAGCAGTTTCTGTTTACATTTTGTTGCTTGTCAGTCCCAGACGCTTCTGTTAGTAGTACATGGCATATGCTCTGTGGTATATATTTCTCCTCCCTGGGGACAATATAATTCAATTGTGTCCTGTCTGGGTTTGTGCTCCATCTGGCTTTTTCTCTAACACAGAGTAGTCTTTATCTTACTGCAGATGCTGCCCTTGTGAATCCATCCCCTGTCTAATGGCCACCTGCTTTGGGCTAGATGGATAGAACACAGGTGTGGGCAACAGACTTGCCTGTTATATGCTCATGTTTCACACGTCTCGCTGTACCCTTGATATAGGTACACCATTATCAGTTTTGGAACAGGTAATCTTACCTTAGTGGACATTCATTTTGAATCCAAAGAGAGACTGAAGTTGCTTGATATGGTTTATGTGAAAAATTTGGAATCTTTATGCATACACATAATGAATGAGTTAATGAATGGCTCTCCAAGGAGAAAATGAGCCCATTTAAGTGTAAAGTGTGCCAGTGGTCTTGGCATGGATGTCTACTGTGCAACACCTAGTCAAAAGAAAAGTGAGCAAGAAAAAATTAAATATTACAGGTCTGTGCAATATGGAAAGTAATGGGCGATGGGAATTATGATCATTAGAGGGCAAGAATCAATGTATCTGAAACTAAAAAGAGGAAAGTAAATTTAAAAGGAATAACAACAACAGAGGAAAAATTTCTATTGTCAGATATTTATTGAATTCCCACTGTTGGCAAGTGAAACTTGCCTAAACAAGACAAAAGGACAGAAAAGGATGATAAAAGTCAGAGCAATGACCCATTCAGAGAAGGGTTATGGAAAGAGCTCTGATTTCAGATGATGTTCTGTTCAAAGCTAGTTAGAGATCTTTCCCATAGGAAACAGCGTACAGTCAAGAAGACTTTGATTTACCCATGCCATGAGTTGGGTTAGTTTTTGTGATATTTGCTGTCATCATTTTATAGATTAGTTTTGCCAGCTCAGCACTCAAGAGGCTGTTTATTTCCTCGTAGGTATTTTGCCTGCAATTAGAGGAAGCTGCTGTCAGACGAGTTGTGGTGCATTGGGCATGTGATCCGTGGTCTGAATGGCGAAGCACAAAGCACATACTTGAGTCTGAGCTACAAATCAAAGCAATGTATTTCATTTCAATATCCTATTTTGTTTTTACAAAATACTATAAAAATTAAAACAAGAGTTATCACAAAATAAAATAGACAGGTACATGCAAACTTACATACAGGTCATATTCCAAAATTTTATTTGTGAGTTGTAAATGAGAATTTAGATTGAATTTTTCCATAGAGATAATTTTATGCTTCGTCGTCAGGTTCTTAAACCAAGCCACAGAAAGGTATTTAACTCATAAGTGTGGTGAAGTGAATAGAGTGCTCTATTTGTTTGAGAAAGACCAGGGTTTGAGAAAATCCTGCCTCTTCCACTTAGGAGCTATGTGACCCTAGGGCAAATAACAACCTCTTTGGGCTTCAGTTTCTTCATATCTTAAGTATGGGTAAACTAATGAAAACAAGCACAAAAAACCTATTAAGCCATTTATCATGTTTGAGACACTGTGCTAAGTACTAGTGGTACATACATGCATACATACACGCATATATGCACAATATATACGCATGTGTATACATGTGTGTATATCTCTATATAGACATACACATATACAGATACACAATATATGCCTGTGTATATTTATATCATGTATATATACACACATACAAACACACACATATGTACATATATATGCATGCATGCATGTATATGTATATACACACATTCTTCTCTCAAAAAATTTATATTCTGATAGAGTAAACCAATACATAAAGGAGAGTGTTAGGGCCAAGGAGGGGTATTTTGGTCCGGGAAGTCTTGGGGATGGTAATAAGGGTCATGGGGCAACTGATTTCCTATCTAGTGCTTTACAAACTCTAAACTTTATGTTTTTGTTACCATTGCTCTTATTTATTATTATAATTATTAATATCATTATTTATCATACTGGACTGGTTCAGTCTGAATGAAAGTCTTGTAACTTCTTAGTACTAATACACAACCAAAGTTTCTTTTTGAAGCCACAAAGACAAGCAGACAAAAGATATTTTCATAGAATCCCTCTCCTATCCCCTCAGTAAATTACAGATACCAATCTACTTGACAAATGGAATATAGATATATGTGTAAATGTTAATGTGTGTATATGTATTTGCCAAGCCTATAAAAACTAAAACACAGAGGGACTAATTTGGAATAATTTTAGTCTAATTCAAATGGGCAGTTCTCCAAAAACAATTTCTCTGAGCAGGGAATATAAGAACTAATATGAAATCCTGAAAATTTATTGAACATATTCACCCAGTTAGGTTCACAAATTTAGCTCTGGAAGGAGTCTTAGAAGTTAAGACGTTCAAACCTTTCATTTTATAGGCAAGGAAACTGAGTTATAGAGGTGAGGTGATTTAGCCAAGGTCATATAAGTAGTAGATGGAAAAGTCAGGATTCAAGCCCAAGTCCTCTAAATCCAGACTTGATCTCCCACTGTAAACATTGCAGTGGGGATATCTACTTCAAATGTCTCCTTTTTTCAATCTATATCCTATATCCCATATAAAGGTAAGAATGATGGTATGATTCATCTTTATCCTCAGTTCTAAGACAGAGAGCAATTTCTTCCCTATTTCCAAAGTTCCTCAGCTCCAGGTTCTTATTGTTAGTAAGAATCCTGCCTTAGGTAAAATTATGACTATATGTATCAATGATGCATTTTTGCTTATTGTTAATATAATTTTGCTTCTTAATGGGAAGATCTTTCCCATCCATTAGTAGTCCCATGTGACCTACTTGGGTCACATGGAAGCCTAAGTCACAGAATCAAGTCATATGGAACAGGAAGGGATGGAGCAGGAAGAGGTGGAGCTTGTTTGTGATTTTGTTTAAGGGAACTGGTTTGTGGGAAGTCTAACAGAGTGATGGTGTTGCCCTCTGCATTGTTATTGTGTATAGATTTCTTTGTTACTATGATGAATTTGGCTTTCCGGCGTTGGGATTTGACTTTCTGGTGTCTGAGTAAATGTTTTGGTTCTGTCTTCCATGTGGAGAATCTGTTATGTTTTGCTATTCAGAATTGTGTCAGCATAATTCAGGGCTGCCATAGGTGCTGTGAATATCGTGTTGGCACTATAAATAGTGATGAGGATGGGATTGTGAAATATCAGACCTCTATTTGGAGGCAGGAAGGCTTAAGAGAGAGAAATATATATCCCAGTATGGGACAATATGCCTTATTCCTCCCTGGTAAGAGAGCAGGCTAAAAGCCCAGGACTCTGTGGAAACTGGGAACCAAGGCTACAGAAGGGAGGACCCAGAGATTTAGAAAGATATTTGCAAAGAATACCAATAGAACTAGGGGAAGAACTGGCAAGGGTATGTAGGCAAAGTAGGTCTTGCTAATAAGGTATTGACTTATGCGTAAAAGCAGAGACAGGCTGCTGGAAGAGAAAGCTCAGATGGAAAGGTAGTTGGCTGGTTTGTATAAGAAGCTTTTTATGCTGCAGTGTTCAAACTCTCCTTTAGAAGAGCAAGCAAGAAAGTCTCGTGGTAGAAGAAAAACCTGTTGTTAGTGTAGCTTACAAAAAGAGTAACAAGAGGAAGGATGTGTTGGATGCTTTTCAGGCAGAAGCATGCCCAATACTAAGGTGAAAAACAGGAGAATCAGGGGGCCCATACTGTCTTTTGGGAGATAATTGAGGATTTTATTCAGCAGAAGGTCACTGATATTTTGAGTCAGTTCACCCAAAGGATGAGAAAATCATTGGTACCTTGGATGGTGAAAATTAGTGAAAAAGATAAATTTTTTGGAGACAAGAATAAATAGCTAGCAGATCCAAAGTCAGAATAGATTGACAAGAAAAGAATTGTTTACTGTCCTGTTGAGAGCAGGGGGAGATTTTGGAGTGGAATATGGCATTCCAATTAATGAACTCTATAAAATGTATCAAGAAAAGAAGTTTAATATTAGATTGAGCAGGGAGATGAGAACTACTCCTGCAAATCCTCTTGCATCATTGTATCCAAGGTTGACCAGGTCCCAGCTCAGATTAAAGAAAGTAAACCTTTAGCCAGAATGATGACCCCCAAATTGCAAAGTAGAAAATAGTGAATAATAATGAATGAGGCTATGATAGTGAGTTCATGGACTCCGGAAGCATGGTTGACCCTATATTTGCCCTGCTTCTGGCTATTGTCTCCTTGTTTCTTTTTAACTTTTTATCTGTTCACCTTGTTTGTCAGATTTATTTTCAGCAGTTTTAATAACCTCAACCTGCAGATGCCTGATTGCTTAAGCTGGATGTCATCCCCTTTCCATGACTGATGTATTACCCCTGGACCACACTTCGGATGCCAGCTACAAAATTGACCCCTCGAATGGGACCTGTTGGAGCAGGGACAGTTCTATGTCCAATCTCAGCATGAAGTAGATATGGAAGAAAAGACCTTCCCACCATTTACCTTAAGATTTTGGGCCTCATTCATTTAAGAGGGGAATGATGGGGTGCTTGTGCTGAAACCCTACTATAAGGTATTGTTTTATACACTTATTTTGTGTGATTCCTGTTATATTGCTATGCTGTTGATACCAGTTGCTCCACTGATCTATTTAATGGATAAGAAAGATCTTTGGGCTGAATGTATTGACAATGCAATTTTGCTTATTGTTAATGTAATTTTACTTCTTAATGAGAAGATCTTTCCCATCCATTAATAGACCCATGTGGACGGCTTGGGTCACATGGAAGCCTGAGTCACATGAGTCAAGTCACATGGAACAGGAGAGTGTGGAGCAGAAAGGGTGGAACAGGAAGAGGTGGAGCTACAGCAGAAAAAACAGTCGCAGCTGGGAAAGACAGCAACTAGCATGAGTGGCAGAGCTTGCTTGTGATTTTGTTTATGGGAGTTGGTCTGTGGGAAACCTAACAGAGGGAAGGCTTGGGGCTGGTGTTGTCCTCTGCATTATTATTGTATATAGATGTCTGTTATTATGATGGATTTGGCTTTCTGGTGTCTGAATAAGTGTTTTAGTTCTGTCTTTCATGAGGAGAGTCTGTTGTATTTTTCAATTCAGAATTATGCTGGCATATTCATAGCCATTGCAGCACAGTGAATATCCTGTTGGTGCTACACTATAGATAGAGGAGAATAGTGGGGAAAAAAAGCATTATTTTTGCAGTAGAATGAAGCTAAATTCATAACCTATCTCAGCTACTTAACCCAATGTGACATGAGGCAAGTCCCTTAACTACCCTGGTGTTCAATTTCCCCATCTGCTAAATGAGTGATTTGGACTAAATGGATGCTGAGGTTCCTTCAAATTCTAGATCTATGATTCTAGAACCCTCTAGGTTCCTTCCAACTATAAGATGTCATGTCTGTATTCCTTAACCTTTACTTGCCTCGATGAAAATAAGGGGAAAAATATTAAACAAAACTGCCCATGAGGAAGAAAAAGACTAGGGTCTTATCTCTAGGATCGTGCTCCTTGCTTTCTTGCTTCTCTAGAAGCAGAATAAGAAAATAAGATTTTGGACATGTTTGATAGCATGAAATCTCCTGTCTGTCTTTCCACAGGATAATGGTTTTCTCTACCTGACTCCATTTATTCAGAATTCCCCTGTAACCCTTTTAGGTTTAAGCCTTTCCAATTTCCCTCCTCCCTCTAAGTCAAAATTCTTATAAAAAAGAAGCAATGCTGGAATTCCCTCATTAAACAATTTCCTTAGCAATGTGCCATAGCTCCTCTCTGCCCTTAACAGATTAAACAGACTATATTCCTTTCTGAGGAACACATCATTGAAACAGAATTTAGCAAGGCTTAAGAGAATTAAAGTTTTTTTCCAGCACAGATTTTGTGCAGTTTATATTGATTTAATTAAGCCAGTTCAACAGGGAGGATGATTAAATAGTTAAGATATTTAAAATAATGATTTAGTACTGACAAGATATTATCCTTGTTTATTATCTAGAGACTCAAACAATAACAGAGCTGAGGATGTGCTCCTCACTTTAATGAAACTTTATGAGAATTGCCTATGATGCATTCAAAGAGAAATTTACCCACAGAGTTTTCATTAATTTAAAATGCTCAGAAGAGGTCAGCACTTTTATATCTGCCTAGTTCTTAATGCCTGTGACAACCAATAGCTACATTCTTTATCTACTAGACTAGATGATGAACAAACTATAGAGAGGTCTCCAAAAAAGGCTTCTTCAATCAAGGACAAGATATATTTTTGAGGAAGATCTTTGGTAGAAATCAAGGAGGTAGTGGGTGGGTGGATAAATGTTATTTAAAAATGTTCCTTATGCACCTTGAAGAAAATGTGTTGTTCTGGGATTTGTGAAGAAATTCTTGAAAAAAGCTGAGAACAGACGCTATTTCTGTACCCCAAGGTCAATAACCCAGAATATTTTTTCTTCCAAATGTTTTCTCTGTCTGTATCTTTGCCTGTCAATTTGTCTACCTCTTTCTGTGTTACTCTCTCATACACATCTCAGATTACCCCCACACCTGCAGTGCATTCCTTGTGAGAGGAAGCCCCTCCCCTCCTCTCCGTCACATTCCGATTCAAGTCTGGGCCCCATAGAGATAGGTATAAAGAACAGAGAAGTTTGTAGAGTTTTTGAAAAGCATGCAACGCTTTAATTTCTGCCATGGCCAAAAGGCTACTGCCTATGCTTGAAGCAAATGTTTACCAGATGAGAAGATAAAAGGCACTTGGTAAATATCTCTACTTTCTAAGCTATCACAGAGAATGGAGTTAAGCAAGAGTAAATAAAGCATAAAAGTACATGTCATATGCTAAGTACTGGTGATGAAAAACGAAAATAAAGACAATCTCTACTCTCAGGGAGCTCCCATTACAATGGGAGTCACAACTCACAGACGATTTAAGCCACCATCAAATTGGAATGTCTAATGATTCTTAAGGCTTAGTAGCCAAGCAGATGATAAGATGTCTTGGTGAATGGCATTTCCGCGGATAAAAACCAATTCAATTTTTGATGTTGAGACATTTGACAGTGTCCAAGGACTTGGGAAAAAATAGATTTCTTTTCTGGGTCTTTAATAGATATTGCAAGAGCCTCTGTAGGAATATTTGACAGGTTACATCTCCTCAGGAGTTGTTTCCAAAGGTGATGGCTGCAGATGATGGCCTAGAAGCTCTGGGGTTCAAGCTCCTGAGTGAGCTCCATGACTGTGTGAGGGAAGATGGTAGTCAAAGTAGTAATAATTTGACTTGCCAGGGACATACTGCCTTCTGTCTTTCCTTCAGAATTGCTTGCCCTGTGAGTGGTAGCTGATTGGTATTTAGTAAGGATGACTGGTCCTTTCTTCATAGGAGCCTCCTCCCAGGAGGATGACAGTGAGGGTTAGACTGAAAGCAGGTGCTGTGGTCTAAGGGGTGCTGTGATTCCCAGAGTTCTTGGTACCTTGCTGCTGGTAGTGAGGAAGGTAAGTCCCCTTCTCCGCTATAATTTCTCTCCCTAAATGATGACTAAGGGATGTGGGCAGGAAGTGGGTCTAGTGATTTGGGGAACATTATTTTTCCCAAGGTTCTTAGGTTCAGGATCTGAACTGTGTCTTTCAGAGTCCAGGGGGAGATGGTAATCAAGGTGGTGTTGGTGGTGGTTTGATTTTCCTGATATATGCTGCCTTTTATCTCCTCCTCTGCCAATTCAGCTAACACAGTGTGACCAAAGTTTCCATCTGAAAACAAGGAAAGGAGATCTGAAGATGCAGGGTAGACTCCTGGTCTGCGTCAAAAGAATGGGTCGTGAAAGTTTGTTATGCAGAGAGCAAAGGGCAAAAAAAGTATCCAGAATTCTTAGAGCTAAGTGACAACTAGGAAGTTCTTGAAAAAAAAGTAACTATACTCTCAAAAGGAACATAGCTGATTGGCTTTCAAGGAAAGATGATATCTATCCCCAAAAAGAGGATGGAAGTTTTCCAATAACAATCAGAAAAAATGGGGATAGAGTGCAGGCGTTGGTGACTTGGCTAACAACAAAGTTCTGATATCTTCTAAAATGTGTATAAGAATTAGGGGAGTCTCTGTTCTATCTGAGGAGTTCTCCAATTACCTTGAGGTGATCATGGGGCACGGCCCATATAGTTTCCCAGATTTTAGTGAAGCTTTTCATAGTGCCTGCTTATTACTCTTGTGGAAAAGATTAGAACTAGATGACAGGACAGTTAAGGCAATTCAGAATTAGTTGACACAATGTTGCTATCTCTACAGATCAATATCAACTTGGAAGGAGATCTCCAGTGGAGTGCTCCAGGGATTTGTGTCTGGTCTGGTGGTATTTAACATTTGTGTAAATGACATAGATGAAGCCATAATTGATAAGCTTATAAAATTTGAAGATGACTTAAAGTGAGAGTAGGCATATATTTAACATCCAGAGGTAGGTAGGTTTAATATCCAAATCCTTTGACTCTTGAGCCCGGAGCCAATGCTTTGCACTATAACATACCTACTGAATTCCATGACTAATGCATACATGATATTTACAACCTATCACTTGAAAACTAAATTTATTTTCTACCTTAGAAAATGTAGACTTAATAATTTGAGGTGCTTCATCTTAGCCATCACTAACACAAGACTTAATTTCTTTTTTTTCGTTATCCTACAAAATTTCCTGCATATGAAACTCCCTTTTACAAGGAATTCCAAAGGAAAATTTGAAATTAAACCTAGAATAATGGGGAAAATATTATATAGAAAGAGGAAATGATATGTACTTCTGAATACAGAATAAAATTAATAGCTACTTATATCATGAGGAGTAAATTGTACTGTACTATTTTAATACTGGAACTTGATTTAGAATGCTTTAATTTAGGTTTCTTGAAAAAAAGCCTATTTTTGACTTCTTGAAGTGAACTATAATTAATTTTACTATAGGCTTCACTAGTGATAAAGCTAAGAGCTGATTATACTTTATAATGACACAAGATAGGGCAATTTAAAAGAATGTTTTATTATATCTAGAGAGGAACCATTGCATGGACTGCATGCAGAAAATATATTCCCCTGAGAATGAGGGCTATGACTTTTTGGTCAAATCTTATGTCAGCAATTGGTAAATCCTTTTCTGTTAGAGATGGTCTTACAACTCATATTGTTTACAAATTATTTCCAAATGCAATATGGATTTGCAATATGCATATGCAATATCAGTTATTTTTATGTGAAATCTTAAAATCTATGCAATATTTATGGTCTATATATATATATGTATATGTATATACATATATATATATACACACATAAGAGTGAAGGCTATTCTTGCCATTATCAATGGATTAATTCAAATTTGATAGTTATCTCTCTCTACAGATAGATTACAGAAGACTATTAAAAGAACAGATTTCCATACTGACTTTGAACTTAATCAGGTATTTCATAATTTTATGAAGACTGCTACTCAGAATCTCATAGCTTTTCGTTATTCACAACAATAAGAAAAAAACTATATGAAAGATTTTTTTTTAATTTTAGGAAATGGCAAAACATTTCAGAGACTACATTTCATAAGTTAGTATTTTTAAATTATTTTATTTTGGTTTTATGATAAAAATAAGATCTTTTAACTTTTTTTCAATTTCTTCTTTGACTTTAGAAATATGTGAAATTAAATTTAGAAAATATGTGTATTTTTTCTTTTAATTTAAATACATTTTGTCTAAAGGTGCCTTTGTTCAAGTAAATTCTGTGCAAATCTAATCACATCTCTGTTGCATGTGTCCAAGATATGCTGGGGAAGTAACAACATCCTGTTGTAATGGTAATTTAAATGGAAAGATGTTTCCGATTCATTAATAGGCCCATGTGACCTGCCTGTGTCACAAGGAAGTCCGAGTCACATGGAGCCTGTGATGGGAGAAGCTTGCTGAATAGGTCGAACAGGAAAGGTGGAACAGGACAAGGTGGAGCTACAGCAAAGTCAAGAAAAAAATTGGTGAGAGAAGTCAGAAGACACAGGCAAGTCAGTATCTGGTTATGAGTGAGAGAATGGCATTTTGTTTAAGACAACCTGTTTGTGATTTGTTTAAGGGAGCTGGTTTGTGGGAAGCCTAACAGAGGGAAGGCTTGGGATTGGTGTTACCCTCTGCATTGTTATTGTGTATAACTGTCTTTGTTATTATGATGGATTTGGTTTTTTGGTGTATGAATAAATGTTTTGGTCATATATTCCACGTGGAGAGTCTTTTATATTTTTATGATTCAGAATTATGCCAGCATATTCATAGCCACTGTAGCCACTGTGAATATTGCACTGGCATGACTACTGGAAATGAAGCTCAGATTGCAAAATATAAGACCTCTATTTGGAGACAAAAAGGCAGAGGAGACAAAGGAAGAAATGGATGTCCCAGGGTGGGAGGATTTGTTTTATGCTTCCTTAGCAAGAGAATGAGCCAAACTCACAGGGCTCTGTGAAAACTGGGAACCGAAGCTACAGAAGGGAGAACACAGAGACCCAGGGAAAGAAATGACAGGGATGTGTAGGAGAGGTTGGGCCTTGATAACAAACTCTTGAATTATATGGAAAATCAGGGATAAGTTGCTGGAAAAAAACTCAGATGGAAAGGGAGCTGGCTAGTTTGCATGAGAAGCTTTTTATACTGTAGTATTTAAAGTCTTCTGTAGAAGAGAAAGCTAGAAATTCTCAGGTGGTAGAAGAAAAAGCTGTTGTTAGTTTAACCGAGAAAAAGAAGCAAAAAACTAATAAGAGAATGGATATATGGGTGGCCTTTCAGGTAACAGCACAACAGGAAAATCAAGGGGGCTCCACAGTATTTGGGGAGGTAATTGAGGATTTATTCAGCAGGAGAACTCAGATTTTTTGGGTTCCTTCACTCAAAGGACAAGAGAATTATTAGTAACTCAGATGGTGAGAAGTAGTAAAAAAAGATAAATTTCCTTGAGAGACAAGAGTAAATAACTAGAAGGTTCAAAATCATAATAGACTGAGAAGAAAAGAATTGTTTAGTGCTCTATTGAGAGCAGGGACAAATTTTAGAAAAATAGATGGCATTGGGGGGGGTACAGCCAAGATAGGGGAGTGACAATATGGACTCACCTAAGGTCCGCCACAAATTCCTTCAGATACCTTTACAAAGAGAATCTGAACAAATTTTAGAAAGGCAGAATCCACTGGGAGACAGAATGTGGCAGATTTCCAGCCCAGAACAGCTCAGAGGGTAGAAAGCAAGGATCTCATACACAGGGCTGGGGAAGTACAGAGCACACAGGCTGTATCAGCACAGACCCTACCTTGGCAAAGCTGAGCAGGAACTGCCGGGGTGTATTGAATCAGAAGCAACAATGCGGTTCCTCAAACATATCAGCACAAGTTGGGAGTCCAGCAGAATTGAGTGAGAGAGAAGTGCAAAACCACTGGTAACAGAAACAGTTGCTGCTGAGACTATCAGCCCACAGACTAAATGATTATAAGTCACCTACTTGAACTTCCAGGAGCCAAGAAGGCAGAGTGATCTGTAAGTGCTCATAGCCTACTCTTGTGGACCTTGAAAAACACAGAGAATATTTCCCCAGGAAAAGTGCTGGAATAGTGGGATCAACCGAAGGATATCAATTGTTCTCAAGCACAAACAGCATTCTTGGAAGAGCTAAAGAAGGATTGTAAAAGCCAAATTAGAGAGGTAGAAGAAAAAAATATGGTCAATGATTTTTAAAAACATGAAAAAAAGAATTCACCAAAGAGAACAGCTCCCTAGAAAGGAAAATTGGACAAATGGAAAAGGAAGTACAAAACCTAACTGGAGAAAATAACTCCTTAAAAATAACATTTGGACAAATGGAAAGGGAGGTGCAAAAGTTAACAGAAGAAAATAATGTATTAAAAATAGAGTTGGGCAAGTAGAAGCTAATGACTCTATGAGACATCAAGAATCAGTCAAACAGAATCTAGAGAATAGAAAATAGAAGAAAATGTAAAATACCTCACTGGAAGAACAACTGACCTGGAAAATAGATACAGGACAGAAAATCTAAGAACTATTGGCCTACCAGAAAGACATGATGAAAAAAGAACCTGGACAATATCTTCCAAGAAATCATCAAGGAAAACTGTCCTGAGGTCCTAGATCCAGAGGGCAAAATAGTCATCAAAAGAATCCACTGATCACCTCTTTAAAGAGATCCCAAACCAAAAACCCCAAGGAATATCGTTGCCAAGTTCAAGAGTTATCAAGTTAAGAAGACAATACTGCAAGTAGCCAGAAAGAAACAAGTCAAATATTGAGGAACTACAGTCAGGATCACACAGGACCTTGCAGCTTCTACATTAAAAAATTAGAGGGATTGGAATATGATATTCCATAAAGCAAAGGAGCTTGGACTACAACCAAAGACCAATTAACCAGCAAATTAACCAATCAACCAGCAAATTTGAGTATAATATTTCAGGCAAGGAGATTCAATGAAACAGGGGATTTCCAAACCTTCCTGATGAAAAGACTAGAGCCCAGTAGAAAAATATGGGCAAACTGCTTACATCCATATAAACGAGTATGATACTTATTAATCTTGAGAATTGTATGTTTATTATAATATTTAAAAGAGATATACATATATAGAGGGAGTGGGTATAAATGTACTGATGTGAAAAAAAATGTGATTCAAAGTTGTAAATGGATTGTAATGGGAGATGTGAAAAGGAGGAGGCAGAAAAAGGTAAATTCCATCACAGGAAGAAGCACAAAAATATAGTACAGTAGAAAGAAACGGGAGTGAGATGTGCACTGCTTGAGCTTTACTCTCATCTGATTTGGTTCAAGGAGGGAACAACAAACTAAGTAAAGTATGGAAATCTAATATGCCCTATATACAGTAGGAGGGAAAGAGGGAAAGAAAGTGGAAGGGAGATTAAAGGGAGGGAAGAAGTAGTAAGGGAAAAGGGGAATAAAAGGGAGGGGAACTGATGGAAGGGAAGGAAGACTGAGGGAGTTGGTGGTCAAAAAATAAAATTCTCTTGTGGAAGGAAAGGAAGAAGGGAGAACTAAAAGCATCAATGGGGCATATAGGATGGAGAGAAAGACACAGATAATAATCACAACTGTGAATATGAATGAGATGAACTCTCCCATAAAATGGAGGGGTTTACTAGAATAGATTACAAAGGATAATCCAACAATACATTGTTTACAAGAAACACATTGGAAAGAGGGGGATGCATACAAAGTAAAGGCAAAAGATTGGAGCAGAATATATTATGCTTTAGCTGATGTGAAAAAAAAAACAGGGGTGGCAATCCTAATCTCAGACAAAACAAAAGCAGAAATAGACCTAATCAAAAGAGATAAGGAAGGAAACTATATCCTGCTAAAAGGCACCATAGATAATGAAGCAATATCATTACTAAACATATTTGCACCAAATGGTTTAGCATCCAAAGTCTTAGAGGAAAAGTTAAGGGAGTTACAGGAAGAAATAGAGAGCAAAACTCACTAATGGGGGACCTCAACCTCCTGCTCTCTGAACTTGATAAATCAAACTTGAAAATAAACAAAAACAAGATAAGGAGGTGAATAGAACTCTAGATAAGGTAGATATGATAGATCTCTGGAGAAAATTGAATAGAAATATGAAGGAATATACCTTTTTCTCAGTGGTACATGGCAAATATACAAAAACAGATCATGTGCTAGGGCATAAAACCCTCACAATGCAATGCAGAAAGGCAAAGATAGTCAATGCATCCTTCTCATCATAATGCAATAAAATTATACTTAATAAAAGCTCATGAAAAAGACCAAAAGATAATTGAAAACTAAACAATATAATCTTAAAGAATGAGTGGGTTAAACAACAAATTATAGAAACAATCAACAACTTCATTCAAGAGAATGACAATAATGAGACAACCTACCAAACCTTATATACTGCAAAAGTAGTTCTTAAGGGAGGTTTTATATCACTGAATGCTCACATGAATAAAATAGAGAAAAAGGTGATCAATGAATTGGACATGCAGCCGTTCTGAGAATCCCCAAGTAAATGCCAAATTAGAAATACTGAAAACCAAAGGAGAGATTAAAAAAATTGAAATTAAGAAAAGTATTGAACAAATAAATGAGTTGGTTTTATGAAAAAAACCAATAAAATTGATAAACCTTTTGTCAATTTGCTTAAAAAAAGAAAAAAAACGAAATTACCAATATCAAAAATGAAAAGGCAAACCCACCTCCAACAAGGAGGAAATTAAAACAATTATTAGAAATTACTTTGTCCAGCTGTATGCCCATAAATTTGACAACCTCAGTGAGGGTGATGAATATTTTAACAAATGTAAAGTGCCCATATTAACAGACAAGGAAGTTAAATACTTAAATAACCCCATCTCGAGAAAAGAAATTGAACAAGCCATCAATGAACTCCCTAGGAAAAAATCTCCAAGGTCAGGTGGATTTACAAGTGAATTCTATCAAACATTTAAAGAACAGTTGATTCCAATACCATACAGACTATTTGGGAAAACTGCTAAAGAAGGAGTCCTACCAAATTATTTTTATGATACAAATATGGTTCTGATACCTAAACCAGGAAGAGCCACAGAGAAAGAAAATTATAGACCAATTTCTCTAATGAATATAGATGCAGAAATTTTAAATAAGATATCAGCAAAAAGAATATAACAACTTATCACAAGAATACTGCATTATGATGAGGTGGGATTTAAACCAGGAATGCAGGGATTGTTTTATTTTAGAAAAACTATCAGCATTATTGATCATATTAACAACAAAACTAACAGAAACCATATGATTGATGCAGAAAATGCTTTTGATAAAATGTAACACCCATTCCTATTGAAAACATTGGAGAACATAGAAATAAATGGAACCTTCCTTAAAATAATAAGTAGTATCTACCTAAAACCATCAGCAAGCATTATCTGCCATGGGAATAAGATAGATGCATGTCCAGTAAGATTAGGGTGCAACAAGGATGTCCACTATCACCACTGTTATTCAATATGGTACTAGAAACGTTAGCGTTAGCTATAAGAGAAGAAAAAGAAATTGAAGGAATTAGAATAGACAAAGAAGAAACTAAGTTATCACTTTGCAGATGATATGATGATATGCTTAGAGAATCACAGGGAATCAAGTAAAAAACTACTTGAAATAATAAACAACTTTGGAAAAGTGGCAGGTTACAAAATAAACCCACATAAATCATCTGTATTTATATATATTACTAACAAAGCCCAACAGCAAGAGAAAGAAAGAAAAATCCCATTATGGCTACGGTAGACAATATAAAATATCTGGAAGTCTACCTGCCTAAATACACCCAGGGACTATATGAACACAATTACAAAACAGTTTTCATGCAAATAAAATGAGAACTAAGTAAGTGGAAAAACATCAGTTGCTCGTAAGTAGGCCGAGCTAATATAATAAAAATAAAGATTCTACCTAAATTAATTTACTTATTCAGTGCCATACCAATTAAACTAGCAGAAAATTATTTTCTATAGCTAGAAAAAATAATACCAAAATTTGTCTTGAAGAACAATAAGTCCAGAATATCAAGGAAATTACTGAAAAGTAATTCTAGGGAAGGTGGCCTAACTTTATGAGATCTCAAATTGTATTATAAAGCAAGCCACTTGATACTGGCTAACAAATAGAAGGGTACATCATTGGAATATATTAGATACTCAAGACACAGTAGCCAATGAATATAGCTGTCTACTGTTTGATAAACCCAAAGACCCCAGCTTCTATGATAAGAGCTCACTGTTTGACAAGAACTGTTCAACTGGGCATAGACCCATGCCTGACACTGTACACAATGTCAAGTGTATACATAATCTTGGTATAAAGACTGATACAGTAATCCAGTTAGGGGGGAAAGGAATAGTGTATTTGTCAGGATTATGGAGAATGGAGAAATTTATGACCAAACAAGTGATAGAGAACATTATGAAATGCAAAATGGACAATTTTGATTACTTTAAACTGAAAAGTTTTTGCACAGCAAAACCTCAATGTCATCAAGATTAGGAGGGAAGCAGAAAACTCAGAAAGAGTTTTTGCAACTAGCGTCTGTGATAAAGCCCTCATTTCTAAAATATATAGAGAACTAAGTCAAATTACAAGAATACAAGTCATTCCCCAATTGATAAATGGTCAAAGGATATGGACAGGCAATTTGCAGAGGCAGAAATTAAAGTCATATGAAATTATAGTCATATGAATAACATGCTCTAAATCACTTTTGATTAGGGAGATGCAAACCAAAACAATTCTGAGGTATCACATCACACCTATCAGACTGGCTAACATGACAAAACAGAGAAATGATAAATGTTGGGGTAGATGTGGGAGAGTTGGAACCCTAATTCGTTGTTGTTGGAGGAAAGCAATTTGGAACTATGCCCAAAGGGTTACAAAAATTTGCATACCCTTTAACCCAGCAATATCACTTCTAGGACTGTATTCCAAAGAGATCTTAAAAATGAGAAAAAGTCCCACATGTACAAAAATATTTATAACATCTCTCTTTGGGGTGGCCAAGAACTGGGAATTGAGGGAATGCCTAGCAATTGGGAAATGGCTGAACAAATTGTGGTATATGAATGTAGTAGAATACTATTGTGCTATAAGTAATGATGTACAAGAGGATTTCAGAGAGCCTGGAAGGAGTTATACGAACTGATACTTAGCGAACCAGGAGAACCCTGTACACAGTAACACCCACAGTGTGCAAGAGCTGTTTCTGATAGACTTAGCCCTTCACAGCAATGTAAAAACCTAAAACATTCCCAAAGGACTCTTTAGACAAAATGCCATCCACATCCAGAAAAAGAACTGTGGAATCAAAACACAGAATGAAGCAGACTTTTTTTCTTGTGTTATGTTTTGCTGTCTTTTCTCTCCTGGTTTATCTCATTCTTTTAAATTCTATGCAACAGGATGAATGTAAAAATGTGTTTAATAAGAATGTATAGATTGCATGCCATCTTGGTGAGGGAGGGGGGAGAGAGGAGGAGAAAATTTAAAACTGAAATCAAAGAAATTAATTTATAAAAAAAAGTATAGATGGCATTTGAATTATATAAAATGTAATGAGGAAAGAGGCTTGATTTTAGACTGAGCAGGTAGATGAGAATTGCCCCTCCAGATCCTCCTGAAACATTGTATTCAAGTTTTTTATACCTGCAGGGAAAATGGCAGGGTTGAGCCCACCCCAGTTCAGATTAAAGAAAGTATACCTCTAACCAGGATGATAACCCCAAAATTGCAAGTTAGAAAACAATAAACAGCATTGAATGATGATATGATAATAGGTTCATGGGCACCAAAAGCATGGTTGACCATATATCTACCCTGTTTTTAGTTATTGTCTCCTTGTTTTTTGTTTTGTTTTATTTTGTGGTTTTTTTTTTTTTTTGGCTTTTTGTCTCTGTCGGATTTGCTTTCTGCAGGCCTAGTACTCTTCACCCGCAGATACCTGATTGCTTAAGCTGGATGTCACCCCCTGTCTGATGTGCTGTGTCACCCCTGGATGTGGCCATCAACTAGGTTCTGGTTGCCAGAATGAACTCTGAATTCTTGAATGGGAGCTCTTGGGGCAGGAACAGTTCTATATCCAATTTCAGCAGCAAGTAGCTATGGAACAAGAGACCTTCACCCCTTACCCCAAGGGTGTAAGGGTATTTCCCCCATTCAAGGGAGAAATAATGGGGTGCTTTTGTTGAAGCCCCACCCTAATTTATAGTTTCATGTGCTTATTTTGTGTGATCCCTATTACATTGCTGTAAAGTTCTGTTCATACCAGTTGCCCCACCAACCTATGTAATGAATGAGAAAGATCTTGGGGCAGCATGTAATGGTAATTTATAACAGAAGAACTTTCCAGTTCATTAATAGGCCCATGTAACCTCCCTGGGTCACATGGAAGTCTGAGTCACATGGAGCCTGTGGTAGGAGGAGATCGCTGAATGGGTAGAACAAGAAGGATAGATCAGGAAGAGGTGGTGCTAGAGCACAGCTGAGAAAAATATTGGTGAGGGCAGTCAGAACTAAAGGACATAGGCAAGCCCTTAACTGACTATGAATGAGAGAAGGACATTTTGTTTAAGGGAGCCTATTTGTGATTTGTTTTGTTTAAGGGAGCTGGTTTGTAGGAAGCCTAACAAAGGGAAGACTTGGGGTTGGTGTTGTTCTCTGCATTGTTGTTGTGTGTAGATTATGATGAATTTGGCTTTCTGGTGTCTGAAAAAATGTTTTGGTTCTATCTTCCATGTGGACAATCTGTTGTATTTTGCTATTCAGGATTGCACCTGCATATTCACGGCTGCCATAAGTACTATGAATATTGCATTGGTGCTACACCTGCCCATCTAGGTGAATGACATAATCATTTTTTACTCACTATATTTTTCCACAGTATAAATTTCTCTGTCTCTGATTCTATCTTTCTTTCTTCGTCTCTTTCAATCTCTCTTTCTGGCTCTTTGTTGCTCGCTTTGCTTTATAGATTTCCCTAAGAAGATTCTGTAACATTCCAGGAATTGATGTAACTGTCTCATAGTTTTGTGAGGTTAAATAAGATCACATATGTAATACACTTTGCAAATTAAAAAATCAATAAAAATATGATTATTGATATTGGTGGATTTGTGCCATGCATCTGGGAATAAAATATTTGGAGATCTTTAACACCTGTAAGGACCATATTTTTTGAGTCCATATTGGACATATTATATGACACTGGCAACCAACATAGATGAACATAGGTTTCCCTATTATATACCTTCTTTGATGTATTCAATCAGTGGATTATAGAAGAAAGTTCTCACTGTTATCTTATCTGCCCTTGAATCTAGTATAATTGGGTATGTTGTAAAGGGAAATCATAGTTGGGTTGGACTATATGGCCTTCAAGGTCCCTTCCATTTCTAAAACTCAATAATTCTATAATGTTTGTAGAAGTGAGAATTTTAGGATAGATACAAAGGTTGAATTTTGTATTATTGGATAAAATGATTTTTTAAAAAACAATAAAATACAGACATAACAGGATCTTATTGTCTTTATATCTTTGTCATCTAGTTGACCAAAAGATTTAATCTGAAGAGACAGTTTTTCCTTTCAGAATATCACTTTCACCAAGGATTATAGAGGGAAGATAAACACAGGGTCAGGGTGTGCCTTCGTTCTGTGGTATTAGTTTTTGGAGAGGAAAGAAAAGGGGAGAAAAGTAATATAATAGAGAATAAATGTAAAAGTAGAGGGAGGAATTTACCATTTATCATTTGTTCACACTTGGAGAATATATACTTGTGGAGGTAAAGGTTACTGTGGTAGAGATATGCTAAACTTCGTTCTTATACTAATTGAGCAAAGGACGGTTGAAAACACATCCACTTTAATAAGGATAGGAAGGGAGAGGAGATTCAAGAGCTGAGAAGAGCTGGAAGAAGATTAGAGAGAAGAGAAAAATTGGCAATAGAATTGTCAACAATAAAGCATTTATTTTATTCAGTTAAGGAGGTCAGCCTGATCATAAAGGAGTAATAAAAAAGAGGATGAAAACGCTAGAATAAAAATCTTAGGTATACAACGGACAAGGAGAGGACGGACAGATGAGTAGTAACAGACCCCTGAAATTATGTATTAGTATTAAGTATTCCATTCCCTTTCTTTTTTCACCTTCTGTTTCTTTGTAAAGAGAGGATTAGGAGGTGAGACAATTATGTTCAAAATGTAATAGAGGATGTGATAGAGAAACAAACAGTTAATAATTATAATCATGAATGTGAATGGGATGAACTCATTCATAAAACTGAGCTGAGCAGTAGAGTCAAATAGGAAATGAAATCTAATAATATATTGCTTAAAAGAAAAACGTTTGAAACAAAGATTTACAGATGCTAAAAATGAGGGTCTGAAGTAAAATGTGCTATGCTTTGGTGAATTTAGAAAAAATCAGAAGTGTCAGTAGTGATTTCAGATGAGGCAACATTAAAAACAGACATGATTAAAAGGTAAAAAGGAAATTACATTATGATTTGTGTCAAATAATATCAATACCATATATATATACACATACATACACACATGTATACATGTTTGAGTGTGTGTATGTGTGTGTGCGTGTGTGTGTGTGTGTGTATGCCCTCAGTGAATAGGTTCCTAGTACTTAAAGGGAAAATAAGTTGAACTTTATGTATAAGTGGACAGGACACCTTCAACGGTAGAAGAAGTCAATAAGTTATTGTTAGACCTAAACATATCTAACGGTAGATAAACATGAATGGTAAGGAAGTGAATATAGACAAGATAGATACAGTAAACTTTTAGCAATTATTGAATGGAAATTGAATGTACGAGCTTTGCATTGCACTTCTACAAAAACAAAAATATGCAAGAGTTTTTTTTAAAAGCACCAATAAAAAAGAAATATTAAACATTTTCTCCCATGACAGGAATGTAATAAAACCCTATGTGCATTTGAAGAAAAGACTAAAATGTAAATGGAAACTAAAGCCCTGAAGAAGGTGTGGAACAAAGTATTAATTATGGAAATAAATAATTTTATCCATGATGAAGCCAAGAGTAGTATGAGAAAACATGGGTAAAGATATGAGAGCAAGGGAAGAAAATTAAGAACAGAAACTTCACAGCTTGGTAAAAGAGGCACAAGATTATATGAAAGAAAGTAATTCCTTAAAAAAAAAATCACAAAAATTCTCCAAATGGTAAAAGAGGTACAAAAATCAACTATTGAAAATAGCTTTTCCTTTCCGTTCTTCCCTATTCCTTCCCCTCTCCTTTGTCTTCTTCCTTTCTTCTCTTCTTTCTCTTCCTTCTTATTTCCCCCATCTTTCTCAGAGTGGAAGTGCACAGGATATGCATGTACCCAACGCCATTACTGATCTGCACGGGAGCTGTAACCTGCTTTGTTTCTCACTGAGGTCTTTTCGCTCTTCCTGTAGCAGCCTGGTGCCTCCCTCTTGCAGCCCCCTCTTGGAGCTCAGGATGTTAATGACAAAATGAGTGAGAATACCTTGGCATAACCTATTGTATTTAAAGAAATGAGAATCTTCACAGGTGGAAAGAGTATCCATACAAGAAAGAAAAGAACTGTGAAGCAATGAGGTATGGGCAAGGCACTGTGTAAGGTACTGGGAATATAAAGAAAAAGAATTATGCAATGCTTGCCTACAATGAATTTACATTATATTAGGTGGATGTGTTGTTTTTCGTCCTTCATTCTCAAAGAGGATCATGACATTCTCTTACAAGGGCACTAGATTTAAGGGAGAGAAGGCTATTCAAGATCATCAGTCTCACTTTCTTCTCCAGAGCCATCTGGGTCCAGTGGGATGATATAGATCACAGTGACTGCAGATGGTCCCAGGTACAGTGGGAGACCTTGACCTTTTTAGCTAAGGTCTATCTGATTTCTCACTTTGACTGAGGTAATACCCATTCAGTGATTAAGGTTGGTTAAGAAATGAGTCAAGGAATGGCCCCTTATGATGTATTCACAAATAAATCTGATATGGGGCAAAGAAAAGATCTGGACAATGTGCTCTAAGAAAATTTTGGAAGAAAAGAAAACTTTTGTCTGGGGAGGGACAATGGAGGAGGTGAAACCTCAGATGAATGCAGAAAAAAGAGGAGCATCTCAATAGGCAGAAATGAAAGGGGAACCATTGGGCATGGGAGATGATAGTCATTAACTTAGAGACAAAAGGAAGCACAAAGGCCAAGGCCAATTCACTCACATACATCAGAAAACTTAAGTGTTGGGATGTGATCCAGAAACTGCCATTGGTTCAATTTAGCTAAAGCACTAATACACATGAATGGGAATAGGTAAAATGTCTGGAAAAGTAAGTAGGATAAAAATTATTGTGGGTCCTAAATGTCAGGTTAAATATATTTGTATTTTATCCAGAGGACAATAGGGAGACATTGAATGTTTCTAAGCAGAATGGCGAGGTCAGATATCTGCATTAGCAAGATCCTTTTGGCAGCTCTATATCTAACAACAGTAAAATGAGAAAACATGGCTTTTGGCTTCTTTTCTTTCTTATTCTTTCCATTAATTGGTCTCCCAACTCTAGTCTTTCCCCATGGAAAGTGCTCTGAGATCCTTAAAATACTATTTAAATGTGTTATTATCATAAGTGGGAACATGTAGAAACATTTTATAAATAGGTAATGAGTTTGTAACAGCTTCTGTAAAAGAAACTGAAAGATCTCTCCCCAGACTGATTATTGCTAAAATATACATCTGTAGGCAGCCAGAGAGGTGGCTGGACAGAGAGGTGGGACTAAAGTCCGGGAAGACCCAAGTTCAAAGCTAAGCTCAGACACTTATTAGTTATTATAACTCACAGCATGGTTTGTCTTAGTTTCCTGATTTGGAAAATGGAGACAATAATAGCGCTTGCCTTCCAAGGTTTTTGTATGGGGAAAATGAGATAATATTTTGTGCATTTCTTATCATAAAATGCCATCTAAATATTAGCTATTCCTGTCCTCACCATCATCATCATCATCTATGGCATTAAAGTTAATGGGGCTATAAATTCCATGAAGGAGACTTGCTCTTGCCAAGTCACATAGCCTAATTAAGAGAAAATCTGTCTACTTGTGAGGTAAATAATGTGTTATTATCCCCATTTGATAGTTCTTTTTTGTTATAATACAGTAGGAAATTATTTTAGACTATTTCAGAAAATATATTTCAAAGTCAAATAATGTACTTAGTCTGTATGCCCTGTAGCAGTGTAACGACGAGGGGGGAGAGGATTTGCTTGGAGCATAGAATTATTAAAATATGCATGAATATGGCTGCCTATTGGGAGGAACCATTTTGTGAAGCTTGGTGGAAATCTTTGCCCTTTTCCTAGAAGACTGGCAGTAAAGCCTTCTTCTGGTATCATTTTCCATGTCCTCAGAAGAGAACACAGTGGCTACGATTCAGAGTACTGGTGAGACACAGGAGAGAGGAAGTCTAAGTGCTCCACCTAGAGTATAAAGCAGCCAAGTGAGGAAGAAGTCAGGAGGCGTAATTTACTAGAGGTGATGAGAGCTCTCTTCAGGAACACACTTCCCAGACTGAAACAGATGGAGCAGGGAAACACCCTAAGTTTGCACTGCTTGCAAACTGAGAAATTGCCTCTCATTGAGCTCTCCCCCTCAGCCTCATCAACCTAATCAAAATACTGAAGTAATTCAGTGAATCTCCAGGATGGATTAGAGCAATTATGGATGTCACCTGGAAAATGCCGGAATAATGAGTATGCCATCAGCAGCTTAATCATTCTTTAGCAAAAGATTTTTGAGGCAATGATTTTTATCTTAGTTTGTGCTTCCTCTGTTAACAATAAGGGGTGATCATTGCCCTTTACTTTATGGTTTACAAATTACTTTTTTTTAGCAATAACACTGGGAACCACATATATAACATTATTATCTCTATTTTGCAAATGAGGATACTGAGGCTCAGAGAATTTACATTTCTTTTGAGGATCAGGGTGGTTACTGTTTGTATAACTTGGACTCAAAACTCCTATTTTTTGACTCCTAATTCAACATCTCTTCCACTACATGATGTTGCTAGTGCCATAGGGACATCAAATATTGTGTGCCTTGTGCATTTCAATTACTATTGGAAAGGGGCCCCTTCTTTGATTTTCCCTATTTCTTTTCATAGTCTCCTCTCTCCATTGCCAAAGTGTATTCATAGTCTATCCTCAACTTTTTAAGTGCTTACTATAGGAACCCAGTGTTTGAATCACAGTTCTGTCACATTTGTAGTACTGGATAAGTCACTGAATCTCTTTGAGACTCAATATCTTCATCCAGTAAATGGGTTTAAGAGGAAGGAAGGAAGGGAGGAAGGAAGGAAGGAAGGAAGGAAGGAAGGAAGGAAGGAAGGAAGGAAGGAAGGAAGGGAGGGAGGAAGGAAGGAAGGAAGGAAGGAAGGAAGGAAGGAAGGAAGGAAGGAAGGAAGGAAGGAAGCATTTATGATGTGTCTATTATGGGTCAGGCACTGTGCTTTACAAATATCTCATTTAATTCTCATTATAACTGTGTGCTATTATTATTATCCCCATTTTATACTTGAGGAAAGTGAGGCAGGCAGAGGTAAAATGACTTGCCCATATAACTAGTGTCTGAGCCAGTTTTTAAATTCAGGTTTTCCTAACTTTAGGCCAAGAGCTGTATCTGATATGTCACCTAGGTAGGAGCCTCAAGCACTACTTAGAATATCTAGCCTCTAGATTTTCATGAGGATGAAATGAAACAAAGCATATGAGAGAGGTTTGTAAATTCTAAAGCATTATATGATTGCTGCCTACTATTGTTACCATTTTATTTTCTTATTTTCTCTTCATCTTTTCATATTTCTCTGTCACTAAAAGTCAACCAGAAGGTCAGAAAAGAGAAAGATACTGAACATGAATAAGCTAGTTTTATACTTTGTGGATAAAATTTGACCAAGGGAAAATTAACACCTATCAAGTAAAATTGGTCATTTTCATTTATCTCTATATTTGGGAATCATCACTAATACATTGTTGGTTATATCTCTATGTCCCTATTGTTTCCTAACTACTCAAATATTGGAATACAAATTAAATATTGCAAAGCGTTTGGCACAGTGCTTGGCACATAGTAGACAACAAATGCTTCTTTCCTTTTCCTGATGCTTACTACAAAGAAAATTCCCCTTTAGTCCCTAACTGGTCTATACTCAGGCCCTTTCATCCTAGTTCCAATCCTTTCCTAAGGACATTTTGTCATTTCCCAGACAGATTTACAGGATCCTTCTGGTCAAGCAATGACCCTAGTACTCTCCTAATGAAGACAGCAGTTGCTTTTTTTAAACTCCAAAAAAAGTTGATCAGATAATAAAAATTGTAGGGTAGAGTGGTTACTAGGAACAAACAGATTTTTCAGATCTTTATATATTTGAGTCACTGATAGCAATTGGTAGTTAATAACAGTGAGGGACAGACCTTTCAGAATATTGCTGACAAGTTAATATCTTTCAAAGGTTGTTGGGGAACGTAGGGAATTATATAGGAATAGATGCTGCTTCCTTTCTCCTCATCCTGTATCAAGATTCTTTAAAACAAAAACATAACTGCTTGAGATTTTAAAAAAGATTTTAAAAAAAATTATGACATTCCTTCCTAATCCCCCTAGTATTCACCCAAAATCAAATGCCTAAGAATTGTATTTCATCTCTATACAAGTGCTAGGAAGTATAGTTGATTTGGAATCCTAGAAGTGTATAGTGAGTGCCATGTTTCGTCAACATGAATAATTAACTCAGAAGGGCATGCAATATTCATAGCTAGAAATCATTATACCAAGTAGGCAGCAAAAAGAGGAAAGCTTAAAATACAAAGTAATATTAATGATTTAGTCACCCATCTGCTTATACTTTATGTATGTATAGATTTCACGTATAAACAGCACATATAGGTATATATATATATATATATATATATATATATATATATATATATATATATATATATATATATGTATATATATATATATGGAAAGATCTATGAACTCACACATTTATGCATATTATGAAACATAGTCCCTATAGCCTGAATACCAGTTCTGACTTTCTCAGGCTACATAGCACCCCTTTGGCTATACTCAGGGTTTGTCTGAGAGAGTAGATTGTGTTCTTTGGATTGACTGTTTTCTGGTAGGGGATGTGAGTGGTAAGGCTTGGGCTGGGGAGGGTTGTTCTTTATAGCTTTATTTTAAACCTGTTCACATAATGAAGCAACTGTTATTTTGGGAGTAGGAGCAGTTGTTCAATTTAGTTAGACCACCTGGGAATGATTTATATTATTGGAGCTTTTCAATTTTGCAGGAAGGAATTATGGTGATGGGTTCTAGAAAACCCATTAAATAAATAAATATTTCCCCAGCAGATGTTACTCTGCAATACCCTCCTCTTAGCCTCCAACCAATACCCACTTGCAATCTTAGGTGTTTGCCTCTAGTGGCATTAATTAATGTCACAGGGCTTTGTTGATGATAGTGGATGAAGTTAAAACCAAAAGCTATTTACACAATGCAGATGAAGCTGGAAATGGGTCAGAAGAACAATATTTCTTAGAGACCATTTGTCTTGTCAGAAACCCATCGCATATTCCCAGATGCTCTTGTATTCTGAGAGGGAAAACGGGGACTTTCAGTGTCTTGTCTGATAATGTGATCCTAAGAGTTCACCCCTTCAGAATGCTGAAGATGGATTGCTTTCCAAAGCAGGTGCCTTGTTAGGATTTCTGGAGGAATGGAAAGGAACTTCACATAAGGCTAAACTAAGTTTACTGACTGTAGATATGGAGTGCTGGTTAAAAGGCCTGTCCCTAGGATTAGGGGGATTTCAGGACAATTTTTGAAAGGTTACACTATTCCTTTTGTGGCTCCAAGAATGATTATATATAAATGAGTTCATCTGGGGAAAGTTTATCATGTCCTAGTCCTTTGACTTTATCCCCCTGTCCTCTCAAACTGGATGAATAAAATATGATCAATGCAAAAAAAAAAAAATAGAATCTACTCCATCGTATCAAAAGACCAAAAAAAAGTATTTTTAAAGAAATGAAATACTATAGATTAAAGCCATGTTGTTCCAGGATGTCAATTGTGTTTTAAACAGTTTTAGTCATTGTAAATCAAACTTCTTCCTCTTCTTCATTATTAGCAAAAATATGTGTTGCCTATTGCTAAATATGTGATATACGAGTAGCAACGTGGAGCTATGGATAGAGTGCCTGGCTTGGAGTCAGGAAGACCTGAGTTCAAAACTACCCTTAGACACTCACTAGCTACTTGACCCTGGACAGGTCAGTTAACAGTGTTTGTCTCAGTTTCTTCATCTGTAAAATGAGATGAAGGAAATGACAAACCATTTCCTTCTACTTTCTTTGTTAAGAAAACCCAAATGAGGTCACAAAGAGTTGGACATGACTGCAGTGACTGAACAACAAAATGAAACAAATGTGTGTATGTATGTATGTATGTATGTATATGTATGTATATATATGCATGTGCATACAGTTGTATATGCATATATGTGTATGCACAGATATTGACAAGGGAATTTATGAATATGGATATGTGCATATGTACATGCCAAGTTTTAAGAGCTCTTTTTTGAAAGCTTGACATATCCATGTAGAATTGAAAGCTGTGTAGGAAGTTTTCAGGAATTCCCAATACCAGTGTAGATCAGCAACTGTTCTGTGATATAGAGTCCAAGAACTATCTAAGCATGTACAGGAGTTAAGTGCCCTAAGTTATCATAGATTATAGTATGTATGAAAGACAGGACTTGAACTCATCTTCCAGTCTCAAAAACTGGTCCTCAATCTCCCATACCTCCTTTGTTAAAAAATTCTATTGTGTTTATAAACTTAAGCAAGGTAAAAAGCCTGCCCTACAGGAGTTTATGGTACAACACAAAGATAATACTGTAGTGCTATAGATTTAGACCTGGCAGGTCATCTAGTCTACCTCCTTCATTTTACAGATGGAGAAACTGAGGCTTTGAGAGGTTAAGAGACTTGCTCAAGTTGCACAGCTAGTTATTGGCACAGTTTTTAAACCCAAGTCTTCTGACTTCAAATCCACCCCTTTTTCCACTTGCTTTAAATAGCAGATTGATTTAGATTCTAGCATTGTATGCAAGCTACCCCCAGAAAAAATCTGGACACTTTCAGGGACTATATTAATTTTGCTTGTCCCTTTGTCTTCTATTTAGTGTCTTGTATTAGATATGTAATTCAGGAGTTCCTTATTTATCTAACATCATTTTGGAATGAGATGATTTTATAAATAAATATTATAATATATATTTATACATATGTATATTTCCCAGACAATAAAATTGAAAGTTGCTGTTATTGGGTCATTTTTTTTCAATCATATTCAACTCTTTGTAACCCTATTTGGGTTTTTTTTGATAATGATATCGAAATGATTTATCATTTCCTTCTCCAGCTAATTTTACAGGTGAGGAAACTGAGGCAAATAGGGTTCAGTGACTTGCCCAGGGTCACACTCTAGTAAATGACTAAGGTCATATTTGGACTCAGGAAGATGAGTCTTCCTGACTCCTGATCTGATACTCTATACCACCTAGCTCCCGGATTTTGCTGATTATCATCAATTATTATACTATATTGTGAAATGGTCATTTTTTTTTCATGTTTCCTCAACACCAGGCCACCAGATGTTACTTCTTCTGTATGCTATTTTTATAATCTACTCCTTTCTAATTTGGTGCTTTTAATCATCTTTGAGTCTATACTCAGTAAAAACATAGTTGAAGCTAGTTAGAATTGTATGTAAATGAAGGGTTAAGGAGCTCCGAATTAGCCTAAGGACATTTCCAGTAGAGTCAATAATAATGATAGCTTACATTTGTATATGGTCTTTTTCTTTATAGCTCACATTTCCATTATCTTATTCCATCCTCACAATAATCCTGTAAGTAGAATGTAAAGACAGATGAGGACATTGAGGTCCAGAAAGGCTGTACCATTCTCATAGTAAACCAGCTAACTCTAGTATAATTTTCGAATGGACTTTCTGACGTTCATTTTTATGTGGTTCAGAGAGCCTTTTTGCTTAATTCCTGATTTTTAGATGCCTAGTGTTACTGAGAGTCTGGCTCCTGAACAAACAAGTTTGATATGATTTTGACCATGTTGGAATTTTTTTACTCTCCTCAGTGTAAAACACAACAAAACAGGGAGGTGTGTGTTTGCTAAAGAGGTTTGCCATTGACAGGAATGGAATCCAGCATAGAATCCAAATTGAAGAAGGATTCCCTATGGATAGTAAAGTAATCCAGATATTCTTTGTACATGGCATTGCACTGTTTGTATCAAGTCCTGGAACATTGCAGGCCTATAACCAGTCAAAAAACTTGACCTCATAATATACACAAGGAAGACCAAGACCAAGTGAATGAAGAGTGTCTATTGCCAAGATTAGGATATATATAAAGAGAGGGAGAGAGAGAGAGAGGGAGAGAGAGAGGGAGAGAGAGAGAGAGAGAGAGAGAGAGAGAGAGAGAGAGAGAGAGAGAGAGAGAGAGAGAGAGAGACAGAGACAGAGGGAGAGAGAGACAGAGACAGAGACAGAAAGAGACAGAGACTGCCCAGTGCACATAATATCTATATCTAGACATGTGTATTGTATACATACATACACATGTATATACATATATATTCATATATACATACACAAATAAGTTAGTATGAATATGCATGTGTATGCAACCACATTGTTGATATATATGTTTATATATGTATGCATGCATGTGTATGTATGATAATAAATATAAAAGAACAATGAGTTCTAGCTAGAATTTAATTAAAAGAGGAGGGTTTACTGAACTGACTTCAGGAAATTTCAAAATTCCTTCAATGACTCCAAGTTCTTTCCAGAAACAAAGGACAATGTTCTACCAGCATTGCTATATGAATGTGAGGCAGAGAACATGGCAGTGTCCAAAGAAATGAAAATGATTGCCGCACAAAGGTGAATTGGAGAAGTACACGATGGGTATAAATAGGCTGTAACATATAGATATCAACATGAAAATATATGGTAAGAAGGAAAATTGAGATAGTTCCAAGGCAAAGGAGAGTCAGCCAGACTGCTCCACTCAGAAACTCAACAGAAGTAAATACCTTTTGGTACCAGTCCCTCGGAAAAATACTGAATAATTCTGGAATAATAATATGAGGAAATACAATATTTTATTTATAATTGCTTGTTCACTCAAATATGATAATGAAACATTTATAATGCTGGGGCAAATTGACATTTTCAATGAAAATTTTATTATTGACAGCTTTGTTGATTAATGCACTATTATGATTATATCACTACTAATACCCTTCAATAATCAACAAATTTGTTAATCTTACCTGGGTTTATCTATCTGTTCATAACTAATTTATTTTAACGGATAGCTACTGTCTTCCTCAAGTAACTGCTATCAGTCATTCACTCATCAGTGTGAATGTGTTACAAATTCTTTCAAAAGAATAATACATCAAAATTGAATTTACTGAGCTCAAGAAAATAACAATTAATTCTTATGTTTGTGAAGATGTTATATTTGTACTATGTATATAAGAACAAATTATATATGCATGTATGTATATGATCTATGAGCACATTACCTATGTCATCAACACATATGGATGAGTCATATTTTCCCAGTGATAAACCCAGAGAGAAAATCAAGTGTTTCTCATGTGACATAATTTCTAAACCCTTTCACCATAGTAGTAGTCTTCCCCATGGTATTACCTACTAGGCTTCTAGTAACCAGGAAGAAAAAAATAAATTGTTAAACTGCTTCAAAATGTAATAAATTCTTCCTCAAAGTTTGTGTAAGGCCAAGTGAAGTAGAATCTTTTGCGGTTTTTGTTTTACTAATAGTACCTCTGATTGAATAAGGCAATTAAGGAAAATCTTCCCCTCTCTGATGGGCCTGCCAGTTGAGGGAAGCTTGATTAGGGGAGTTGTTTTGCAAGAGGGTCCCTAGTACCTTTTGTTCCTTTCTATTGACGCAGTGGGTCAGAGGGTCATGCCCTCTGGCTCTGAAAAGCGTACAAATACACTGAGGGTGAGGTTTTACTCTGGGGCTTACTGACTGAAGTGTTTGTTTGGCCAGATGAGGACTCTAGGAAGCCACTAAGGAGCCCCCCAGCTTTGAAAACCCAGATGTTGATGCTTCCCTCTCTGGTAACGATGGTCAGACAGTTGGACCTGTCTGTTGAATTATGATGTTTATATTGATTATGGTCCAACAGAGGAAGCCATGTCTGCTGATCTTTGATTTCTCTGTATTTTCTCTGAAGTTTGGGATGCTAACTTTCCCTCTGAACTCACTGAATGATATTAAGCTTGATTAAAATAATTGTTAACCCCTCAAAAGTTGCTTTTCTTTTATGAATGCAGATCTAAGAACCTGTGATAACAGGTCCCCATGTGTATATCAGGGTGCTTACTGTTACAGTTTGCAATGTGTAAATATTATAATTGCTTTGATATCTCTGCCTCATGTCTTTTTGAAATAAAGGATTACAAAAGGTATAGGACTTGATGGAAACCATTAAAAAAATTAAAAATAGAAAAGAGCTATAAAGCTAGAAGGACTCCTATATATGATATCATTGTTTTCGTGTTCCAGAATAATGTAGCTTTCTAAAAAAACTTTCAAATGAGAACTAAATTTTTATTGCTAAAGTCTCACCCCTTTAAATTTAGACTTTGATTTGTATTAAAAAATTAATATCCCTGGAGAGAATAACACTCTTAGATGGTATTAGTCATTTATGCCAAACATGAATGAGTTTTGAATCTTTTCCAAAGGGTAAATGAGAGAAAAAGCTTCAGATCACTGAGCATCTGAGAGGTTAGTGAGGATACCACTAAGGTTGAAGAAAAGCATGGAATAAAGTGGTGCAGTTTTCTGAATTCAATTGTCAATATTTTTGAGTTCCCATTGTATGCCACTTTCTGGTCATCTCCATATCATGTCACCTACTTTCAAGGTGACCTTTGTCCTAAAACTGAGACTTTCACTCCTGAGACTCCGGGCTTTGATTGATGAGAGAGAAGGAAGGAAGGAGAAGAGAAAGGAAAGATGAAGGTGAGAAGAGTGAGAGAAAGAGGGGGAGGGTGGGGGAGAGGGAGGGAAAAGGATCAAAGATATAATAAGAAATAAAAGAAAGCTTATTACAAAAATGATATTGTGGTTTATTCAAAAGCTCATTTGGGGTTTAAAGCTAATTAATGAGAAAGATCATGTAAAACATTCTCTTTGCCTCAGAATTTGGGCAGAGAATTAATAAGTAAACCAGTCAATAGTAGATAGAGAAGTAACCATTCCACTTAGGTTATTTGTTTCCAAGATCTCTTAAGTAGAAAAACCCAACAATTCAACAGCATATTGATGGCATCCAGGAAACTAAATGATTAAGATACCCAAAGTACAATACTGATTACTGGGAGAGAGACATAGAGTTTAGATGTAGCATGGTCCCTGCTTTGTAGAGTAGGGCTCACACAAGATTTAGAAACTACCGCTTAAAGCAGTGGATGACTTGGAAAAGCATTCCAAAGGATAAAAGATCTGGGATTATAAGTAAAGTTAAAACCTACCCAGCAAAGTGGATTACAATTATTCAAGGAAAAACATGGATATTTAATAAAATAGAGGACATTTAAGCATTCTTGATGGAAATACCAGAGCTAAATAGAAAATTTGACTTTCAAATTATAGGACTGAAGAAAAGCATAAAACATTAGACACAGAGAGGGTGGAGCCAAGATGGTAGAGTGAGAGCACATACTCACCTAAGCTCTACCACAAATTCCTTCAGACACCTCTAAAAAAAAAACGACGATCTGAACAAGTTTTAGTGTGGCAGAATCCACTAGGAGATAGAATGTGACAGATTTCTGTTGGGGGTGTAAGCTCAGTTCTCAAGTGGACAGTCTCGGGCAGGTAAAGGTGAGGACTTCTAAACCTCAGAGTTCTCATGAGGCCCCCCCAGGGAACAGCTGGGAATTGAGGCGTGAGACATGGGCTATCTCGTGCATTTCCGCCTCTTCTCCGTGGGAAACTTGCTGGGGAGAGCATCCCACCCTTGAGATTGGCCCATGGTCTGAGCACAGCTGTTGTTGACTAGCTAAGGGCTGAGAGCAGGCACGGTATTCACGTGCAAACTATGCGGCGGGAGAGCTTAAGTAGGGACAGGAAAGCCTGGAGGCGCTCTTCGTGCTGAGGGGCCCTTAGAGGGCAGAAGGCCCCTCCCCTCTCCCTCTCCCATCCTCTTGCTGTACGATCTTTGCCCCTTGGGAGGAGTGGGATTCCTCTCTCCTGCGGAAGAATTCACCCTGCGCATGTAACTAAGATCCTGAATAAAGCCTAACCCTTGTTCGACTCTGGAAAGTCTCTTCTCTCAACACGTTTATCCGGTTGATCCCTGAAGACCTGGACGACAGGTAAGAAAAGGCTCGGGTAGCCCTTCGGCCTCAAGGCTGAACAGATTTCCAGCCCAGGACAGCCTGGAAGGTCAAGTTACATGGGGTTGGGGGAATGCACAGGTACAGGCTGCACCAGCACAGGCCATGCCATAGCAGAGTACCAGGGTGAACTGAATCAGAAGCAGTAGTGTAGATTCTCAAGCATATCAGCCCAAGATGGAACTCCAGCGAAACTGAGTGAGACAGAAGCACAGGACCCCAGGTAAGTGCAGTAGCTGCTCCTAAGACTGTCAAGCAGCCAATTAAATGTGTGCAAGACACCTACTTGAATTTCTGGGAGCCAAGAAGGTGGAGTGATCTGTAAGTGCTTGGACCCTCCCCTTGCTGACCTTGAAAAACCTAGAGAGTATTTCCCCAGAAAAAATCCTGGAACAGTAGGATCACTCAAAGGGGTAAAGGGTCTCTTAGATGGAGAGGCTAGAAAAATCATTAAGGAGAGGTCCTTTTACTGTGGCTGAAGGGGATAAGTGCAGGACTGGAGCTTTACCAGACAGCCACTCCTTAGTGAATCAGGAGGAGATCCTGAGTCCCAGGGGTGTGGATCTCATAAACGCCAACACCAGGACCTCAGGCATGCCTTAGCACAGACAAGGGAAGGGCGAAGACACTAGTGTGATGCAAACACTGTGCCTGCCTGTGCTCCAGCTCAGGAAAGTAAGTGCAAAAACATAAGTTGCTCATGGGTAGGCTGAGCTAATTTAATAAAAAATTAACTTATTTATTCAGTGCCACACCAATCAAACTACTAGAAAATTATTTTCTAGAGCTAGAAAAAATTATGTCAAAATTCATCTGGAAGAGCAAAAGGTCCAGAATATCAAGGAAATTACTGAAAAGAAATGCTAGGGAAGGTAGCAGGAAGTAAAATTGAGAGAGAAGCAAGGAAATTGCATCTTGTTTTAAAAAAGGCCCTCAAATAGTGAAGTAATAACAATGCTAAACATATACACCAAACTGCATAGCATCCAAATATTTAAAAGAAAATTTATATCAATACTAAGGAGGTGGTGCCAAGATGGCAGAATAAAGCAGGGAATTATCTTAGCTCTCCCAAATTTCCTTTCACAAAACATTAAAATAATGCCTCAAAAGGAATTCTGGAGTGTCAGAATTAACAAAAGTATGGGGTAAAATCACTTTCTAGCTCAAGACAATTTAGAAGGTTAGCAAGGAAGGTCTGTTTTACTGGGGTGAGAGCGCAGTACAGTCCACCCTCAACAAACTAGCAAAAAGACTCTGGTCCCCTGCACCAGGAACCCAGTAGTGGGCCACAACTGACAAAAGCCAGCACACCTGGGGGTAACTGATTCAGCAGTGGTGGCTTCTAGAGCTCTTAGTCCACAAATAGTGAGTCAGAAGGAAATTACAGAAGATCATTTGATGGCGCTAGGAGCAGAACTCTGTTGCATTGCCAATACATGGTTCTGGGTCACAGTCCCAGAGCAAGAAGGGACCCTGATCACAGTTTAAAGGTGGAAAAGATTGCTTGTGATCACTTACGGGCCAGAACACAGGTAAGTAGAGCATTGACCACACTTCTCCTTAGATTATACCACCTTGAAAGAACTGAAACTTTACAGACCCCCCCCAGAACTATATCTAAACACAACAACATGAAAAACTTGAAGCTAAGAACAGTATCCCCTCCACCTGTGAAAAGAGCTCAGTTTAAACATAAAATTAAAGACTGGAAAAATGAGCAGATATCACAAAATAACTTGACCATAAAAAGTTACTATGGTGACAGGGAAGATCAAAACACAAATTCAGAAGACAATAAAATCAAAGCATCTACATGCAAAGCCTCAAAGAAAAATATGAATTGGTCTCAGGCCATGGAAGAGCTCAAAAAGAATTTTAAAAATCAAACAACAGGCAGAGGAAACATGGGGAAAGAAATGAAAGCACTATAAGAAAAAATCAACAGCTTGGTAAAGGGAACACAAAAATATTAAAGAAAATAACACCTTAAAAATGGATTAAGCCAAATGGCAAAAGAAGCACAAAAATGCATGGAAGAATTCCTTAAGAAGCAGAATTGGCCAAATAGAAAAGGAGTTACAAAAGTTTGTTGGAGAAAATGATTCTGTAATGTCAATGTGATACCCATAGCTCCTGCTATGAGTATACATGTGTATCTCTATGGTTGATTTGCAAAATAAAATAAACTCTCCTCTTCTAATACAAAATCAAAATATTTATTGGAAACATCTCTATTAGGATGCTAGAAGGCAAGATTTAGTAAGGTACTCATCATCAATCCAGAGAACACTGACATGTCTCTTCTTCAAACCTCTCCACAAGCAAGTTCCCTTTGGCAACTTCTTCCTTCAGTCTCTCTGCCTCTCTCCCTCCCTCCCTCTCCTCCTTTCTCTCCCTCTCTCTCCTTCCCCCTTCTATCTCCAAATGAGTAAATCAGTAAAAGAAAGAGCAGATCAAGGAATTTTGTATGCAACTAAAAAAAAAAACCAGAAAAAGAACAAATTAAAAATACCCAATTAATCACCAAAATGGGAACACTGACAATCAAAGAAGAGATTAATAAAATTCAAAGTAAAATAATATAAAACTAGTATCTGGTTTTTATGGGGAAAAACCTCAACAAAATGGACAAAGCACTGGTTAATTTGATTAACAAAAAAAAGAAAAACAAATTACTAGTATCAAAAAATGAAAAGGGTGAATAAACCACCAATGAAGATGAAGTTGAAGAAATAATTAGGAGTTATTTTGTCCAATTACATGCCAGTAAAATTACAATCTAAACTAAATGGATGAATATTTACAGAAAAATAAATTGCCCAGATTAATAGAAGAGGAAATAGAATATTTAAATAAACCTATCTTAGAAAAAGAAACAAAATAAGCCATAAACAAACTGCCTAAGAGAAAATCCTGAGGACCAGACGGATTTACAAATAAATCTACCAAACATTTAAGCAACAATAACCCAAATACTATTTAAACTATTTGAAAAAAATGGAAAATTATCAGCATAAAGTCTATATCAATAACAAAAAAAGTATGACTATATCAATGGATATAGAAAAAGCTTTTGACAAAATACAATACCAATTTCTATTAAAATCATTAAACAGCATAAGGTTCAATTGGGACTTTTAAAAAATAAACACTCTAAAACCAAAAACAAACATTATCTGTAACGGGGATAAACTAGAAACCTTCTCCAAAAGATCAGGGGTGAAGTATGTTAATATTTTACAGAAAATCTAGCTATAGGAATAAGGTAAATAAAAGAAGGTATCCAAATAAAAATAGGCAATGAGAAAACAAAACTATTACTCTTTGCAGATGATATGATGGTATACTTAGAGAACTATAGAGAATCAACTAAAAACTAATTAAAGCAGCCAATAACTTCAGCAAAATTGCAGGATATAAAATCAACCCCACCTAAATCACAGCATTTCAATACAGTTCCAACAAAATTCAGCAGCAATAGATAAAAGAAGAAATTCCACTTAAAGTAACTTGAGACAATATAAAATATTTGAAATTCTACCAGTCAGGGCAAAACCATGGATTATAGTAATACAATTATAAAATACTTTTTATACAAATAAAGACAGATCTAAACAATTACAGAAATATCAATTGCTCATCAGTTGAACTAACATAATTAAAATGATAATTCTACCTAAATCAATTTATTTATTCAGTGGCATACCAATCAAATTACCAAAGCATTATTTTATAAGTGTAGAAAAATAATAACAAAATACATCTCAAAGGACTAAAGATAAATAATAACAAGGGAATCAATGAAAAAAATCAAAGGAAGGCAGCCTAGCAGCTCCAGATTTTAAACTATATTACAAAATGGTAATGGAAAAATTTTACTGCAGATTTCTCTGATAAAACCATATTTCTCAAATATATAGAGAACTAACTCAAATTTATAAAAAATAAGATTCCCCAGGTGATAGTCAAAGGATATGAACAGGCAATTTTCTGAAGAAACAATCAAAACCATCAACAGTCACATAGAAAAGCTCTAAATCACCACTGACTAGAGAACTGCAGATTCAAACAACTCTGAGGTATCTCCTCACACCTATCGAGTTGGCTAACATGACAAGAAAGAAAAATGACAAATGATGGAAGGGGTTTAGAAAAATTGGGACACTAATGCATTGTTGGTAGAGTTATGAATTAGTCCAACCATACTGGAGGATAGTTTGGAATGGTTGTTCATAGAGCTGTAAAACTTTAACCCACCAATACCACTAGTAGGTCTATATCGCAAAGAAATAAAAGAAAAGGGAGGAGGACCTATTTGTTATAGCAGCTCTTTTTCTGACAGCAAAGAACTAGAAATTGAAGTGTTGTCCATCAATTGGAAATGGCTAAACAGCTTGTAGCATATGATTGTGTTATCACCAAGGTAATATTAATAGCCTGAGGGTGACTATGAATATGCCAGAGTAGTTTCAAATGGCAAAGTATAATAGATTCTCCAAACAGAAGACAGAAGCCAATCATTTATTCAGACACCAGAAAGCCAAATCTATCATAGTAACCAAGAAGTCAATATTCATTATCACTGTAGGGAACAAAGCCATTCCAAGCCTTCCCCATTCCCTCCCCTGCTGGCACTTCCCAAAAACAAACACAAGACTAGTTGGGCCTGTCTCTGTCCTCTCTCCTCCAGTCCTAACCATCCTCACCAACTTTCTCCCAGTTTTTCTCCATCCTTCCTCTTCTACTTGTTCAGTAAGCTTCTCCCACCACATGTTAATTAGGCTTCCATGTGATTTAAGTAGGTCACATTTGCCTATTAATGAATGGGAAAGATTACAGATTGTGATGGAATACTATTGTGATATAAGAAATGACTAGTCGGATGGTTTCAGAAAACCCTGAAAAGACTCACAGGAACTCATGCAAAGTGAAGTGAGAAGAGCCAGGAGAACATTGTACTGTACACAGTAATAATATATAAGGATGATCAACGATGAAAGATTTAGCTACTCTGATCAAGACAATGATTCAATATAATTCTAAAGGACCCATGATGAAAAATGCTATCCACCTCCAGGAGAAGGTAAAGCTACTTCTTTTCACTCTACTTTTATCCTTTTTGTTTGTATTTTCTTTTTTTAACATGGTTAGTATGGAAATATGTTTTACATGTATAATCAATATCAAAGTGCCTTCCTTCTTAAGGAGTGGAGAGGGTTGGAGAGGGAGGGACAAAACTTGGAACTAATTTCTTTTTTAAATGAATGTTAATATTTTTCAGTAACTGGGAAATATTTAATGAAATGATGATATGTTGAAAATATATATTATATCTTTTTATTTTTAATACCACATATTATACCTTCAGTGTTTAACTCATAACAAGTACTTGCTAAATGTTTATTGAATTAACAAATGTTGTATGTTGAATCAACTCTCAGGAATTTAACATGCCAGCTTCTACATTTTGTAATGCTCAATTAGTTTAATCAATTTGAATTGATATATAACCTTTACAAATGTCCAATTTGTATGAGCTCTGTGGACCTACCAGATCTAATGACTATTATTTTAAAAATCAATCCTGTAATCAGTCCAGCTCACTAAGAACTCAGTCTTTGCTTAGCTTTGCTTTACTTAGCTAAGTCTTCGCTTTATGGTATTTGTGTTTTATTTTCAGGCTAGCTTTAAATTTGCTAAAACTTTCCTCCCAACAACTCTGTGAAGTAGGTGACAATAATAGCTAACATTTATATAACACTTTAAGGTATGCAAAGTTCTTTACAAAAATTATTTCAAGCATTATGCTACCCATTTTTCAGATGAGAAAATTGAACCTATAATCTCAGAGCTAAATGCATGAGTCCTGCATGAGATCTCAAAGTGATAATAAGTAGGGCTGATTTGAACCTGGCTAACTGAGGAGAGTCCAGTACTCTACGCAATGTTACCTTGTTTACCATGACATATGTCCTTTTCTTAGCTTATCAACCCTGCAGTTCAGTAGTTCAACAGCACATCTCCCAAGAGTGTCTAACACTCTGTTAACTCTTATTAGTTCATTTTAAGTCTGGGGTCATTGGTGCACTTGATTTCCTTCTCTGATGCTTTATAGAAGCTACATTACGAGTATAAGAATGATTTCTCCAAGTCCCTATTTTGGAAAATTCTAACATTTAGATGGAAATTGAATGCTCTGTTTTACTTTACATTTCTATCTAGTGCTAGTTAACCTCTGGCCACTTTGTGTTTGAGGCAATTTTCAAGTTACTAGAAGTGTTTGAGTGAAGAAGCAGACTATATTATTGGTGATGGGAACCAGGAAGGAAAGTTGAGTGGATGAACAGATCATTTCCTGGAGTTTTCTGATTTGAGTAAATGGTTGCAACTGGTGACATCACTCCCTGTTCTACCACAAGCCCTTCCTCCTTTCTGTTTTTCCATTAGCTGGATGCTCCCTGGCTGTCTATTCTTTCTGGCTCATCCCTTGATTTTTTCACTCCTTCTCTGCTGCCTTTCTAGTTTATACCAGCTCCTCAGGTCTCCATCAAGTCTCTCACCTAATGGAACAGACTTCTTATAGCACTTAATTCAAATGTATTTGATTAAAGGAGGTGTTCAGGCCTTGTTCCCACTTAGCTTCTGATTGATCCAATCAAGCAGTATTCTTGCCAAATAGAAGTAATTACCTTTACATGGTGGGGGGAGGCAATCAATGGACACCTCCTTCTCTTACAAAAGGAATATTAGAAATCTCACTCTTCTGTCAAGGTCCCTTATAAAAATCAGAATTTCTTTTCTTACATATGCACTTTACAAATCTACTCTGAATTCTCTCATTTTTTTTCTGACTTTGAGGGATTTGCTATAAATGTAGATTTCCAACCACAACCTGAAACAGTTGATGGAACAAATTTGTCTGCTATAAAGACAAAGAATTAAACTGATAGGAATCAAGAATCTCTCACTAGGTATAAAAGAAAAAAGCAGTAATCACTGAATGAGACGTAAAGCAACTTATAAAAAACAACTCAGCTACAGTCATAGCATTGTATGCTAAACAATGAATTACATTATTTACTTTTAGGAATACCTGTATGAGAGAATCCATACAATTAGGAAAAGGAAGTCATAGTACTTAATATAAAATTATAGAATATAACAAATGATTGATAGCTTGATTTGCATTAACATATATGGCACAAAGCATGGATGAACAGTCTTGCACATTAGACATGCTTGATAAAGGCCACACATTTCTGTTATGCAGCAATGATTTCTTGCCAGGATAGTGTCTCAAGACAGACAGTCTATGCCAACACATAGAAGGAAATGATATCCCAGTTATTCTAATAAAAAGAGCTGCAGTTAAAAACCAAACAAATGAAAGCACTGCCTGGTACTTGAAGAAGTCAGTAGATACGAAGAAATTCCCTACTTGAATTGTAGACTTTATGTTGGATCCATAAAAATATGAGTACTGCATCTTTCCCAGGCAAAAAGAAACAGTTTGAAATGACCTTTAGAGTATCTGCTTTAAAAGACTTTTATAGCCAGTTGTTTTTCTACTATATATTGCCAGGAAAAAGCCCAAAATGACCTGTCCCTTCTGTAGGCTCCTGACAGCTATGGAAAAAATTGCTGTTGCTCATTTTTCAGTGTCAAACATTGGCTTGTTTGCAAGTTTATACTGTTAAAAGTCCCATGAAATGGATCATTCTTGCAGTGTCTATTTCCCAGAAGTAAATAATGGTTATCATGACCATAATGGAACTACAATAGCCAACTATTTAGTTAGACATTTATTTTATTAAGATCCTTAGCACTGTGGATTGCTCCCTTTATGAACTGAGATCCTGTAAACCAATGATCTCCAATGTGATGATTAAGGCATCCTGGGGGATGGGCATTGGGAAGAGTAAATTTTGTGTGTGGAGATGTGTCTGGGCTTGATTGTGTGATTAACCAATCAAAGAGTGAGAAAATGGTTTGTCTCAGACTATCTTCAGGGTAGCCAATTGTGTGGCTTGTCTCTCACATAATCACGTATACTTCTCTATTACATTCCAATTCTCCCTCATTTTCTGAAATTTTTCAAACCTCCATTTTATAGGTCACGTTTTGACCCTTCAGGGCATTTTTTTACCTAACCAGAGGGGAAAATACTCTTCCCCAGGGATTACTGATGGGGAGCTAGGTGACATATTGACTAAAGTGCTGGACCTGGAGTCAGGAAGACTCATTTTCCTGAGTAAAATCTGTCTTACTATGTGACCTTAGACAAGTCACTTAACCTTCACTGCCAATTTCCTCATCTGTAATGTGAGCTGGAGAAAGAAATGGTAAACCACTCTAGTATCTTTGCCAAGAAAATCCCAAATGGAGTCATGGAGTATTTGACATGACTGAAAAATGACTGAACAACAAGAGAATTACTGATAAAGGTATTTAATCAAAAAAAAAAATGGAGACTACTGGTATAGGGTTAGGACAATGAATCATTCTCAGACTTAATGTGTCTTAATTTCTTTCTATGTGACTTAAAGATGTTGCTGTTGTATTGTGTGTTTGTCCTTCATTGCTGAAGAAGACCATGCCATCAGAGAAATAATGACATGACTTGCACTTGACTTTGTTTTGAGTGAGGAAGGGTGCAGGTCACCAGCCTCACTTCTCCTCCAGAGCCATCTGAATTCAGTGACCAGATATTCATCAGGGTGACTGGAGATGACTCAGGATGAGGCAATTGGGGTTAAGTGACTTGCCCAAGGTCACACAGCTAGTGAGTGTCAAATGTCTGAGGTGAGATTTGAACTCAGGTCCCCCTGACTCCTGCACTGGTGTTTTATCCATTGCACCACCTAGCTGCCCCTGCAGTTGCATTATGTGTTCCAGGGTCCTTATGCTATTTCAAGTCATTAAGAATTTTCCTGTTTGGAGTTTTCTTTTGAAGAGTCTTCACTCAAGCTACACAATACTCCCTCTTCTTAGATAGCTACTTTCAAGGTTCGTTTCAGGTGTTAATCCATCCTAGAAGCCTTTCCTAACTACCAGTGTGCTTCTCTCCTCAAGTTATCTTCTATTTGCTTGGCTATTTACATGTTTAATTACTCAGATGTAAGCTTCTTCAAGAAATATGCAATTTTCCAATTTAGTTTTTGTATCCCCAGTGCCTATTATGGTGCCTTACCCATAGCAGGAATTAAACGTAATTGAAGAAGCTTCTGATAAATGGAAAGGTACTTCACAAGTCTTCTTTATTGTTGTTTGTCCTTCGTATTTGAAAAAGACAAATGACACCATGGGGTAATGTCTTGATTTGTATGCGAATTGGATTTGAGTGAGGGACAGTTGCATGAAGTCAGTGGCCTTACTCTTCCTTTCAGAGTCACTGAAGACCAGCGGCAACACAAAAGTGAAGATGACTGGTTTTGGTTCAGGATGCAATAGATGACCTTGTAGTCTTTGATGTCGGTCTAAGCTCTAAGCACTCAACAGCACCTACTTCAGCTGCATTCTTGGCTACTGGAACAAATTATTCTCATCCATCCATTCCACTGGGGGAAGTTTTCACATGCTTGGGGTAGATATACCCCTAAACTGTTGACAGGTTTGAGGCCTGTCAGTTACCCTCAACCTAGTTTAACCTGGCTGCCAAGAGAGTTTTACTTAGGCATAGCTACTGCACATTTTACAGTTTCTTGAAGACACAGGTGAGATTGGGTGACAGATGAAAACCAAAGGTGAATGAGTAGCCAGCCCTGAAAAGGGTTCTGTGAGCCCTCACTCCAGAGGTGTCAGTCTTCCTTTAACACCCAACAGTACTATTCTGAAATAACAAATGATAATAGGATGGTTTCAGTAAAACTTGGGAAGTGTTGTATGAACTGATGCAAAGTGTAGTAAACAGAACCAGGAGAATATCACACATAGTGACAGCAATATTGTAATGATGATGAGTTGTGAATGACCTAGCTATTCTCAGCAACAGAGTGGTATAAGACAATTTGAAAGGACTTTTGATGAAAAAAAATGCTATTCACTTCCAGAGAAAAAACTGGTGGAATCTGAATGCTGATTAAAACAAATTTCATTTTTCTTGGGCCTTTTTTTCTCGTATTTTTTTTTCACAACATGATTAACATAGAAATCTGTTTTGCATAATTTCACTTGCATTCTTTGCCTTCTTAACAGATGTGGAGGAAAGGAAGGAGAAAATTAATTTGGAAATCAAAATTTTATTTTATTTTATTTTGATACATACTTTATTTATTTTTCAGTTCTTAACATTCACTTTCACAAGAATTTGAATTCAAAATTTTCTCCCTGTCTCTCCACCACAAGACAACATGCACCCCATCCAACCCTTTATCCAGTCTGTCCTCCCTTCTATTATCCACCCTACTTCCATCCTCCTTCCCCTCTATTTTCCTGTAGGGCAAAATAAATTTCTATCCTCCATTGCCTGTATAGCTTAATTTCCAGTTGCATGGTAAAACAAGTTTTTACATTCATTCTTAAAGCTTTGAGTTCCATATTCTCTCCCTCTGTCCCCACCCACCTTCATTGAGCAAACAAGCAATTCAACATAAGTCATGCATGTGTAACAATGCAAAGCACTTCCATAACATTTATGTTGTAATAAACTAACCGCATTTCCCTCTGTCCTATGCTGCCCTTCATTTATTCCATTCTCTCCCTTGACCTGTCCTCCCACAATAGTGTTTGCTTCTGATTATCCCTTTCTCCAATTTACTGTCCCTTCTATTATCTTCCCTCCCCTATTCCCTTCCCCCTTGCCTTCCTGCAGGGTAAAATAGATTTCCATATCCAACTGAGTGTGTTTTATTCCCTCCTTAAGCCAAATCCCATGAGGATAAGGTTCAATTATTTCCTTTCATCTCCCCCCCTCTTCCCCTTGATTGTAAAAGTTCTTTCATCCCTCTTTTATGTGAGATGATTTGCTACATTCTGTCCCTCCCTTTCTCTTACTCCTAGCACATTCCATTCAATAGTAAATTTTATTTTTGTAGATATTCTCTCTTCATATTCAGGTCACTCTGTGCCCTCTGTCTACATATTTATATGTATATATGTATATATGTGCATGTATAGGTGTATATATGTGCATATATAGGTGTATATATGTGCACACACACACACTATATATACATACACACATATAAATATGTACATACACATATACACATGTACATATACATACCTACACATATATAATATATACATACATACCCATACACACCTGCATATATATATTCCCTCTAATTCACCTAATACTGAAAAAAGTCTCATGAGTTACAAAAACCATCTTTCCATGTAGGAATGTAAACAGTACACCTTTAATGAGTTCCTTAAGACTTCTCTTTTCTGTTTACTCTTTCATGTTTTGCTTGATTGTTGTATTTGAAAGTCAAATTTTCTATTTAGCTCTGGTCTTTTCAGCAAGAATCCTTGAAAGTCCTCTATTTCATTGAAATTCCATTTTTTCCCCCTGAAAACTGAATACTCAGTTTTGCTGGGTAGGTGATTCTTGGTTTTAATCCTATCTCCTTTGACCTCTGGAATGTCATATTCCATGCCCTTTGATCCCTTAGTGTAAAAGCGGCTAAATCCTGTGTTATTCTGATTGTATTTCCACTATACTTGAATTGTTTCTTTCTAGCTGCTTGTAATATTTCCTTCTTAACCTGGGAATTTGGCTAGAAGTTTTCCTTTGGGGATCTCTTTCAGGAGGTGATTGGTGAATTCTTTCCATTTTCGTTTTATCCTCTGGTTCTAGAATATCAGGGCAGTTTTCCTTGATAATTTCTTAGAAAATGATGTTGAGGCTCTTTTTTTTAATCATGGCTTTCAGGTAGAACAATAATTTTTAAATTATCTCCCTTGGATCTATTTTCCAGGTCAGTTGTTTTTCCAATGAGATATTTCACATTGTTTCTATTTTTTTATTCTTTTGGGTTTTTAAAAATAATTTCTTGATTTCTCTTAAAGTCATTAGCTTCCATCTGCTCCATTCCAATTTTTAAAGATCTATTTTCTTCAGTGAGCTTCAGAACCTCCTTTTCCATTTGACTAATTCTGCTTTCTAAAGCATTCTTCTCCTCATTCACTTTTTGGACCTTTTTTTGCCATTTGGGTTAGTGTTTTTTTAAAGGTGTTATTTTCTTCAGCATTTTTGGGGGTCTCCTTTAGCAAGCTGTTGATTCACTTTTCATGATTTTCTTGTATCCCTCTCATTTCTCTTCCCAATTTTTCTCCCACCTCTCTTACTTGATTTTCAAAATCTTTTTGGAACTCTTCCATGGCAATATTTTTTTGGAGGTTTTGGATGTAGAAGTCTTGACTTTGATGTCTTCCTTTGATGGTATATTTTGTTCTTCCTCATACAAAAGGATGGAAGAAAATACCTTTTCACCAAGAAAGTAACCGTCTATATTCTTATTTTCCCCTTTTTGGTGGCATTTTCCCAGCCAGTTACTTGACTTTTGAGTCCTTTGTCAAGTGGAGAGCGTACTCTAGGGACCTGTAAGTTCTCACTTGCTATGTGGTGGCACAATCAAGGGAGAGGAATCTGGTCTGGGAGCAACCACAAGCACTCTTTTCTGCCCAGGATCTGTGAGTAGGATTAGCTCTCCACAGCCATCATCAACTCCACCACCAGCTCCACCACACCAGCGCGCCTCCTCATCCCAGGACCACCACTCAGAACTGAGACCCAGATCAGCTGCTTGATTTCCCCAGCGTCTTTGGGCTGAGGGCTCCAGAAATGGACACTGCTGCGTCAGTGGCTGCCACTGCCCTCAGGCCATTGCTGAGTCTAGACTATGCTCCCTTTTCACCCAAGTGAAAGTGCTTTCTCTCTGACCTTTGAAGCTGTCTTTGGCATTTGTGGGTTGAGAAATCTGGGAACTTCAGCTGCTGTCCATGATTCTGTGCCCTGAAGTCTGCTCCAGTCTTGCCTGTGCTTCATGGCCCTTGCTGGGCTGCACTCCACTCTGAGTCTCTTGTGATAGACCTTTCTTATTGGCCTCCCAGGATGCTTTAGGCTAGAAATTTCTTTCATTCTGTTGTTTTGTGGCTTCTTTTGTCTAGAATTTGTTTAGAGTCATTTTTTACAAGTATTTTATGGGCTATGGGGGAGAGCTAGAGAAGGTCAGTCTTTCTACTCTTCCATCTAAGCTCCACCCCTCCCAAACTCAAAATTTTAAAAAATAATATTAAAATTATTTAACATGTAAATGGGAAAAAGAAAATATTATTAAAAGAAGTCACTACCCATAGTTTAAGCCCTCAACCCCTTTTCTATCACTTGAATATTTTTTACCACTGGACTTGGACTATCTATCACTTTATCATTTTGCAAGAACTTCCAAAGTGGTCCTCTGGATTTAGTCTATCATTAATATATTTCCCATAAGATCTTGAAATGATATTCATCAAGCATAGGTTTAACCATGTTACTCTTCTACTCAAAAACTCTCTGTGGCTCCCCATTTTCTCTAGGATAGAAGACAAATTCCTTAGACTGGAACTTAAAACCTCCCATAGCATGTTTGTAAACTACTTTTCAGCCTTATTCTATACTGTTTCCTTTCATGAACTCTACATTTTAACAATACTGGACTATCAGACTTTCCCCAAACTCAATCCTCCATCCAGTCCTTCTAGACTCGAGCATAAGTCATTACTCATATCTCAAATGAAAGATAGTGATCTAATCTCCATTTTTCAGATTATTTGTTTTTCTACAAGGCTTATTGTAGATGCATTTCCTCTGTGAGGACTTCTCCACAATTATTTCCTTCTTCAATTTCCTTCATCAGTTTTCCTAGGATAATGGAGGATGGGCCAATTTACTTATTTGTGTAGATCTTGTGTGCCATCTCCCTCAAATATAGTAGAAGTATCTAGAAGCCAAGAATCATTGTTTTGGGTTTATGTGCCATGTTATGCCCAGTAGCTACCCAAAGGCTTTATCCATATTAAATGTTTAAAACATGTTTATTAAATTGAATTTAGAATATAAAGAAATTTTTGAGTTCATATCTTCTGTAAATGACTTATATCTATTAAGGCCTAAGATAAAGGCACAAGGTCAGCATCTTGATAGTAGGCATGATTCACTCCAATCTCCAATGCTGGCCTCTATCTCTGTGAACAACTCTGTGTCATTTTGGAAAACTGAAAGTTGCCTCAGAATGAGGTTTAACTGATGTTCATTTCTTATCTATTGTGTCAGTAAGTGGAGCTCTACTTTTGGACCCTGAGCATTCCATTTTAATTGAAGGATAGGAGGTAGAAAATAGGATGAAAGGATAGAAAGAAAATATATTCTTATTTAACTTAGGCTTAGGTGTACTTATGAGATCATTTTCATTAAAAAGGGATAACACCAATGTGAATTCAAAGAATAAGTGTACATTTTTCCTGCATACTAATACAACCCTTCCTGATACCCAACTCCCCTTGAGCTAGCTTGTAGGACAGATAGTGGGGGAAAATATGTCTTTCCTTGAATGGTGATATTTAAGCTCACGTAGCTCCAACAGATTATTAAATCCATGTCACAGACTCTGTGTGATTTTTTTTTAAAGGCTAAGCTAAAATGTGACTAGGTTACACACTATCAACTTTCACAGCAAAGGGACTACTTTGCATTCTTTAGGTATCGTCTGTGCTTCTGCCTCTGACAAGATCATCTTACTGCTGCTGACCTCTCTGATCACTCTCAGTAAAGTGGAGGACATTTTAAACCCCTTCCACATAAATTTTACAAGGGACTGAAAAGATGAAGAAATTAGGCATAAAATTCACTTCCTATAGGAGTTTTCTGATTTTTCAGGGGTAATGGTCTGAAAAGTTTTAGATGATAGATCAGAGAAGCTACTTTTATTTAGGAATATTATTTGGTAGGGAATTTCAAGCTAACTCTGACAGGAGAAAATAAAGAACTCTTGCCAAGATACATGTTGTTGTAGTTAATAATGAGGCCATAATTAAGGAGTCCCTTTCATGTAGTTTAAAGTTGATGTCTGATCTATCTTCAGATTGCTGTAATCTGATGAGACTGTTCTTTGCATTCTAATCATCACTAATATATCATTATTAACGAGTATGCCGCTAGTGTATTTGTGTGACTTTCACAAACAGGCAGGCATTAGGGAGGGAATGCTGCCCCATCTAAGGGAACTTCCAGAATCCTACAGGAGATTCTGCTTTTGCTGAGAAGATAATTCTACATAAATGGACCTTTTCTCTCCCCTGGAATGTCCAAAATCAGTCACAAATGGCTATAAAGAATTGGGTGCAATGCTGAGAAAAAAGTGGGGCAAGGAACTGACATGGTGGGTGGAGGGCCCAAATTTCTCACCTAACTAAATTCTAGGATAACTATTTCATGCTATCCCCATTTTTACCCTGTTACTCCTTTTCTTTACATTAAATACATTTTATTGATGTCTTTGTTTTTTACATCTCCATATTTTGCCTCAGGATTTCTCTCTCTTTTTGTATCAGAAGGCCATCTCATGGGACAAATAGCATTTTTCTACAGAAAAAAAGAAGAAATAGTAAAGGGAGGAAAATCAGCATTCAGATATCAGTGTGTGAAAATACATGCAAGGATGCACATGTGTATATCTCCCCCCTCAGTAAAGGGTGAAAATGGGAGTATCATTTTGTATCTCTTCTTTGCAGCCGCTCTTCTTCTTCATTATTTTAAAACATTCATTTTAAAATTTTTATTTGTGGTAGTTTTTTTTCCTATTTTACATCATTAATAAATATTATATGATCATTATGGATACATATATAAAGGAGTCCTAACTAATTTCTTTTATCACAAATATGATTTTGATGCCTAAACAAGAGAGAGCAAAACAAAGAAGAAAACTATAGACCAGTACTCTTAATGAAGGTTGGTACAGCAAATTTAAATAAAATACTAGCAATATTACAGCAATATATCACAAAGATCATATGCTATGTCCAGGTGGAATTTATGCCCGGAATGCAATGCTGGTAATTATTAGGAAAATTATTAGCATAATGGACCATATCAATAACAAAATAATTTTATTATATCAATAGATTCAGAAAAAGCCTTTGAAAAACATTCAACACCCAATGCTATTAAAAACATCAGAAAATGTAGGAATCAATGAAACCTTTCTAAAAATGATAAATAATATCTGTCTAAAACCAAGAGCAATCATTTGGGGGAATAAACTAGAAGCCTTCCCAATAAGATCAGGGGAGAAGCAAGGCTATCCATTATGACTGCTATTACTCAATATTGTACTAGAAATGCTAGCCATAGCAATAAGACAAGAAAAATAAATTGAAGGAAATAAGAAACAGGCAATGAGGAAACAAAACTATCACTCTTTGCAGATGATATGATTGCATTCTTAGAGAACCCTAGAGAATCAACAAAAGAAGTAGTTGAAACAATTAATAGGTTTAACAGAGTTTCAGATTATAAAATAAGCCCACACAAGTCATCAGCATTCTGCACATTACCAACAAATTTCAGTAGGAGGAGAAAGAAAGATAATTTTCATTTAAAATTACTGCAGATGATATAAAAACTTGGAATCCTACATGCCAAGAAAAACTATGACTTGTATCAATCAAATCACATAACACTTTGCAAAATGTGTATATGAATGAATTGTATGAATACACTAACAAAATACTTTTCACACGAATAAAGAAAGAGCTAAACAACAGGAGAAATACTAATATGGGTAGACTGAGCAAAAATAATAAAAATGACACTTTCTCCTAGGTTAATTTACTTATTCAGTGATATTCCAAACTATCAAATATTATTTTGTAGAGCTTGAAAAATAATAACAAAATTCATCTGGAATAACAAAAGGTCAAAATTATCAACAGAATCAATGAACAATGTGAAGGAAGGCAGTCTAGCATTACCATATTTCAAACTATATTAAAAAGCAATAATCATGAAAATTATCTGCTACTGGCTAAGAAGCAGAGTGGTGGATCAGTGGAGTAATTAGGTATACAGTACATAGTAATAAATAAGGATTGTAATCAAATATTTGATAAACCCATTGCTAGGAAAACTGAAAACTAGTTTGGAACAACCTAGGCAAAGACTAACATCTTACATTTTATATCAAGATATGGTTGAAATAATTTAGAAAAAAAATATGATATCAAAAATAAATTAGAATAGCATGGAAAAATATATCTGTTACACATATGGATAAAGGAAGAGTTTATGACCAAACAAAAATAGAAAGAATTATGAGAAGAAAAATGGGCAATTTTGATTACATGAAATTAAAATCTTTTGCACAAACAAAACTAATGAAATCTAAATTAGAAGGAAGTTGGGAAACTCAGAAGAAAATTTCCAGGAAATTTCCCTAATCAAGCACTCATTTCGCAAATATATAGATAACTGGGCCAAAGTTATAAACAAAATTAGAGTCATTCCCCAGTTGATAAATGGTCAAAGGATAGGAATTGAGATTTTTCAGAAAAAGAAGTCCTCTCAATAGTCACATAAAAATGCTCTAAAATTACTCTTAATTAGAGTAATGCACATTAAAACAACTCTTAGCTATTTCCTCACACCTATCAGATTGACTCAAATGACAGAAAAGGAAAATGAAAAACTGGGACACTAATGCATTGATGATGGAGCTGTGAATTAGTCCAACCATTTTGGAGAACAATTTGGAACTATGCCTAAAGAACTATAAAACTGTACACACCCTTTGATCCAGCAATACCACTATTAAATCTATCCCAAAGAGATCAAAGAAAAGGTAAAAGAACCTATCTGTACAACAGTATTTATAGAAGTTCTTTTTTTTGCCATGGTTAACAACTGGAAATTGAGGGGATGCCCATCAATTGAGGAACGTCTAACCAAGTTATCATATAGGATTCTGATGCAACACTATTGTGGAATGATGAACAGAATGGTTTCAGAAAAACCTGGGAGGACTCATAAGTCATGCAGAATGAAATGAGGAGAACCAGGAGAATATTGTCCACAATACCAGCAATAGCAAGAATGCTCAATTGAAATATTTAGCTGCTCTGATCAAGTCAGTGATCCAAGGAAATTTCAAAGGATCCATCATGAAAAATACTATCAACCTCTGAAGAGAGAATTGGTGAATTCTGAGTGCAGATTGATACATCCTTTTTAAAACTTTCTTTGTTTTTCTCATTTGTATTTATATTTTGTTTTGCTAATATGAAGATGTATTTTGCATGACTTCACATGTTTAATTGATACCATATTGTTTACCTTCTCAAAGGATGGTAGAGTGGCAGGTTGGAAGGGATAATTTGGAATCCAAAAATTAAAAATAAAGAATGCTAAAATTATGTTTGCATGTAATTGGGAACTATTTAATGAATTAGACAATTTTAAAAAGTACTTTGCACACATTATATCATTTTATAATTGAAAATCATCAATAACCTCATGTTCATATGCTTACTTTCTCATCTCTCTAAAATATTTCTGAGTATAATTGGGATATTCATCAAATGTATAAAAATATTATTTTTTTTCTACAATAGGCCACTTTTTTGCACATACATGTAGGCAATGAAGGCCTACATTTTCTTTTGCCTTTTAAATCTTTTACTTGAAAATACATTTTATTGATGACTTTTGCATCATCTTCCCTCTATTTTGAACTCTTCTCACTACAAAGAACAGTATCTAAGAACATAGATTGTGTCTGGCAATGCATATCTTTCCTTGTATTCTCATCTTTTCTGCAAAGAGAGAGAAAGTACATTTCATTGTCTTTCAGTAACTTCATCTATTTTTCCATAGAATCTCACTTCATTTTAGTGATGTACTCTTTCACTCCTCCATAGACATTTTATTTGCTGGATTTATTTTTGTAATGTTGCCTTGTGTCTGTTATTTCTGATTTATTTTATTTTTTGCTTTGCTTTACTTCATACAATTCCTTTCACAACAGGACATGTGCAAATGAAAACACTAGTGATTGAGAAGTATAGAAAAAAAGGCTCCCTTCATCATTCTTATTATTTGCTGATTAGGCCACTCCCAAAAAATGATATGGTGAACCAAAACATTGCCTTGGGCACTTTCCTCCGTGAATTTTTTATGATAATATAAAATTTCTTGATAAATGCAACCATAATACTAACTTCTTTAATGTTTTTCTTACTACTAATATCAATCAGATATATATATAGACATATACATATATATCTATATATCTATATGTATATCTATATCTCTATATATATTAGACCAGAAGATAAATGGTCACCAAAGGATATATCTATCATTTTCTGAGAGGATATCTTATAAAAATTCAAATAGTAAAGGTACTTTCCAAATATGACTCCATGTAATTTCAGTTGTAGATTATATTGTACTGATGGACTGAAGTCTCTGAAAAATATTTCACTTCTTTGATGAAATGGTTATTTCCATATCTTTTCTTTATATTACTGTACTTTGCTAATTTTTGCTCAAGCTTCTTTAGAGAACTCTTTTTGTGGTAATACATTTTTATTTACTTAACTCCCTCTTCTTCCACTGCTATTAAGAAGTCATCTATATATGTTGTCACTAGGTTAAGCCTGCCTAAGTTTTCTTTTATCTTGCTATTGCAAATCTTTTATACCAAAAGCATACTCATGGAGCTAATACAATGATCTTCATGTGCAACTACATTTTTCTCCTTTTTACATTCTTTTCCGATCTACCTAATGACCTGGGAATTGTATGCTATATTTTTTTTTGGTAATTTTCTTAGGCATTTTAGAAATATATCTAGTATTCTTTACCTTTGTATGCTCTTAAAGACACGACTTGTGTAATCAAATAATGTTTTAAGCTTAAACTTATTAAATCTGTGGTGGACTTGGAGTCTATATGTGGGTTCAAAGTCACCTTAGGCCCTTCATAGCTCTAATCTTAGGCAATTCACAATTTCTCTAGGACTGTTTCCTTATCTGTATAGTGAGGGGATTGATTTCTAAGATAACTTTTAAGTCTAAATCTGTGATGTTATGATGCTATGAAATATTCTTCTAATTGTTCTCCTTTGGCATGTTGCACAATTTCTCTTCGATTTATAAGTTATGTGCACTATCTGATGCCTTACACATAATTCAGAAACTACATCAACAGATGTTTATGAAATGCTTATTTTGAAGCACTAGATGATAAGCAACGAAGTAATACATGGCTTAGATAAATTATAGCCCTATATAGTGCTTATGATCTACTGGGGGATATGATATCTTTTTCTTGATAATTTCTCAAAATATAATGTCTAGATTCTTTCTTCAATCATGAATTTCAGGTACTCCAATAATTCTTAAATTACCTCTCCTAAATTTATTTTTCAGGTCATTAGTTTTTCTGATCAGATATTTCACATTTTTCTTCTATTTTTCATTCTTTTGACTTTGTTTTATCATTTCTTGATGTCTCATGGAGTCATTAGCTTCCACTTGCCCAATTCTAATTGTTAAGGATTTATTTTCTTCAGTGAATTTTAATCCTTTTTGTCCAACTCCACTTTTTAAGGAGTTCTTCTCATCTATGAAACTTTGCATTTCTTTTACATTTGCCAAATTCTGGTTTTTTAAGGTGTTTTTTCTTCTTTCTTTTTTGTGTTTTGTTTACCAAGCTGTTAATCTTCTTTTCGTGATTTTCATGCATCATTCTCGATTCTTTTTCCAATTTTTCCTCTACCTATCTTACCTCTTTCTTTCGCTCTTTCAGGAGTGCTGGTTGGATTTGCGTGCAACTAGCATGTATCTTTGAGACTTTTTTTGATAGCTTTTTCACACTGTTGTCTTCTGAGTTTATGTTTTAGTCATCCCTGCTGCTGTAGTAGCTTCTATGGTCAATTTCTTTTTTTGTTCGTTTGTTCCTTTTTGTAGTCTATTTTTTTTTACTGAATTTTATGTTAAAATTGGGCTTTGTACATGCTTTGGGTTGGGGAGGCACTGTCATAATCTTCATGCTGCTGTTTTCTGAGTTCGTTCTGGGGATCTACAAGTTTTTAGTGTTTCCAAGCTAGTGTGATCTTGGGAGAGTTATTGTTACTTCTCTCCTGGTCCACACTCTGGTACGTAACCAAGAAGGGCACTTGATTATTTGTAGCCATAAGTGCTAGCACTCCCCCTTGCTTTGGTGCTGTGACCAGGACCCCTGATCCTTTGTGATGGATTACTATGTTCCTCTCTGCCCAGTAACTATGACTCAGAATTGCTTATGGGCAAAAGAGCTGCCAGTTAGTGCAAGCTGTACCCAGTGCCATAAAATTGTCCTCTTCTATCTTTTTCTGACCTGTTGTCTGACTTCTACTTTCTGTGAGCTGAGAGCTTCCAAATCTGTTGCTTCCTCCACTGTAGATTCCACTGTTGCCTCTGCTATTGTTACCACTGCATGTGTGGGTTCTGCATAGGCCTCTACCTTAGTGCCATCTTTCTTCTGAAAACCTCATAAGTTTTCTTAGGCTGGAAAAATGTCTCACCCCAACCTTTTGTTGGCTCTGATGCTTGAAAATTTGACTTGAAACATTATTTTAAAGTTGTTTAGAAGGGGATGTTAGGAGAGTTGAGGTAGGTGGCTGCCCGTAATCTACCTTCTTGACTCTGCCCTATAATGGATATAGATACATAATACATCACTGAGGTTAAAAATTGCTACTAATGACACTAATGGTCCATGAGTGGGGTTGTCATCATCCTTCAAGAGGTAAACACGGCAGTCATCATGGAGGATATGGTATTATAGTTTAGTTTTAAAGAAGACAGCAATCAAATAGACACTACATTAAGCTGAAAAGAACACTAGTTTGCACATCAGAGGATATGGTCAGATCTTGTGACAAATTAGCAGAATGCCTTTTGAGAAGTCACTTAACTTTGTGTGCCTTAGTTTTCTCAGTTATAAAACATAGGGGATTGAACAAAAGGTCCTCTAACATTCTAAGACCTTACAGCATTTTTCACACACAGACTATGGGTATGGAACACCATTTGTGATGTCAGATTATTTTATAAGTTGGCTAGTTTTAATGAATATCCTTTACTTCTTTTTTATATTTTGTTATATGAGATACTTCTCAGGGAAATAGGGAAAGAAAAATTGGGAAGGGTAGATGACATAAAAAAGAAAAGAGATGAATAAAAATCCTCAATAATTTAGTATGACTTCAAGATATACTCATTTGGAAGTAATGGATTTTTAAATGCATTCCAACATTTACTTGTAAATTTAATGTATCTCAAAGTTAATATTTATTTTTCTCCCCAAATGAGCATATTGTTAGTTTGAAAAACAAATTGAGCATTTCCTGTGACACATGCAAATAAAACAGCTAGATTTGCAGGTATGGAGATATTTTTGAAGACAATAATATCAACTATCTCTTGATAACAAAACTTTTCTTGGCATTAGTGGCATAATATATCCAAGGTGAAATGGAGAGTATGGCAGGGTAATTATTACTATTAGAACTTCCTAAGGATTGGCTACTCTAGCTCCTTAATTTTTGCTTGAATAATTCTATCACTTCATGGTCATAGTTATACCCTTTATTTACCATGAATAAAGCCATTATTTCTATTTATTAATATACAAAAGTCTCCAGATCAAGAATATGCCAAAGTAGTTCTTATAACAATATTCTAAATATATTTTAAAACTTCTTTCAGAAATCCTGCATTAAAAATAGAGAAGATAAGGCAGTTCTCTAGTAAATTATAAATATTTACATCATCAGCTGGAAAAACAAAACTACAAAATGAATGACTTTAAATTGGACCCAAAGTGAACTATTTACTAAGAAAGGCATTATCTGAGCATTTCTAATCCACTCATATTTTAAAGAAGAAATCTGCTGTATGATTTTAAATGACTTACTGAAACTTGTCAGAGAAGTTCTAGGGGACAAGAAGATAATAATGGGAATATTTCTAATCTGAGTCTTCAAGAGGTCTTAGTTCTCCATTCTTATGCAGTAGTACTTCCTTGTTCTAAGTTCAACTATATACCAGGGATAAATAAATATAATCCATATTTCCCACCCCATCACAATCTTGGAAGCTATTGGATAGGCCTTCTTCCTCAACAAATTCAATACCTGACTCATAGTTTTTCTCTCCTCCCCAAACCCTTCCTTCACACTAGGGGACTTCAGCATTCATATTGACTCTTCTTCAAACACCTCAACTATTTAGTTCCTTAACCCATTTATTTCCCATGATATACTCTTCTATCCTATCTTAGCAATACTAAAAAATATCCAAAACTTTGATCATTTCATCACCCACAAATGTATCACTTCCATGTTCAAGCATTCTGAAATCCCCTTATCTGACTATAATCAAATGGTACTTTACCTTTCCCTGTGCATTTCCTTACAAAGTCTACTCTTCATTTACACTATGACTTCCAATCCTTTGACTTTGACATCTCAGTTTTTCCTTAGGCTATCACATTTGCACTAGTCATTCTCTCCTCTTTTCTACATCTTTACCTCTTGCTGAAACAATTCAACTCCATATTGTTCTCTTTAGTCACTAGCCCCCTTACTATATCACTGATAATGCCTAGCCAAGCCTCAGCCTTGGATCGCATCCACCATTTGCTGCCTCCACTCATACACACATACTGCTGAATGAAAGCAATTAAAATCATGCAACTCTTCTTACTGGGTCCGTTATCAATTTATACAACTTCATTGGGTGGGTCCTCACTGCTGCTAGTCAATCCTTCTACACCTCCCTTATCAACTCTCTATCCCACTCACTCATATATTATAGAAAAATATGAAGCCATTTTCTGTGAGTGCTCTCTTCTCAGGTCTTTTTCACCTAATATCACTCAGATGCTTTCTGTCACTATCTCCTCCTTTAACTATATCACCAAGGATAATTATCAAGGCTAAACTTTATACCTCCACAAACAATCCCATTCTGTTTCCTCGCCTCCAACAGGAGGTTTTCTGAAGAAAATAGCACCTTCTGTCATGCTTACTCTGTCTTCAAACTCTTCCTATCTGCTGACTCCTTCCCTACTCTCTCCAAACATGCCCATATTTCATTCATCCTTAAAAAACCCTCAGTTGACCTTTCCATCCCCTCTAACTATTATCTTTACTGCCTTTGTGGTTGAAGTTCTTGAGAAGGACATCTACACTGGGTGCTTCTGTTCCTTCTATTCTCACTTTCTTCTTAACCTCCTAAAATTCAACTTTTCACTAATTCCACAAAAACTGCTCATTCCAGTTACCAATGATCTCCTAAATTGCTAAATCCAATGACTTTTTTCAGTCTTCCCTCTTCTTGACTGTCTTTATCCTTTGACTCTCCTCTCCACGTTTTTGGGACATCACTTTCTGATGGTTCTCCTCCTAATTATGAGAGTGGTCCTCTTAAGTCTCCAATATTGGATTTTCATCAAGATCATGGAAATTTGTCCAACAGGGCTCTGTCCTGGACTTCTTCTCCCTATATACTACTTCACTTAGTGATCAGTTTTAATGCATTTAATTACCATATCTACAATTATGATTCTTAAATCTACCTATCCTATCCTAATCTCTCTGTTGACCTCTACTCTTTCATCTCAAGCTACCTTTCAAACATCTCAGACTTAACATCCAATAGACTTTTAAAGTAAACATGACCAAAACTGAACTCATCTTTTCTCCTAAACCCTCCCTACTTTCATTTTTTTTAAATTACCGTCAATGGCACTGCCATCCTTCCAGACTCTTAGGTTTGCAACTTAGGTATTATCTTTGACACAATAGTGACTAGGTGTTCACTATTGCTCACTGCTCATTTCCAATCCATTCTCAAGGATTGTTGATTTCACCTTTGTAACATCTATTAAATATACCCCCTTTCTCCTCTGATGCTGCTGCTACCCTAGTGCAAGGTCACATCACTTCAAACTTGGGCTATTGCAATAATCTACATGTGGTTCTGCCTTCCTCATGTCTCTCACCACTCTAATATATCCTTCATTCAGCTGTGAAAATAATTTTTCTAAAGTGTAGTTCAGTCATGTCACCCCCACCTCTTTCAATAAAATTTAGTACCTCCCTATCCTTTCCAGGATCAAATTGTCATTTAATACCTTTCTTTAAAGAGTGTTTTGAAGTTGCATTTACATAAATCTTGTCTGTATCTTGCTAGTTTAACTCTCAGGTATTTTATGCACTTTAGACTCATTTTGTATAGAGTTGTTTTATAATTGTTTCTTCTTTTTTAATACTGTCAGAACATATTGATTTTTTACATTTTGGAACATCCTATATTACTGAAGCTATTGATTATCTTAATATCTTCACTGCTTCTTTGGGGTTGTTTAAGTACACCATCATGTCATCTGTATATAGGGATAACTTCATTTCCTCTTCACCAATGTTTCTACTTTTAATTTTTTTTTGTCTTATTGACATAGGTAGCATTTCTAGAACTGTGTATGCTTGGCACACAGATAATGATTGGTCAAAAATAAAGAAGAAAGGCAGACAAGAAGCTCTCAATTCTCCTACTACCTGAATTTGTGATTGTGGGAGAATTTGGAGAGGAAGATGCTAGAATGAGGAATAATAGTAACAAGTAGAAGAAAAGATAGGATCTGTTGGCATCATGAAGCTATGCCACAGGGGCAGTAGGGAGTGGGAAAAAAATTTAACCATTTATTGAACTAAACTGATTGTGGTGAGTGAAGGGAGGGAATTGGTCTCTGTAAGTATTAAATTTCTAAATTCTTGGTTGAATTTTTCAATTTTTCTTCTACCAATGAAGTTTGGCACTTTCTTTGCAACTTAATCTTAGAGAGTGGCCTAAACACAGAGTTGTTAAACTCTAGGTCCATGGTGGGGCAAGCTGCCAGCAAAACTCATGAGTGTAACCCAAATCAGATTAAATTACAATTGGGAAATGTTTAACAAAAATTTAAAAATACAATACAAAATAGATAACATTAATTTGTGTTTCCAAAGTCAAAATACAGCCATGTTGACCAGGAGCACTGAATGTTTAAATGACTTTGCTTAGGGTCAGGCAGACAATATGTGTCAGAAGGAGAACAGAAAACTAGATTTTCTTTCCCTTTCTTCTCTCTTCTGCCTTCCCCTCTCCCAGCTCATTTTGCATTATAGTACATAATTTATCCCCTCCATCCATTTCTTAATATCAATCACATTAATTTGTAATGTTCATAAGAAATATTATGATTATTCCCTTGCCTTCTAGGACACAAGGCAATCTATTCCTAGGAATATTAATTTTTGATGTAGGCATCAGGGTGCCATGGGAAGTGTTTTGAAATGTAATCATGTTCTTTACTGTTGCACGCATTTTCTCTCCAATTCTATGAATTTATTGTTGTAAGAAGGTTCCTGGTAAGGAAACTCCCTCTGCCAAAGCAGAAGGGAAACTTCAGCAACTTATAGTCTTACAGAGTTTCTAGGACATTGCAAAGTCTAGTGACTTCTTCAGAGTCTCACAAGCAGTATATGTCAGAATCAGGACTTGAAGTCAGACCCCTCTGATTTGAGGCTGTCCCTCTAGTCATTACACCACATTGCTTCTTACCTCATCACTCATCACTTTCAATGTCATTCTGTCCTCCATATGAACCCTTTCAATCTCTCTTAATTATAGTCTCTAAGTGCTCCAACAATTTTCAATTCCTTTCTCTTTCCACAGGAGTTTCTTTGAGATGCTAAACCCCATGTTGTAGAAACTGATCACCTGTAGTATCCAAACCCCAGCACAGTTCATTGTATAATCATTTTTTGAACCCCTTCTGCCTCTGTTGATGGTTTTACAATGTTTACAGATATATACTTCCACATGGCTATGCCAAATTCTCACTTCTTTCCTTGTGATCTGTGCTTCACTGATTAGACTATACTTTTCCATCATCCCAAGGGCAGAAGGAGTAACTGAGGGCTTCATGTCTACCCCTGCTTTTAAGTTCTACTGAGTCATAAAACCAACTTCACTTTCCCTAATCTTTTCCTTTTTAGATGTGAGAAGAAGATGGGGAAGATTGGGTTCCCCCTGTTATTCTAATATACCTATAAAACAGATTTAAATTGAGAGAATTAAAATTTTCTTTCTAAAAATAGTTTACTTTATCCAACAACTTCCCTTATCAATTTTTTCTCTTAACTTTTTCTCTTTATTTTTTTAGCCTATTGAGGTTCTCTTTGAGAGGCATTGAAAATGTAACGAGTAAGGGTGCTATATATACATACATAATTATATATGTATATATACATACAAAATGTATATGAATATTTGTTTTAAGATTTTCAAATAATAAATAAACTCTCCCACCTAAATTTATGTATTTGCTTAACCTTAGTCCATAGAAAACAAACATTTCATTTCTTAGTTTTTGTTTGCTGTCTTAAAATTTGAACTTTCTGCTGTTTGGTCAGTTTGCACAGTAAATGCTCTGATCACCTCTGTATACTTCTGAAGAAATAATTCCAGTATTTTACTTTTCTACTTTCTTTGATGCTTAGGCTCAGCTTTGACAGATGTTATTTTTCTGTACTAGTCAATGTTCTTTGCTCTTCAAAATATCACAGTCCAATTTTCACTTTGATTTCTTATAAATGGTGATCTTCTGTTATTCTGATTGATTCTCCTCAGAATTTGGATAGACATTGTCCTTGCTGCCTAAACAATTTGTTCTTTGATGTACATTTCTAAAATTTATATTTCATAGTGAGTTAAACATTTAGGGAGATGGTGACATTGTTCAAGAGATAACAAAAATGTATGCTTTTGATATCTGCTGCCAATATTTCTGATCAGTTTTTGTTGTGTTGTTTCTCATACAATAAGCATTTATTAAGTACTTACTATGTGGCAATCACTATGCTAACTACTTGGAATACAAAAAGGCAAAAGACAGTTCTTGTTCTCAAGAAATTTATAGAACACTTGGAGATAAAACATGTAAACAGTTATGTAGAAATGATAAATACAAGAGAAACTGAAGATAATCAACAGAGCAAAGGCAAGTGGTAAGGGAAGATCATGAAAAGCCTAATGTAGGTATGATATTAATGGGACTTGAAGGAAGCCAAGGAGACCAGGAGTAAGAAATGAGCGGAGAGCATTATAGGCATGGAGACTGTGGTGAAGATGCCCAGAATCTAGAGATAGAGGGTTTTGTGTGGTTAGGGGTAGGTAGCTAGATGATGCAGCAAATAAGCTCCCAGTATGGATTCATGAAGGTCTGAGTTTGAATTCACTCTCAGACACTTACTACCTGCATGATACTCAATGACCCTATGTGACTCCCAAAATGAGACTTAACTTCTGATTGCCTTAGTTTCCACAAAGGTAAAATGGAGATAATAATAGCACCTCTCTTCCAGGGTTGTTGTGTGAATCAAATGGGATAGTAGTTGTAAAGCACTTAGCACAATACCTGGCACATAGTAAGTGCTGTATAAAAGTTAGTAACCATGATGATGATTATATTGGTGCTACTGCTGCAAGGTATATCAAGGATGTCACTCTCACTGGATTATACAGTTTATGGAGGTGAGTAAAGTATATGAAGACTGGAAAGGTAGGACTGAACAAAAATTTTAAATTCTAACTTCATCATGATAGGGAGCTATTGGAGTTTATTGAATATGGCTGGAATTTGGGGAGAAATGATTAGACCTATATTTCAGTAATATTAATTCAATAGCTGAGTTTAAGATTGCTTGGAAAGATGAGAAACTCAAGGAAAGGAGACCAACTAACAGGCTATTGTAATAGCCCAAGTGTGAGAAGATGAAGAGGTTTATTAGCATGGTGAAAGTGTTGTAGAAGAATTGGGAGTATATATAACAAATGTTATAAAGGTAAAATCAACATGATTTGAAAACAGATGGGATATTGGGTGGGGATGATAGAGACTCAGTAGTCAAGGATGGAATCTAAGTTGCAACACAAAATAACTAAGAGGATGTTGGCATACTAATATAATATACTAAAATTAGGAAAAGGGGAGAGTTGGTGATGGAGGAAGATAATGCATTCCATTTGGACATGCTAAGTGTAAAAAATGTTAAGTATAAAAATGTTCTGTGGAACATCCAGTTTGAGATCTCTAACTCCAATAGGCAGTAGGGGATACTAACCTGGAGATCATCAGAGGGAGTAGGGAAGAATAAATAGATTTGTGAATCATGAACATAGAGATGCTAATTTAAAACCATGAAGCTGATGGGATCACTTAGAGAAATAGTCTTGAAGGAGAATACCCATTGTTGAGGGGAGTGACCTGACTGAATATCTAGCAAAGGAGACTGAAAAAGAATAGTCAGAAAGGCAGGGAAGAAACCAGGATAAAGAAATATCATGAACATGTAGGGAGAAAATAATATCAAGGAGAATAAGGTGATGGATAGTGGCAAAGTCAGTAAAGAGGACAAGAAAGAGGATTGCAAAAAATTCATTTGATTTGACAAGTAAGAGGAAATTGGTAACTTTGGAAAGTGCAATTTTGGTTAAATGTTGATGTTAGAAGCCAGACCATAGAGAATTAAAGGAAAGGCAGTGGAGGAATCAAGTTTAGAATACACCATGTCTCCCCATCCTCAAAAAACCCCCAAACCATCACTTGACCCATCTATTCAGTGGTATAATGGTGAATATTTTACAACAGGTTTTCTGAAAACAAATGTATGCACAGCACACTTTTAGATTTAATCTGCATTACTAACATTCTCCCATCACTTTTTGAGATATAAATGTTTGAGAAGGGAAGAAAAGATCTCAAAAACTGCCTTGGTGAGTGGAAGTTGAGGAGTCAGTTGGGGAGGAGCAAAAGGACTTTTTTGATCCAATGAGGATCTGGTTGGGATTATACAGCATAATTTTGCAGTGGCCTGAGGCAGCATAGATTTGTGATTTGCTTTTAGAATTCATGAATGTGGAAGCAATGAATTTATGGGTGATGATAAAATCAAGAGTATGATTTTGGGTGCTGCAGTGGGATGGAGGAGTAAGTATAGGAAATGAATAAGTTGAGGAACTGTGAGGTTAGCATCTTTGAGGAAATATCAGAATGTATGTATGTATCATGGTAAGAGGGTATGAGTTGGAGAGAAGAGAAAGACTACGAGCCAGGCACTAAACTCATTGAACAAAGATGGAAACTATCCTGAAGGTCAGTAGACAAGAGCTGCCAGAATTTTGATTGAATAGTAGGTAACAACCAAATGACCCTCAAAAGAAGAGAGATATTATGCAATGATTTTAGTGGGTGAAGTTGAAAGCGCCAATGGGGAACTAGAAGCTTTCCATCTCCCCACTTGAAAGAGATCTCCAGTGAGCTGATGTGAATTAAAATGTAGTTATTGTTAAACAGTAGGTTGTGTCATGTAAAGGGATCCAGGTCTCAGTGACAGCCAGAAGATACAAGGAATGGGAAAGGAAATGATTTAGATGAAAGCAAATTAGAAAGCATTCCGGACAGCAAAACAGTAGGCATAGCATTAGTGTGGGATATAGTGGGGGTCGGAAATAAGGGCCAGTGGTGGGTTGGGGTAGAGAACAGAGTTTGAAAGATTACAGCCAGTATTTCACAAACATTGAGATGGAAAGAGTATGGATCAAACATCAGAGGTGGAGAGGGGGGAATTTGAACTCAGATGGGTTATTAACATCCCTAAGGGTTTGGTCTTAGGGTGGAGTTCTCTCTTGGCCTTAGGCAGCTTAGTCAAGGGGATCAGTGTGGAGAAGCAATGAAATGGACTTTCTCTCCTTTCCCTCCAGGCAGTTCAGGCCAGATGGACTGGCATTTCACTCTGACTCCTTTAGTTAAGAAGAGATGAAGCAAGGAGACCAGTGCAATTGAATGTAGTAAGGAAGGTATACACATACATACAAACACATACACATACATACATACACATGTACATACATGAGCATGTGTTTGTAGATGTATGTAGATGATAGAATGTTTATAATCTTCAAAAAATTCATAGGCTTGGGAGCTTTGAAGGCAGTTAAGGTTCTTAAAATGTTATCAAAAAATATGCTTTCCATACATAGATATAAAGACAAGTTTGGGTCAAAAGATTCTCATCCTTATAGCAACAATGACTCACTCCATCTCAATATGACTATATATCTTTTGATTCCTTTCTAAGTGTCTACCTCACAAGAATTGATCTCAAGAAAACATCTTAATTCTGGATAAATGGCATTCAGGTTTTCATTTTGCTTTTCTCAAAAATCTATCATTCCTTAAATTTCTTTTTCTACCCTGTATTCAAAATGGATAAAGCAGTATTCTGCTTTGTAAAGCTATTGTGTTCTCTGATCCCAGTTTGTTTTCATCTTTGATTATGTTTTTCTTTTGCATCTACATTTTTGCATTCTGATTCTGCTGCCTCCCGTTTAAAATAACCTACAGTTGTGGGTCTGTCTTTTGCTCTAAAATCTATAGTTTCTAGTTAAATTTGGTAATAGACTCCTTAAGTATTCTGTCTTTATTTTTAAAATAGTTTAAGTTAAAATGCTTTAACTATTTGATATTCTGAACCATTATTGTACAGTAGTGGCTCCATTGTTATTGGAGAAAAGCTTGAAGAATTCTTATGCTACTACTACTACTACTACTACTACTACTACTACTATTACTACTACTACTATTATTACTACTACCAGCTAACATTTATGTAGGCTTACTATGTTCCTGGAACTGTGCTAGGCTCTTTACAAATATCTCATTTGATTCTCACAAAAACCCTACAAGTTAGGCACCTCATCTATTTTATCGACTTGATCACATGGCTAGAGGATTCCTATTTTACCAGGTATTTTTTCATCTTTAAATCAGCTCTTTTCTTTGAATTGCCATTAATTTCTCACATTATTTTTTCTGGTGCTTATCCACCAGTCTGATGGCTTTTCTATGGTGTCCTTGCTAAAACTGTGGTTCTTACTACTAATTATTTCCCTTGTGAGCATATATCCTTTTCCTTTTGATGGTTTATCATTATTGTATGTTCTCTCTTAGCTAAGATTTGGATTACTGGAGAATTTTCCTTAACATTGAAGTTCTAAGAAGAACAGATTGATCAGATGAAGGAGCCATTGGCGTAGAGTAACCTTCAGTGTGGGAAGGCCAGGGATGAAGTGAATTTCCATGGTAAGGAGGAGGCCCTTGTCCTGGCCTGTTAGTTTTATATAATCCAGATCTCTGTGCTAGGCCCTCTTTTCTCTTTCTATACTTTCTCTCTCTGTGATTTCATTAACTTTCAAGGGTTCAATTATCATCTCTGTATAGAAGACTCCTAAATCAACTTAACTATTGTTCATTCTTTTCCTTATTTCCAGGCCTATATCTTCAATTTCTTATCGGAAGTGAAACACTAATTGGATTTGTGCAAGGAATTTCCAACTATTGTGTTTAAAACGGGATTCATTATATTTTCCTCTCTTCCCTCACCCCAACCCATTCCTTTTCTAACTTCCTTATTTCAGTCATGGGCACCATCATCTTTCCAGTTCCCCACATGGACAAGCTCAGATCTTTCCCCTGTCTTTTTCTCCCTCTTCACGTACAATCAGTTGTCAAGCTGGTTTGATTCAGCTTCCAAAATATGGCTCTCATAGATTCCCATTAATTCCCCATTAATATGATTGCAATCCTAGTTCTGACTGTCATTATCTCTCTCTGAAACTATTGTAATAGCCTTCTAATGGTTCTCCCTCTTTCAAGTACCTCCCTTCTCTAATCCATCCTTCACACCACTATCAAACACCTATTCCTCACTGACAAGTCGGCCAATGCTATTTACCTGCTCAAGCACCATTCTTGGTATGGTTTCCTACTGCTTCTAAGGTAGAATAAACTCCTTTCCTTTTTGGTAAGGCCCCTCACAACATAACTGTGATATCTTTTTTTACACTGATTTTACATTACTTCCCATCATGCTTTCTTCATTCTAGTCAAATTTGCCTGCTTGGTTTTTCTCATATGGTATTATTCCATCTCTTTTCTACAGACTTGTTCCCAATTTTTAGAATATTCTCTCTCCTCAAGTCTTTTTGAAATTCTTTCATTCCTTAAAGGATCAGGTCAAATGCTACCTCTTATCTGAGGCCATTCATGGTACTCCATTTGTGAGTGATCTCTGCCCAGCTCCTGATATTACTTTCAATATATTTTTTATCTCTCATTGTTTGATTTATTTCTAGTAGAATTTGATCTTCTTGAGAGTAGGTAATTTCATTATTGAGTGTATATTCTGAGTACTTAGTATACTATTTGGCAGATAATAAATGCTTGTTAAATTCATTTGAATTGAGGCTTTTCATTTTACAGATGAGGCAACTGAGACTCAAGGAAGAGTAGTGAATTGTCCAAGGTCACAAGGTAATTAGAAAACTGAGATTTGAACCTTTGAGATCACATTGAGTAACTTTTCACAATACTAATTTAGTACATACTAATCTTTCATAGCGTTAGTACTTTAAAATTTTAATTGTTTTTCTTTTTCACATTTTATCCGCCTGACTAGTTTTTTTCCTAGTTCTTTTGTATATTTTACAAGCTTCCACATTTTTCTCTATTTTGGGGAAGTTTTATCACCAAGATTGCTGTTTCTTGCTCTCTCTCTCCCCTTTTCTTTTTAATGACTCCATAAACACTTTCTTTATAACTGTAGCTTTACCACTTATCCACCTCCATCAACATCCACCCCCAATAATTTTGGCTGAATGACTTCAACGGTCTTTTGTGATGGATTATTCCAAGACTAAGTAATCATAAGAGGGTTTAAAGTGACAATACAAGGAGATGGAGAAAAAATGCCCAGATAAGACAGCAAAACCAAATATTGTGAAGGACAAAAATGATATACAAAGAGAACAGAGGAAGAGGTGCCCATTAATTCACAAGATGAAATAAATAGAAAAGGGTCCAAGTCTAAATAGTACATATAACTTTAGGTTGATATATACTATTACAAAGAATGTAGGTAAAAAAGCAAACTTGCAATTTTTGATGAATTATTTATAATGCCTTTATAGGCATCCCTAAAACTAGAACACAGGCAGCTGTGGCTCAGAGTACTGGAACAACAGTTAGGAAGAAAGACCTGAGTTGAAATTCAGCCTCAGATGCTTCTTATTTGTGTGACCCTAGGCAAGTCACTTGATTTCTAATTGCCTGATAAAAGGATCCACTGGAGAAGGAAATGGTAAACTACTCCAATGTCCTTGCCAAGAAAACCCCATAGACATCTATAGTCCATAGAATCGCAAAGAATCAGACATGACTGAATGATGAACAGCAACAGCAAAAGCAGGAAGGACATGTTCAATTCAATTTAATTAAAACCAATAAGCATTTTAAAAGAAACTATGGGGCGGGGGGGTTGGAGCCAAGATGGCCGAGTAAAAGCAGGGACTTGCTTGGGCTCTCCCACCAAACCCTTTCAAATATCTGTAAAAAATTGCTCTAAACAAATTTGAGAGCTACAGAATGCACAAAATGATAGGGCGAAACCAATCTCCAGCCCAAGACAGCCTGGAAGGTTGACAGGAAACATCTATTGTACCAGACAGGGAGTGTAGTGCAGTCCAGCATGAGCTGTGCCAGCACAGATAGGGGCAGAGCAGGTCTCAGGGGACTTAATCACTGGCAGCTTTGGCAGTTTGCATATTTCTCAACCCACAAATGCCAGAGACAACATAGAAGGTCAGTGGGAAAACTTTGTGGCACCTGGTCTGGATGGGGTCTGGCCTCAGCCCCAGGGAGGAAGAGGAGGTGACCAGCAGTGGTGGTGGCAGCAGCAGCAGTAGTGGTGGCAGTGACTGCTTGCAGAGTTCTAGGCCCACAGATGGTGGGGGATTGACTGGCTGATACAAAATCCCTGAAGCCTGGGACAGTACACACACTCCCACTCCAACCCCTAGTGGAAACAGAGTCCTACTAACTTAATAAAGAGTTAAAAAATTAAATATTTCACTGAGAACATGAGCAAACAGCATTAAAAAAACCCTCAGATGATAGAATCTCACTTTGGTGACAAAGAATATTGAAACATATAACCAGAAGAAGACAATAAAGTCAAAGCTCTATATCAAAAGACTCTAAGAAAAAATATGAATTGGTCTCAGACCATGGAAGACTTGCTCCAAAAGGATTTTGAAAATCAAGTAAGAGAAGTAGAGGAAAATTGGGAAGAGAAATGAGAGTGATGCAAGAAAGTCATGAAAAATGAGTCAACAGCTTGTTAAAGGAGACCATCCTAAAAAATACTGAAGAAAATAACATCTTAAAAAATAGACTAACCCAAATGACAGAAAAATTCCAAAAAGCCAATGAGGAGAAGAATGCCTTAAAAAGGAGGATTGGCCAAATGGAAAAGGAGGTCCAAATGCTCACTGATGAAAATAATTCCTTCAAAATTAGAATGAAACAAATGGAAACTAATGACTTTTTGATAAATCAAGGAATTATAAAACAGAAAAAAAGAATAGAAAAAATAAAAGACAATGTGAAATATCTCTTTAGAAAAATAACTGACCTGGAAAATAGATCCAGAAGAGATAATTTTAAAATTATTGGACTACCTGAAAGCCATGATAAAAAAAAGACCCTACACATCATCTTTCAAGAAATTTTCAAGGAAAATTGCCCTGATATTCTAGAACCAGCGGGTAAAATAGAAATGAAAAGAATTGACTGATTACATCTGTAAAGAGATCCTAAAAGGAGAACTCCTAGGAATATTCCAATTATGCCAAATTCCAGTGTTCCCAGGTCTAGGAGAAAAATATTTCAAGCAGCCAGAAAGAAACAATTTGAGTATTGTGGAAATGAAATCAGGACAGCACAAGATCTAGCAGCTTCTACATTAAGGGATCAAAGGGCTTAGAATATGATATTCCAGAATTTAGAGGAGCTTGAATTAAAACCAAGAATCGCCTACCCAGCAAAACTGAGTATAATACTTCAAGGGAAAAAATGGAATTTCAGTGAACTAGAGGACTTTTAAGCATTCTTGCTGAAAAGACCAGATCTGAATAGAAAATTTGACTTTCAGATATAAGAATGAAGAGAAGGATGAAAAAGTAATCAGAAAAGAGAAATCATAAGGGACTTATTAAAGTTGAACTGTTTACATTCTTACATGAAAAGATATTTGTGACTCATGAGACCTTGTTTAGTATTAGGGTAGTGAGAGGAAACATATATATGTAGATAGATAGACAGATAGACAGAGACAGACATAGATAGATAGATAGATAGATAGATAGATAGATAGATAGATAGATAGATAGATAGATAGACAGATGATAGATAGATAGATAGATAGATAGATAGATAGATAGATAGATAGGTAGGTAGGTAGATGGATGGCACAGGATGAGTTGAATATGAAGCAATGATATTTAAAAAATAAAATTAAGGGATAAGAGAGGAATATATTGAGAGGAGTAAGGGAGAGATAGAATGGGATAAATTATCTCACATAAAAGAGTCAGAAAAAGGTTTCACAATGGAGAGGAAGAGTGGGAAGGTGAGAGGGAGTAAATGAACCTTACTCTCATTGGATTTGGCTTAAGGAGAGAATAACATACAAAACTGAGTATCTTACCATACAGGAAAATAAGGGTGAAGGGGATGGAAGGGATGATAGAATGAAGGGAAGACTGGGGCAGGAGGTAGTCAGAAGCAAAACACTTTTGAAAAGGGACAGGGTCAAAGTTGAAAATAGAATAAGTGGGGGGGTGGGACAGGATGGAGGGAAATACAGTTAGTCTTTTACAACATGATTATTATGGAAGTGTTTTGCATAACTACACATGTATAACCTATATTGAATTGCTTGCATTCTCAATGAGGGTGGGTGGGTAGAGGAAAAGGAAGAAAATTTGGAACTCAAAGTTTTAAAAACAAATGTTAAAAATTATTTTTCATGTAACTGGGAAATAAGATATATAGACAGTGGGGTATAAAAATCTATATTGCCCTACAAGAAAGTAAGGAGGAAGGGGACACATGGCGGGGGGTGAGGGCAGACTGCTGGAAGGGGTAATCAGAATATATGTCATATCAGGTTGGGGGAAGGAGAGAGTTGGGGAGAAAATATGAAACTCAAAATCTTGTGGAAATAAATGTTGAAAACTAAAAATAAATCAATTAAAAAAAAACTGTTAGAGGATCAAGGTGGTGAGGAAAACGTACTGTTCTCCATGAGCTCTCGCAATTACCCTCCTCAAAATAACCTCAAAACTTATAACACTATAAAATTAATTCTGGAGAAGCAGAAACAACACAAGATGGGGTGAAATAATTTTCTATAGAAAAACAACTTAGAAGTGTAAGAGTGGAGGACAGGTCATATCCTGGCAAGCCAGCAGCAGCCCTTATGGGCAACTGAAGCAGCAGCAGTGGCTTCTGAAGTTCTCAGCACAAAGATGGTAAAGGAGTCAGACAACTGATTAGAAGATTAGTAGTTCCTTTGCAGGCACTTGGGTGTAGGACTCTTTTAACTGCCCACATGGAGATTGGGGTTGATGTCCTGATTCACAGCCCCAGAATGAGAAAGATACCAGAGCTTGTTACCACAGGGAAGAAGGTGACCCCAGTCACAATTCCAGACTGGAAAAGAGTGTTTGTGATTGTGCAAAATCCAGAGCACAGCCAGGAGAGTAGTAAACATGTTTCTCCTTAAAACATACCGCTTTGGAAGAATTGAAAACTTATAGACCACCAGAATTTACTCTGAAAACCCCTGCTCTAAAAAATCTAAAATTTGGAACAGTTCCCCCTCCATCCCAAGAATACAACCCTACTTTAACGTAAAGTGCAAAGTCAAGAAATAGTCTGGAAAACTGAGCAAATAAGAAGAATAAAACTTGACCATAGAAAGTGATTATGGTAACAGGGAAGTTCAAAACACAAAGTCAGAAGAGCACAATGAAGTCAAAACTATTTTATCCAAAGCCTCAAAGAAAACTATGAATTGGTCTCAGGTTCAAAAAGAATTCCTGGAAGTATTCAAAAAAGATTTTTAAAATGAAATAAAAGAGGTAGAGGAAAAATTGGGAAAAGAAAGAGTGATACAAAAGAAGTGACAAAAAAAGAGTTAACATCTTGGTTAAGGAGGCATAAAATAAGATAACAAAATAACACCTTAAATAACAAAATGGGCCAAATACTAAAAGAGGTATAAAAATGCACTGAATAGAAGAACTCCTTAAAAATTAGAATTGGCCAAATGGAAAAGTAGGTACAAAAGCTCACTGAAGAACATAATTCTTCAAACATTAGAGTTGAGCAATTAGAAATTAATGACTTCATGAGTCATCAAGAAGCAAAACAAAATCAAAAGATTGAAAAAATAGAAGAAAATGTGAAGTATCTCATTAGGTAAAAACAAAACAAAACAAAACAAAACAGCTGACCTGGATAATATATTGAGGAGAGATAATTTAAAAATTATTATTAAAAGCCATGATTTTTAAAAGACCCTAGACATTATCTTTCAAGATATTATAAAGGAAAACTTCACTGATATTGTAGAATCAGAGGGTAAAATGGAAATTGAAAGAATCCGCTGATCACCTTCTGAAGGAGATATCAAAATAAAAATTCCCAACAATATTATAGCTAAATTCCAGGGCTCCTGGGCCAAAGAGAAAATATTGGAAGCAGGTATAAAGACATAATTAAATATTATGCAGCCACAGAGATGATAACACAAGATATAGCAACTTCTGCATTAGAAATTCACAGGGCTTGAAATATGATAATCTAACATTCAAAAGAGCTAGGTTTACAACCAAAAATCACCTACCCAGCAAAACTAAGTGTAATCCTTTAGGGGAGAAAAATGTATATTTAATGAAACAGAAGACTTTGTATCATTCTTGATGAAAAGATCAGAGCTGAATAGAAGTTTTGACTTTCAAATACAAGACTCTAGAGAAGCATAAAAAGAGAGATGTGGAAAAAAATCATAAGGGATCCACTGAGATTAAACCAGTATCCAATCCCCATTTAGATTTTATGAGATTATTTGAACCTTGGAAGGAGAAGTTTCAGAAAACTAGTGGAGACAGAACCCAGATTGCAAAGGGATAAGGGAAAACAAAATATAAGCATTTAATATAAGTAAAGAACTTTCCACCCCAAAATAAATGTTTAAAGAGAAAATTTTTTTTTTCATTTTTAAGGATTAGAAAGCCTAAATTTGTTTGGAACAAAGGTTTGTGATTGCCATCCTGGGAAGTGAGAAAGAGCCAAGAATAAAAAGATTATTTAGTAGTCCTCAAGTTCATGTATTACCAAACAGATATGTACCTACTTGTCATCTACTACACCATCCTTCCTATCTCAGAACTTCAGGATTGGAAGGGTTAATTCACAAAGACTGCCAAATTGTCCTCAGGTTTGTGGATTTCTACACAGGTCTATAGCTGCCTATCATACTCGATACTGTTTAATTGAAATCTTGACATTGGCATTATAATCTGTTCCTTTTCTGTCCTGTTTCCCTTCTCTATCAGTTATCAAGTGCTATGATTTCCAATTTTCTATAATTTTTCACATCCACTCTATTCTCACTGCCACTAACCTAGCGGAGCTAGTCATTAGCAGCCAACTAAAATATTGTAGTAACCTCCTGTTTGTTCTACCCATCTCCATTTTTTTTCTCTTATAATACATTTTTCATGTTTCATTCAGGTTACGCCCACTAGCCTTAGATGCCACTCAAGGATCTTCCCTAAATACTCTTCTCCTTCTATAATATCTCAATTGGTCATCTCATCAGCGACTGTAGGTTTATTTATCATCCTATGCAAATAATTTCCAGATGCATGTATCCAATCACAATTTCTCTCCTGAATGAAAATCTGTAATGTTGAAGGAATTTGAAGGTCTTCCCTGTCCCTTAATAGGTCCATGTGAACTGCTTTGATCTTTAGCCCAGCCTATAGTTTGAATCATATGGAGCCAATGGTGGGAGGAGCTTGCTGAATGTGTGCGGCAGGTAGGGTTCAGCAGGAAGAGAGAGCAAGGTGGAGTTGAGAGAGAGAGAGGAGGCAGAGAGAGGCAGAGCTGCTAGCCTGGATGAAAGAGGGGCATTTTGCATAAAGGAGCTTGCTTGTGGGGAGGCCTGACAGAGGGAAGGCTTGGGGATGGTGGTCCTCCCTCTGTTGGTAATGTGTACAAACTTCCTTGTTCCGATGGTAGAATTGGAGTTTTGGTATCTGAATAAATATTTTGATTTCTTCTTTGAGGAGGAGATTTTATATTTTGTGAATTTACCCTGGAAATATGCCTGCATACCCATAGCAGCTGATGTGGGTATCACATTGGTGCTATAAATGGTGACAAGGATGAAATCCTGAAATATAAAGCCTCTACTTGGAGACAGGAAAGCTTTAGGAAAGGAAAAGGATATCCCAGGATGGAAGTATTTACCTTATTCCTTCCTGGTGAGAGAATGGGTTAAAAGTGTGGGACTTTGTGAAAACTATGAACTGGGGCTCCAGAAAGGAGAACCCAGAGATTTAGAAAGATGTTTGCAAGGAATACCAATAGAGCTAGGGAAAGAAATGGCAGGAATATGTAGAAGAGGATGGGCATTGCTAAAAAGCTATCATATTATATATAAAAGTAGAGACAAACTGCTGCAGGAAGGAATTCAGCTGAAAAAGGATTTAGTTGATTTGCACAAGAAGCTTTCTATGCTACAGCATCTGAGCTTTCCTTAAGAAGGGCAAGGTAAAAATTATCAGGTGGAAACAGAAAAGACAGTTGTGAGAGTGGCTCCGAAAAATAAAGAAGGGGAAAGTTAACAACAGAAAAGTGAACGCAACCCTTACATCTGTGGGGCCTGACTGAGCTCCAGACATTTGGGAAGAAGACTCTTGGGAGGAAAGTGAAACAAATGTAGATGAAGAAGCTTCTAGGAATGTGGGTGCTCATCCAATATTGAGAAAGCAGGAGAACCAAGGGGGCCACACGGTGTTTAAGGAAGTAAATGAAAATTTTGCTCAGCAGGAGGTCACTGATATTTTAAGTGGATTCACCCAAAAAAATGGGAGAATCATTAGTATCTTGGATGGTGAGAATCAGTGATGAAGGGGCTGGAAGAGTATGGATAGCTAACATAGATTGTTCGAAATTCATGGGTATTAGTCAGAATCCTTTTACACAACAAACTTTTAAGAATGACCATATTCAAGGAGGTAGCAATGGAACTAATCTGTTAGCTTTAGCTGTGGGATGATGCAATAAACAGTATCCCACTGAGTCTATGTGGCCTAGTGGAGATAGATGTTAGCATTTACTTAGAGACTGTATGAGAAAGTTAAAGGAAGAGGTAAGGAAAACCACAATAATGACTGGATATGCAAATGTATATCATAGCACTCTCTTAGTAGTTTCCCATAGGAATATAATAATGAAAACTGCTCCTCCTGCTTCATAGCACCAGATTCTGACTCTACTAATTGGGGAAATAGGACACCCTCTTTCAGAGGGGCTGGATAAGACTTCATAGTTAAGTGACTTAGGAGAATGGGGAAAAGGTAAATTTCCTCAAGAGAGAAGAGCAAATAGCCAGTGGTTTCTAAGTCAGAACAGACTAACAAGGACAGAAATATTTACTGCTTTATTAAGAACAGGGATAGATTTTGGAAGAATAGATGATATTCCAACTAACAAACTACATAAGATGTACTGAGAAAAGGGATTCGATATTAGACTAGAACTGCCCTTACAGATCCTCCTGAATCATTGTGTCTAAGTTTGTCACACGTTCATGGAGAACAGGAAATTTGCCATGCCCCAGCTCAGATGAAAGAAATACAAAGATGAGATTACAGACCTCATATCAATTTAACCATATACTGGAAAAATGGATCAACTACTGTAACTAGGGCATTGATAGATACTGGGGCTGAGGCCTCTCTTCTATATGGAAACCCTGCAGTAAGGAAGACAGGAATTAGTGCAGTTCCAGTGGATTCATGGACTCCAGAAGTACAGCTGATGCTACATTTACCATGCTTCAGCTTATTGTCTCCTTATTCTTTTCGGCTTTTGTTTGTTTAATGTCTTTGCTAGATTTGTCTCCTGCAGACTTAGTGCCCTCCACTTGTAGATGACTGACTGCTTAAGCTGTATGTCATCTTCTGTCCAAGGTTACAATACATAGCCCCTGGACCTGGCATTGACCAAACTCCACATGACAGCTAAGAAATGTCATCCCTGGACCTGGTATCAACCAAACTCTAGATATCAGCTAAAGAGATGACCCCTTGAATGGGACCTTGTGAGGCAGGGACAGCTCTACATCCAATCTCAGCAAGAAGTAGTTTTTGAAGAAGAGACCTTCCCCTCTTACCCAAGGGATTTTAGTTCCCATTCATTTGAGGGGGGAATGATGGGATACTTGTGGTTAAGTCCCCATCTGAGATGTTGTTTTATGTGCTTATTTTGTGTTATCCCTGTTACCCCTTTTATATTGTTATGAAGTAATGTTCATACCAGTTACTCCTAAACTCCCATTAACCTATTAATAGACATAAATGATCTTGGGGCCAAATGTAATTGTAAGGGAATTTGAATATCTTCCCTACCACTTAATAGGTCCATGTGACTTGCTTTGACCTTTAGCCCAGCCCACAGCTTGAGTCACCTGGAGCCAATGGTGGGAGGAGCTTGCCAATTGGGTGCAATATCAATGTGATATTCACAGTGCCTACTATGGCCATGAATGTCCTGGTGCAATTCTGAATCATGAAATATCAGACTCTCCACATGGAAACCAGAACCAAAACATTTATTCACACACTAGAAAGTCAAATCCACAATAACAATAACCTATACACAATGACAATGCAGAGAACAACACCATCCCCAAGACTTTCCCCTGCTAGGCTTCCCACAAACCAGGTCCGTTAAACAAATCACAAGCAGGTTCCCTTTAACAAATCACAAACAAGCTTGTTCACGTATGCTACCCAGGAGCCTGTTTACTTGCATCGTTTCTAGCTCTGACAGCTCTCAAGACTAATTTCCCCTCAGCTCTGCTCTAGCTCTACCTCTTCCTGTTCTACCCTTCTAGTTCCACCTATTCGGCAAACTCCTCCCACAACAAGCTTCATGTGACTCAGACAAATGTAACCCAGGAAGGTCATATGGGCCTATTAATGAATGAGAAAGATTTCTCAATTTAAAATTACCATTGCCACAGGTGGAGCTGGAAGAGTACAGCTGAGAGGGAGTGAGGTGGAGCCGAGAGGGGGGCAGCAGGCAGAGCAGAGCAGCTAGCCTGGGTGAGAGAGGGGCATTTTGCTTAAGGGAGTTTGTTTCTGGGGAGGCTTGACAGAAAGAAGGCTCAGGAATGGCGGTCCTCCCTTTATTAATAATATGTACAAACTTCCTTGTTCCCATTGTGAAATTGGCTTTCTGGTATCTGAATAAATATTTGGCTTTGTCTTTGAGGAAGAGAGTTTGTTTTTTATGAATTTACCCTGGAAATATGCCTGCATATCCATAGTGGCTACTGTGGGTATCACATTGGTGCTATTCATTCTCATATAACCAACTGTCTTTAAGATGTTTAAAATTGGGCATTTCGTTTTCATCTCAAATTTAATATATCCAAACTACAATTTATTTTCACCCATATGTGCTCTTTCCTTTATTGAGGGTACCATCATACTTCTAGTCACTGAGGTTTACAATCTAAGGGGTGACATTGTGAGACCTGTGCTTTAAGAAGATCAATTTTACAACTGAAAGGAGAATGAATTACAAAGGGAAGAGAGTGGAGGCAGGGAAATGAACCATCATCCTACTGTAATAGTCTAAGAGTGAGGCAATGAGGACCTGTGCTAGGGTGTTGGCAGTGTTAGAGGTGAGAAGAGGCTTTGTGCAAGAGATGTTATGAAAGTTAAACTGACAGGCCTTGGCAGCAGAATGAATATGGTTGGAGACAGATATTGTGGAGTTGAAGATGACACATGCATTGTGAGCCTGGGTAATTGGAAGGGTGGTGATACCCTAGACAGTAAAAAGAGAAATTAGGAAAAGGGGAGCATTTGTGTAGAAAGATAATGACTTTGGTTTTATACTTGTTGAATTTTAGATGTTTATATACTCTAGATGTGTTTATAGCATATCTGGTTTGAAATGTCAAATACATATTTAGAAGTAAAAGCCCACATGTTAGGAAAGAGGTAAGTGCTGAATTAGTAGATCAAGAATCATCAGAATAGAGATAATTGAATCCATGACAAGATCACCAAGTGAAATAATAAAGAGGGAGAAGAGAAGCCTAGGAGAGAATCTTGGAGGACACTCATATGGTTAGTAGGTGTGATGGGGGTAAAGATCCGGCAAAGGACACAGAGAAAGAACTGTCAGAGAGGTAGGAGGAGATGCAGAAAAAAGAAATGACAAGAAAACTTAGGAAGCAGAGGTTAAGGTGTTCAACAGTATCAAAGGTTGAAAAGAGGACAAGAATGATGAGAATTGAGAAAAGGCCATTTGATTTAGCAATTAAGAGATCATCAGTCCCTCAGGAGAGAATAGTAGAACAACAGGCTTCTTTGATTTTCTTTCATCAAGGCCCTGTTCTGTACTTTAAAAAGCCAGCACAGGGTGAAAAATCAAGGTAGGGAAGGGAGCTCACACTGGTTGCTTAGTCATAATCCTCAAACCTCTGTACATACCATCCCATTCTCAGCCAGTTTTTTTTTTTTACACACATATGATACAAAAACTCCTTCTTCTCTTTTTCCTTGTACCTCATATCCCTTAAGTATCCAGAATAACCAGGAATAAGTAGCCTTGGCTTCATACTAGGGCTCTCTTGGAGAAAACAGCTTCTTAAGGGTTTTCTTCCTGTCACATGTTTATTAGGAAGAAAATGAGGGTCATGATATGAATGGGCTATGTTGATTATAGCAGAGGAGGAAATAATACAATCTAGCAGCTTCATCTAAGGATTGATTCTATTTTCTGACATGTTTTGCCCTTCCCATCTCTGAATTTTTTAAAGGGCATCAACAATAAGAATTCACCTCAAAAGCACTTATCTCACAACGCCTTCACAGCCACTATCATTGTCTTTGTTCCTTTTCCCAATGCCTGAACCTTGAACTGATACAATAGGTACTGAATAAATATTTGTGGAATTTTTATTGAATGAAGACACATATGTCATATATATCAAATTTCTAAACAATACAAAGGTAGGAGCATAAATTAAGGAAAGAAATACCAGACAGAGTAAGGATCCCTGGATTTGGGTTACTTAGGTTTTTTGGGTTAACTTATTTTATATCTCTGAAGCTGAGTTTATCATTTGTAAAAGTGCATTGACCTTTGGGTCACTTAAAATTATTTTGTTCTTTGGAGATCGGGGTATTCTCTACTTTGCAGTCCCACACTATCATCAAGAGACTACTGATTTACTGGGGAGAGCTGGAACGCTAATTCATTGTTGGTGGAGCGATTTGGAACCATGCCCAAAGGGCTACAAAAATGTGCATACCCTTTGACCCAGCAATATCGCCACTAGGACTGTATCCCCAAGAGATCATAAAAATGGGAAAGGGTCCCACATGTACAAAAATATTTATAGCAGCACTCTTTATAGTTGCCCCAAACTGGAAATCAAAGGGGATATCCATCAATTGGGGAATGGCCGAATAAATTATGGTATATGAATGTAATGGAGTACTATTGTGCCATAAGAAATGATGAACAAGAAGACTTCAGGGAGGCCTGGAAGGACTTATATGATCTGATGCTGAGTGAAAGGAGAAGAACTTTGTGCACAGCAACGACCACAGTGTGCGAGAGTTTTTTCTGGTAGACTTGGAATTTAGTAATAATGCAAGAATTTAGAAAAAGAAAAATTCCCAATGGTTTTCTAAGGCAAAATGCTTTCCACACTAAGACAAAACTATGGAATTCATTCACAGAATGTAGCAGATCATGTGTGTGTGTGTGCACGTGTGTGTGTGTGTGTGTGTGTGTGTATTATATTTTGATTTGTTATGTGATCTCTTCCATTTATTTTAGTTCGTCTACATAGCATGACTATAGTGAAAACATATTCAATAGGAAAGTATATGTAGATCCTATATAGAATTGTATACCATCTTGGGGAGGGAGGGAGGTGGTGGAAGGGTAGGTGTGGGGTGGTAAAAATCTAAGTTTTATAGTAGTGACTGTAGAACATTAAAAAAAATAAATAAAAGAAAAGAAAAAAGAGACTACTGATTTTAAAGGGATGGATTTTGGTATCAGGGAAGAGTTTGAAATCATTTCAAGGACTGTACAACTTTCTAGCTTACTCTCATCCTATTTAACTTGAACTCAGTTCATTGTCTATTTGCAGAGCCTCTACAAAATATATACATAGTGTAGAAACACAAACACACAGAGAAAGCACACACATATAGCATATATGTATCATGTATATAGATACATTTGTATGTGTATATATGCATTCCAATTCTTGGCACATAGTAGGTGCTTAATAAATAAATGTTTGTTGAATGAATCAAATGAATGACAGGGAAAGTCCAGTACTTTGATTCAAATAATTCAATGTACAAGTATTGGATAAGAAAGACAAACCTAACAGAAGTTTCTATTTAAAGATGTTAAGGATATTATTGGACTGACAGCTTAAGTTAACAGTATGATGTGAAGTCAAAATGCTAATGTGACTGTAAATTGTATTAAAGCGTATCTCTGAGAACAAAAGAGACAATTGTCACCCAACATTTTTTGTTGATTTGACCACATCTGGAATATAATGTTCAACTCTGGCTATCACATTTCAATAGGGACTTTGAAAATTGGAATATTTTCAGGTGATATGACCAAGATGGAGTCGTCATTTGAAATCTTGTCAGGTAAGGCTTGGTTATCAAATAACAGTTAACATTTACATAACTATTTGAAGTTTGCCAAGCATTTTACATGTACTAGATCATTTGATCTTCACACCAATTCTGTGAGGTAGGTGTTATTGTCATTCTGCCTATTTTGGAAATGAGGAAACATAGCATTTAAGTGACTTGACCAAGGTCATATGGCTACCAAGGAATTGAAGTGAAATTGTAATCTGGGACTTCCTAATTCCGAGTACAGCCCTCTAACCATTGAGCAACAATTACCGAGATATTTTTAGTTTGGAGATCCCATGAAATGGGGACGTCAACTGATTGGCATTGCCATGTACTTTCTTTAATTTTGCCCTATTTCTTAAAGGGAAAAGGACTGGACTTTTGACATCTTTTGCACAAGGACTCCCCATTGAGGAAATTCTCCCTGCCATTGCAGGACTGGAAATTGTCTTAAGGAGTTGTCTAGAACAATGAGAGGTTAAAAACCTTTCCCATGGTCACACATCTAGTCTTTCTCAAAGAGGGAATTAATCCCAGGTCTTCCTGACACCAAGACTATCTCTCTCATTTCTATAAAAGAGTCTTTCTAAAACAAACAGACAAAAAAGACTATATGATCAGAATTATATGTCCTACTGTTGGGAAGCACATAAAGGGAATATCATGAAAATTGGCACCACAAACCAGTTAGTCTCATCTTACGTTTCCTACTTATTTTTTTTTAACATTTTTTTTCCCAAAACATCAGCCAAGAATTTCAGTTGGTTGGTTTTTCACTTCTGTCTCTTCAACACAATTATTACCACTGCTTCCTTACATAGGGCAGATAGATGGTACAGTGGATAAAGTAATGGGCCTGAGATCAGGAAGACTCAATTTCCTAAGTCCAAATCTGTCCTCAGACACTTACTATGTGTATGTGATCCTGGGAAAGAAACTTAATCATGTTTACCTCAGTTTCCTTATTTGTAAAGTTAGTTGAAGAAGGAAATAGTAAATTATTCCAGTGTCTTTGCAAAGAAAACCCCAAATTGGGTCACAGAGAGTCAAACATGACTGAAATGACTCAACAACAATAAAAACTCCCTTACTTCTTTCTCAGTTTGATGTATTTCTACCTTGTTTTATTGATGCTTGTTCCAGTATTTCTGTCATAATTTTATATGTCTTATTCTTGTCCCTCTCTTATTGTCAGAGCTATGTTTTTTGCATAAGTTATAACTATGCTAAACTTGCATTGCACTATCCATTTTCTATATTTATATTCTACTTCTCAAAACTTTGAAAGATGTTTTCTTATGTGAGTCACCTTAATATGAGGGGCTATCTGGGAAAACTTGTCTCACTAATTCACTGATATTTCACTATAATTATTTTTTTACCACTAATTCATCAAATGTAGGGATGTCACTAGGGTTGACATACCTTTGTTCCTTTTCTCACCCATAACTACGTCACTAGCAAATGTGTTCGTCCTTCATTGTCAAAGAAGACCATGCCATCAGAGAAATGATGACATGACTAGCACTTGACTTTGTTTTGAGTGAGGGAGGGCTGTGCAGGTCACCAGCCTCACCTCTCCTCCAGAGCCATCTGAATCCAGTGACCAGATATTCATCAGAATGACGTGATGACCCAGGATGAAGCAATCGGGGTTAAGTGACTTGCCCAATGTGACACAGCTAGTGTGTGTCAAGTGAACAAAGAAAGGGCTTGAATCTTCACAATAAGAGTCAATTGTTTTTCCCAGCTGGGGCAATTTTGTCCTCCTACTATTAAGATAATGCCCCCTTATCCACAGAAGGTCATTGTCCCTGAAGACAAAGGTATTGAGGAAGATTTAGATAAAGCCTGCTATGAAACCAAAGGGAAACTCTCTTTGAAACAACCTTGACCTGAATCAAAGAGATTCTGTAATTTTTATTTGTGGTGCAATATCTGGTTTTGTTTCCATTCCCTGATGACTTTGGATGGCAGACCAGTCCTGGCTGTCCTCTGGAGATGTCACACCTTTTCCCCCACACCTTCATCTCAATGAATAAGAAGAGGGTAGTTTTTGATGGGCTAAATCATTTAACCTCTGAGCCTCAATATGCTTATTTATAAAACTGGGATAATAAAATTGGAATCCCTGCCTACAAAGCTGTTGTAAGTATCATATGAGATAATATATCTAAAGAATTTCAAAATCATAAACTGATATATGTATATATATAATTATTATTCTTTCACATTTTTACTTAATATTTTGAAAATGAATTTCTACTCTAAATTGGAAGTGATCTGCCAATTCTCTCATTGCTTAATTGCAGGATCATATGGTTATAGGATTTAGAGTTGGAAAAGACTTTAGAGATTATTAGATGAAATGTTAAATGGGCAGAGGCACTTTCTGAATTCTTTTGCCTTCCTCTTTGTGGTGAATATTTTATATTGATTTAACCTATCTAAGAAATGACAATATGATTCCAAATCTTTCACTTTTATCAAGTTCCCATTTTTCAAAATCAACAGTGTAGTTAAATAGGTCATATTGGAACTCTGGTAATTGTATGCAGTATTTTCACATTTTTACTCTTTCTCTTTATTTAATAATGGTTTTGAACTTTGTTTTTCTTAGTTAGTTGTCTGAATTCAAACATATTGATGATTCTGAAATGATTTTTAAATCAGCAGCCAGAAATTTTCTGTGTATTAAAATGTCAGTATAATTTCTTTTGGTGATGTCAAATTCTTAATTAAACTTCTAAAGTTCTTCAGCCTTTTCAACAGAAAGTGGTTTTAAAAACTGAAAGATTACTTACTGTGCCCTCGTAGTCATCAGTTTGCTTCTAGTTATGAGTTATTCAAGGCATTAATGAATGTCCATGCAATTGTGATTCGTGTTATGAAAGACCCTACTATTTTAGCCACTTCTCCAAGGAAACCTTTGAGCAAATTCTTCCATTTCTGATTACTTTTGTGCATTATTTGGTTTTATTTGTAGAAAGGCTATACAGAAAAATTTTGTTCTTTTAAAAATGTTTCAACTAGTTAATTGTCAAATATAGAACTCACGTTAAGGGTACCTAGTCAAGGGAAGAGGATAAGCATTTATTCAGCATCTACTACATGCAGACAAATTTTCCTCACCTTTTCTACTATTCTGTCTAGAATCATTGCACAAATAGATGAAGACCATACAGAACTGAACACCATTTGTATTTATGTCTGTTCCATTGCTTGCCATGGCCAAGCAATTCATCACCTGATACTTTACCTGCTGCTGAGTCTTATTGTACTTACCAAGGCAGATTCTTGCCCATCAGACACAGCTTGCCAATGAATATATGCTTAAAGCCTTTGCAGCTAATCAGAATCTGCCAAATTTGTGTTTCACTGGCAGAGTGCCCTTGAACACAAAAATTGCTTCCATCCCTCAATGAAACATGTGAGTAGGACTTTGATAGAGGTATTTGTACACATTGATATCACTGTATCTAAGTGTCTGTCACTCCAATCCATCCTCCATGCAGCAATAAAATTGATCTACCCTAAAATTCAAGTCTGTCAATATCACTCTTCCCTTTTTCAAATAACTCCAGTGGCTCCCTATTACTTACAAAATTTAATATAAAATACTGTATTTTTAAAAGTCTATTCATAACTTAGCCTCTTCCTGAGTTTCATTTTTCTGACACTTTACTCCCCTCTGTATACTGTCTAATACAGTGATGCTGGTCTCCTTTCTATTGCTCTCACTAGCTCTCCACCTCCTGAGTGTTTTTAAAGGCAGTTCCTCATGCCTAATATCTTCTCCCCCCTTATCCCTGCCTCCTGGTTTTTGGGGATTCATTCAAGTATTAGCTAAAGTCCCACACTTTTTCCCAAAGTCTTTCCCAATCCTGACTAGGTAATTGTAGTTTCTTTCCCCAATTTATCTTGCACATATTGGGTTTGTACATAGTTCTTTTTTATGTGGTCTCCTTGTTACACTAGAGCTTCTTGAGAGCAGGCATTCGGTTTGGAATTTTTTTAACCTTTCTTTGTATCCCTTGTACCTAGTAAAGTACCCAAAATACAACTGGTACTTAAAAATGTTCATTTATTGATCAACTGACTGACTTAGATGATCACTTTTTGGTCACATCTACTGAAATCATCTTTTCTCAAGGCTGAACTGAAATCTTTGTTTTATGAAATAAGGACATGATTTTAATACTTAACTTTTCCCTTATAGGCTTCTTTTTGGGGACACATAGAATCACAGGAAGGCCACCAATGCTGGATGGACTCTATCTATTTTGTCATTTTACAAATGAAGAAACTATGATCCTGAAACATTAAATTATTTCCTTAAGTCACAATAAGTGTCAGAACCAGCATTTGAAACTAGATTTCCAGTACTTTTTTTCATTATACCAAATAACCTTGGATAACTTCTTGAACTTTCTGAAAGAAGCACACCTTTATGGCAAAGCAGGGCTTTCAATTGTTTGTAAATGCCTAAGGAATGCAATTTAACAAACAGCCAAAGAATAATGAAGACTATTATTAGCCATCTTCTAAAAGAAATTTGCATTTCTTTTATTTCTTCTCTTTTTTAAATTCATAGCTATCTCACTTTCTTTTCACACTCACTTACTAGAAGGTCCCCACTCTGTCTCCAGCCTAGCTTCTCCAGCCTAGCTTCTCCAGCCTTATCTTCTACTAGTATCTCTTGGTCTACTTACTATATGCTTTACTCAAATTATATAACTCTTCTTCCCAGTTCTTTCCTGGCCCTCTTTCACAGCTACATGCCTTTACTGACAGTCTTGCTCATTCCCATCAGTCTTGCTCATTCCCATCTGTTAACACCCTCCCCTTTATCCAAGTCCCAGTTTAGGTACTACTCACTCCATGAAGCATTTTCTGAGCTCCCCAGTCATAACTGATCTCTTCTTCCTTGGGTGTCTCATAGTAGTTTGTTTGAAACCTCTCTCTTTGCATTTATCACATTTTGCCTTCTTAATGTCTTTATTTCTGTTTTGAAAATTCTTTTCACCAAATTAGGTAAAAAACTCTTTGTTTCCACAGGGTGCGGGAAGAGAGAGAGACAGACAGAGACAGAGACAGAGAGAGAGAATAGTATGTACATATGAGTGTATGTATGTATGTATGTGTGTGTATATATGTGTGGGTGTATGTATCTATCAATCATATATCTGTATCTATCTATAACTAGTGCCCAGTATAGGGCCTTTCACAGGATAAGTTTTTAATAAATTTTTGTTGAACCATGTGGAGCTATGTGGCCATACCTTGTAGAATTCCAGTCAAAAAACTCAGTAGTTTTAAAATGATTATGAAGAGACACAGAGGGTGTGAACTGACCACTGTCTTATTTTTTAAAAACATATCACATGAGACTATGATTAGATTTTTTTTTTGGTTTGACTTAAGAGGGCAAAAACAAGAGCAATGGGTGCAGAGATGTGCTGGAGTTAGCTCAGATTGGCTTAATAGGGCATATTGTTAGATTATCAGTGTGAAAATTTTATGCCTCAGAAATCAGCAAATGGTATAAATTGCATATTAATTTCTTGTTTTGTTGATTGTCTAGACTTAATGAAGGGATGGAAAAATGTTATTAATGCAGATTAAACTTAAAAATATGTTGTGCTTTTTCAGAGAGGCAGTTGTTAAATTTTTATCAACACAATTCTGAATGGACAGAAATTGCAGAGACGGATTTGGGCTGCATGAAAAGAAACATTCCCTAACAATTAGATAAATTAAAGATGAGAGATGCATTGTACTGGGGAGGTAGTTGGCTTCCAGTCTCTGGAGGTCTACAGATAAAGACCTTGTCAGCAAACTTGTAGCTGTAATTCTTGTTCAGGTACAGATTGGATCAGATGATCTCTGTGATCCCTTCTAGCTCTGAAATTGCATAACTTTTGAATTCTCCAAGGCAAGAAAGATAAACTCTTCCCTATCAGGCACCTTAGAACATATATATTTTCAAATATCATATTTCCCACTCCTTGATTCACACTCACGCATTACCAACCAAATCATTTATTCTCAGAATATCCATTGTTTTAAAAAAAATTCCTTAACATGCATGGTTTTCTTCTCATATAGAGGAGACCAATATGAAAAGTTCCAACCCAGTACCTTATTTGTGCAATAAATCACTTTCTTCACACCTAGACTTGCTGTTTTGTCCCATAATTGAATCTAGTTTTTCTTGTCTCCGAGCCTCAGAGCCTGTATCTCCAGCCCTCTCCAATTCTCCATTCTTACATTATTGGTATTTTTGAAGAATGAGCTTGTCTCTGAGTACTTTCAGACTGCTGCACTATGTTTTGGAGAGCATAGAAAAACAACCTTCCATTGTTTGAATTTTTTTGCCAATCATATTCCCTTTTCCTTGGGTAAAGGGGAATTGGTAGTTACTTAGGGAAATAGGGATTCAAAAGATGGGAGACAAAAACACAAGTAATATTAAATTGTTCTTCTGAGTGTAAGAGGTAAAAGAGGAATAACATAGATGTAGATATACTTTATTCTTTATACATGCATGTTTTATATGTATATATACGCACATACATACACATATAGATATATATAATATATACTTTTGTGTGGGTGTGTACACGTTTGAAAACCACTTTCTGCACATTATCTGACCCTCTTCTTGCAACTCCATGAAAGAGGTATTTCTTCAATACTTCAATATTTTAATCCATTTTAGATCTAATAGTTGTGGCCAACCTCACCATGCTTCCTTGATTTGCCCAATTCTCATTCCTGTTCTTTAAAATATAGTCCCAAGAAGATCTACCCAACATATAGTAGACTTTCCTCTAGTTTCTGTTGTTTTTGTTGTTGTTTTTCAGTGTTTTGAGGGTGCCAATTTCATACTTGTGCTATTTGTCTAATATCCTTTTCTTCATGCCACATGACTTATACACCTTTTCTAATTATATCTTTCCCATAGGATATCTTTTGCACCAATTCTTTAGTATAGTTCGTCATTGGAAATATGTTGCTGACTACATCTACCATGAATCATTTCATGGCCCTCTTTGGGTCACCTGCAGCTTTGATTCCTTGAAAATAGTGGTCTTCTGAGATTTCCAATTATATACCCTTACTCAAAGTACATTTCCGTTGGAACTATTGATCTTTGCATTGGGGAATAATTAAAAAAAAAAACAATTGACCACTCTTTTATCTACTATTTTTCTAAACCCAATTTAGTGTCAATTGGTATTGCCTGACAAGAATATAGGTATTACTGGGTTCCTTCAAAAGATGTGAAAGTAGTCAAACCTTACTCTCCTCAAATTATTGTTTTCCCTTCCCCTGCCCAAATCTGTGGTTTCCCTGGTAGAGAGGATAACATCCCAGAGAACATTTAAGTACAATATCAGGAGCAGACTGATTGAATTCTGAGAATTGCTAGTTATGCATGGAGAGGCTGATCATCAGTAAATTAAAGGCAGTGGATGATGCATTTTTTTTTCTATTTCAAAACAATGGAACAAAATGAAATACAATGGTGAAGAAGAAAAGAGAGACATACACTTGCCAAAGACATTTTCCACTATCATGAAATATGCCCTTGTAAACTCCAGATAGAAGAATTCTCTATAGGATAAGTTGACTTAGGGTCAGTGACTATGTGTTTTAAAAATATATATATTTTGAGATATGATCCCATCCTATTTAATTCACTCTGTGCTCTCTGTCTGTGTGTGTGTGTGTGTGTGTGTATGTAATCCCACCAACTACCCAGATACTGAAAAGTTTCAAGAGCTACAAATATTGTCTTTCCATGTAGGAATGTAAACAGTTCATCTTTAGTAAAGTCCCTTATGACTTCCCTTTGCTGTTTACCTTTTCATGCTTCTCTTCATTCTTGCGTTTGAAAGTCTAATTTTCTTTTCAGCTCTGGTCTCTTCATCAAGAATGCTTGAAAGTCCTTGATTTCAGTGAAAGACCATTTTTTCCCCTGAAGTGTTATACTCAGTTTTGCTGGGTAGGTGATTCTTGATTTTGGTCTTAGTTCCCTTGACTTCTGGAATATCATATTCCATGCCCTTCGATCCCTTAATGCAGAAGCTGCTAGATCTTGTGTTATCCTGATTGTATTTCCACAATACTTGAATTGTTTCTTTCTAGCTGCTTGCAATATTTTCTCCTTGACCTGGGAACTCTGGAATTTGGCCACAATGTTCCTAGGAGTTTCTCTTTTTGGATCTCTTTCAGGCGGTGACTGGTGGTTTTCTTGAATACTTATTTTGCCCTCTGGTTCTAGAATATCAGGGCAGTTTTCGTTGATAATTTCATGGAAGATGATGTCTAGTCTTTTTTTTTTTTATCATGGCTTTCAGGTAGTCCCCTAATTTTTAAATTGTCTCTCCTGGATCTATTTTCCAGGTCAGTTGTTTTTCCAATGAGATATTTCACCTTATCTTCCATTTTTTCATTCTTTTGGTTTTGTTTTGTGATTTCTTGGTTTCTCATAAAGTCATTAGCCTCCATCTGTTCCATTCTAATTTTGAAAGAACTGCTTTCTTCAGTGAGCTTTTGAAACTCCTTTTCCATTTGGCTAATTCTGCTTTTGAAACCATTCTTCTCCTCATTGGCTTTTTGAACCTCTTTTGCCAATTGAATTAGCCTATTTTTCAAGGTGTTATTTTCTTCAGCATTTTTTTGGGTCTCCTTTAGCAAGGTGTTGACCTGCTTTTGATGCTTTTCTTGCATCTCTCTCATTTCTCTTCCCAGTTTTTCCTCCACCTCTCTAACTTGATTTTCAAAATCCTTTTTAAGCTCTTCCATGGCCTGAGCCCATGGTATATTTATTTTGGATGTTTGGGATACAGAAGCCTTGATTTCTATGTCTTTCCCTGTTGGTAAGCATTGTTCTTCCTCATCAGAAAGGATGGGAGGAGATATCTGTTCACCAAGAAAGTAACCTTCTATGGTCTTATTTTTTTTCCCCTTTTCTGGGCATTTTCCCAGTCAGTGACTTGATTTCTGAGTGTCCTCTCTACACCCATCTCACCTCCAGATGCGCCCAGCTAGTGCTTGGGGTCTAAGATTCAAATGCTGCTTCCCAGCTTCAGGACTTTTGGCAGGGGCAGGGCTGCTATTCAGTGTGAGATTAAGTTCAGGTGCTCAGGTGGGTGCAGGGCTGCCTCAGGGGGCTCAGTTCCCTCAGGGGGTTTATGCACAGACCTTCAACAATGGATCCAGGCTCCTGCCTGCTTTGGGAGCCCCTGTCCTCTGCTGCCTCCACAGCTGTCTCACGAGGGGGCCTGAGTTATTGGGCATCCCACTCCCCTCTCGGCAAGCCAAAATGACTCTCTCACTGACCTTTGCACCTGTGGGTGGAGGGACCTGTGCTGCTGCTGGAGATTCCGCCCCTGAAGCCCACTTGAATCTGCTCCTCTTGGTGCTGTGCCGCCAAGGCAGGGCTGGGCTCTGCTCCCGCACTCCATTGTTCTGTGGCTTCTGCTGCTCCAGAATTTGTTTGGGAGTTCTTCTTTACAGATATTTTATGGTCTGTGGGTTCGGAGCTAGCATATGTGTATCTTTCTACTCTGCCATCTTGGGTCCTGCCCTCCAAAAATATATATATATATATATATATATATATATATATATATATATATATATATATATATATATATATATATAATAATATTTTGAAGATATTTGGTGTTCTATTAATCCCATATGTTTTATTATCTGCTCTTAAAATCATTGTTTTGGGAAAGGGTCTATGTAGGCTTCATAAGACTGCTAAAAAAAAGTCCGTGACATACAAAAATGGTTAATAACTCCTACAATGGAAGGTAATGACCTCTGTTTGCTTCTGGTTGTAGATACCATTTTGCTGACTGCATCAATCTTGAGAATTCTTCAGAGCTTCCTAAATGAGATTCATGATTATACAAAGTATTTCAACTTCAAATTCACCTATGTAAAAATAAATAAATGAAGAATACACATTTATCAGACTATGATAAGTGTTTGAGTAGAAAACTTCTAACATTTGTCCATTAGTACATAATTAGTTGCATAGACATTGTAGACAGACAATGAACTGAGTCAAAAATTGAAGAGGTGCCCGAAAGTAGATTAGACTGTCTTTGCAAAGTTATATGGTATTTTTGATGAGCCCAAGCTTCCCACTGAAACAAAGGCTCAGCTTTTTACCATTAATATTCCCTGGCAATACTACATGTATATATAAATATATGTATGTATATGTGTATATGCATATATATATACACACACACATATATACATATACATATATATGTGTATATATATACATACATATGTATATGTATGTATATGCATATACATACATATACATATGTATGTATGTGTGTGTATATATATATATATATATGAAACCGTAATACTGAGGAAGGTCTCATGAGGTATTAATATTATCTTTCCATGTAGGAATGTAAATAGTTCAACTTTAGTGAATCCTTTATGGCTTCTCTTTCCTGTTTACTTGTTCATGCTTCTTTTGATTCTTGTATTTGAAAGTCCAATTTTCTATTCAGCTCTGGTCTTTTCAACAAGAATGCTTGTAAGTACCCTCTTTCATTGAAATTTCATTTTTCCCTGAAGTATTACACTCAGTTTTGCTGGGTAAGTGATTCTGGGTTTTCATCCTACCTTCTTTGACCTCTGAAATACCATATTCCAAGCCCTTCATTCCCTTAGGGTAGAAGCTGCTAAATTCTGTGTTATCCTGATTGTATTTCCACAATACTTGAATTGTGTCTTTCTGTCTGCTTACAATATTTTCTCCTTGACCTGGGAATATGGCTACAATATTCCTAGGAGTTTTCCTTTTTGAGTCTCTTTCAGGAAATGATTGGTGGATTCTTTCCATTTGTATTTTGCCCTCTGGTTCTAGAATAACAGGGTAGTATTCCTTGATAATTTCTTGGAAGATGATATCTAGGCTCTTTTTGGATCATGGCTTTTCAGGTAGTCCAATAGTTTTAAATTGTCACTCCTGGATCTATTTTCTAGGTCAGTTGCTTTTCCAATGAGATATTTCACATTGTCTTCTATTTTTTCATTCTTTTGGTTTTCTTTTATACTTTTTGTTTTCTCATAAAGTTATTAACTTCCATTTGCTCCATTCTAATTTTAAAGGAATTATTTTCTTCAGTGAACTTTTTGACCTCCTTTTCTATATGGCTCATTCTGCTTTTTAAGGCATTCTTCTCTTCACTAACTTTTTGGACCTCTTTTGCCATTTTAGTTAGTTTATTTTTAAGGGTTTTATATTTTTCAGCATTTTTGGGGTCTTCTGTAACAAGCTGTTGACTTGTTTTTCATGATTTTCTTATACTACTCTCATTTCTCTTCCTGATTTTTCCTCTACTTCTCTTACTTGATTTTCAAAATCCTTTTTGAGCTCTTCCATGATCTGAGACTATTTTTTTGGAGACTTTGAATGTAGGAGTCTTGACCTTGCTATCTTCCTCTGGTTATATACTTTGATCACATCCAGTTGTATGCTTTGTTCTTCCTCATTTGAAAGGATGGAAGAAAATACCTTTTCACTAAGAAGGTAACCTTCTATAGTCTTACTTCCCCTTTTTGGACATTTTCTCAGCCAGTTACTTGACTTTTGAGCTCTTTGTTAAATTGAACACATACCACCCCAAGTTTCAGCAGTTTTATGCAGCTGTTTCCAGAGACATCTCTAGGGACCTGTAAGTTGTCCCTCCTCCAAAGTGGTATAATCAAGGGAGAAGTGTTTGCTCCTCTCCCGGCCTGTGCTCTGATCTGTGAGCAACCACAAGCACTCTTTTCTGTCCTGGAACTGTGAGTAGGATTCCTTCTCCACAGCCACCAACAACTCTGCCATGCCAGCACTCCTTCTCACCCCAGGACCACCACTCAGGACTGCACTCCAGATCAGCCCCTTAATTCCCCCACGGTCCTGTAGACCCTGAGCTACAGAAGCAACTGCATCTGTGGCAGTGGGTGCCTCTGCCCTGTGTCTGGGGCTGTGGCCTGACCATGCTTTCCTCTCACCCAGGTGAGACAGCTTTCTCACTGACCTTTGAAGCTGCCTTTGGTATTTGTGGGTTGAGAAGTTTGGAAACCACTGCAGTTGCAGTGATTCAGTGTTCTGAGGCCCACTCCAATCCTATCTGTCCTCGCTCAGCATGGACAGCCCTCTGCTCTGAGCCCAGCACAATAAACCCTTCCTGTCAGCCTTCTAGATTGTCTTGGACTGGAAATCTGTTTCACTCTGTCATTTTGTGGCTTTTGCTGCTCTAGAGTCATTTTCTGCAGGTATTTTCAGGAGTTGGGGGAGGAGAGCTCAAGAAGGTCCCTGCTACCACTACACCATCTTGGCTCCATCTTGGCTCTCCTGATTTTAAGCCTACTGTTCCTTCCCCTATATACCAATGCTTCCCTAGATGCTCACTTCCCTGGAAAATTATTTGGGCGTTGGGCAAAAATCAGTCAACCTGCAAAATATTAAAAGTAAAGCTTTATAAAGAAAAGAGTCATTTTTTATTTGGATTATGAAAGGTGAGAAAACCTAAGGAATCATGATGTGCCAGCCTAGCATTGCTGACCATAGTTTTTTAAACAGAAGCAATCTGTAATAGGTAATTTCTATCTATTTTTCATCTCTGGATTCTTTTAAAACTTTAGAAGATAGATAGATAGATAGATAGATAGATAGATAGATAGATAGATAGATAGATAGATAGATAGATAGATGGAGGATGGATGGAGAGATGACAGATAGATAGATAGATAGATAGATAGATAGATAGATAGATAGATAGATAGACAGATAGATAGATAGATAGATAGATAGAAGTAAATAAGACTTTTCTTCTTTTTCTGTACATAAACTCAGTGATAATGGAGCATTGAACTCAGTGTTTGGTAATGTGGGAAAGAAGTTTCATAGGCAGTGCTACAGTGAAAGCAGAACATGTAAGACCAGGAACAAGGACAAAGAAGGTGACTTAGGGATGCTGGACCTCTTATCCCAGTTGAAATGTTTCACTGACCAAGAGGGTAAAAGTCTTTGTACCTAAAACCAAATTATAGAGATCAGAAGTAAGCTTTGAGATAAGTGGAATCCCTGGAGAAAGGAGAGTGTTCACCTTGGTGAGTTGTACAAAGTTTATGATTTTCCAGGAAGCTAATCTTATCAGTCAGCACAAGGTTAGGCATTTTCTTACAGTGGTATAAAGTCCTGTAAATAAAGTAAATGAACTTTTATTAATATCTTTTGTTTTTACATCATAGTAGTTTTTTTCTATAACCTCACTCTACTTTGAATCCTTCCACAGAGAAATGTTAAATGAAAGCAACCAACCAAGAGACTTTTCTTTTGATGCCACGTGCACATCTGCATTCCACCACGTTTCTACAAGGTTTCATCATGTTTTGTCATTTGCTTTCTGAAATCGGTCTTTATGTTTAATCAGAATTTGGCTTTCATCATTAAAACTGTCATGCATATTGTCCTTGTTATTGATGTCATTGTACTAGTTTGCATGTCTCCCCATATTTGTCATTTGTTATGGTATAATAACATTCATACACTATAGGTCATATTCCTCTTTTAATATGTTCTACCTAAATAGTAGATGTTGAGTAAATTAGTTGCTTTTAGGGAATTTTTCAATGCTTTTGTTGACTCCAAGTTTTTGCCCTAAATAAAAGCACATTTTTTAAAACACCAATGGTTTTCCATTGATGGCTGTGAATCATGGAATACTAAAAATCTCTGAAGAATTAAAATTAGAGATTATCAGAAGGGTAATGGAATGTTGCATAATAGGCACAGTTAGATTGTAGCATGTTATTAATGATAAACACTATGTAATAAGTGGTATAAAATCATAATACAAATGCATAGACAGAAAAGAAGATGACCTGGCCATGTAGGAAACATGTAGGCTAATACATGGATAACTCATATTCTACATTGTCAAGAGGTTTAGAGAATGGTCCATGGTGTGTTGATGAACACTCATAGAAATATTTGAGAGAGGACATGGTCAATGGTACTATTTGTGTGTTCGTCCTTTGTTGCCAAAGAAGACTGCGCCATCAGAGAAATAATGACATGACTTGCACTTGACTTTGTTTTTTGACTTTTTTTTTTTTTCTGAGTGAAGGAGAGCTGTGCCGGTCACCAGCCTCACTTCTCCTCCACAGTCATCTGAATCCAGTGACCAGATATTCATCAGGATGACTGAAGATGACCTGGGAGGAGGCAACTGGGGTTAAGTGACTTGCCCAAGATCACACAGCTAGTGAGTGTCAAGTGTCTGAGCTGAGATTTGAACTCAGGTCTCCTGACTCCTGCACTCGTGCTCTATGCACTGCACCACCTAGCTATGCACCACCAGATACTATGTGATGAAAAGGCATAGATGGATTGAAGTCTGCCTCATCTGAGGAGAGCCCATTGGAGTTACTTCCCCACCTCTTTAGTATATATTCCAGGACAACTTCTACCTATAATGTACCTGTAATTCTTATTTCCTTTGGTCTCTCCTTCCATTGATTTCCTCAAAAAAACTTTCTGTCCTCTCTTCATCTCTGAAATTCAGACACAGCAGTCTCTTCTAAAGCAAATAATGCTTATTTTCTTTCTTCTGGAAAAAATAACCCTGCTCTCTTTACCCTTTATATGTTTTTAGCAGCCTTATCTCCTTCTTTCTTTGTCCTGTTATAATTTGAAACTCATCTTCTTTATTTCTCGTTTCTTAACAATTCTAAAACATATTTCCAGTTCATTTGCCACTTATCTCTTTTTGTTCTGGGTCCTTGAAACTGGTCCAGATTCTGTTTGTTATGACATATTCTTGAGCAAATTGTATATATTAAGGTGTCATGACAAATATTACATAAAAGCCACTGCTCTCTCATGTTTTCAATATATGACAGTCCAGTGCTTTCTTAAGCTTTCCCCAACTTAATCAATTAAGTGAAAAGCACCTAAGAGATTGTTTGTCCCACTTCTCCCACCAAGTACTATTTCATACCTGCATTCCCTTGTCATGTCAATTTTTCTTTTTTCTTTAATGAAACTTTCAATGTGTTGAAATATCTTTTTAACCAATTAATATTATCATTCTATATCAGATTGCTTCATTTCTAAAGAGAAGAATCTATATTGCTCTATTAAGGAGAAAGACCACAAAGTTATTTTTTCCCTTTCAGTTCATTCTGTCTTTTTTTTTCTTTTTGTTGCTCTTTCCAAAATGAATTGAATTTCTTTGATAATTTGCTGCATGCACCAAACTCTCTATTTTTATAGTTTTTAATTATTAAAATTATGTCTTTGGTTTCTCTTATTTGAATTAAGAACAAGATTATGACCTGAATCTCTTGCTGGGCAGCTGTAGTCAACCTTTATCAAGCAGAACCCCTTTGTAAATTTATCAGTTAAGCTGCTAATGTTTAATCCAGTTCATCAAGTATTTATTAGGTACCTACTGTGTGCAAAGGCACTGGGAATCTAATTTGTGTTTTATCATTCAAGTAAGAGAGAAGCCATTGGGAGGTTTCCTCCCATGGTGTTGAGCAAATAATGGATGATATGTCCATAAGACTTATGAATTGTTAAACTGTCATATCACAATCTTGAGCAAGTCATTGGACTTCGGTTTTCTTAACTTAAAACAATGAGGCTGTTCTAGATGGCTTCTGAGGTCTTTTCCTTTCTTTGATCTATGATCCAATGGAACAAATCCATGAGGTCAATAATGTGACTTTTATTATCCTCACTTTTTCAGATAAGGAGACTGAAGCTTAGAAGAGTTAGATAATTTCAGTTCATTTCTTACATTCATCACAGAGCTAATAATGTCAGAACCAGGACATAAACTCAAGTCTTGTTGTTCCAAGACTCACTGGTTTTCCTTTCCACAGTGTAATGCTTCCATCAAAGGTTATCTGTGATGGATGCTTAGACTATGAGTTCCTTGAGAGAAGGGAATGTCTTCTGCCTTTCTTTGTATGCAAGCACTTAGTCTGGGCTCTGGTACAATAACTAAGTGCTTAATAGAAGCTTGTTGGAACTTTTTATATGGATCATATCCCAAGCTGAAGTGAACTTGAATAGCTTATGAGAGCTTATTATTAAATTTTCAATGTGAGTATTTATAATTTAGAAATTGACAAGTGCTACAAATCATGACTTGATTTATTGTCTTGTTAATTTCTAGGCTTAAGGAAGAAAATGCTAATAATGAAGATTAAAAGTGAATTCTGCACACAGGGTCTTCCCCCCACCCCTGAAGAGAGGCAGTTGTTAAACATTTACTGGAATATCCTCATATAGTCATTGGTATTTACCATACTAGAAATTAAAAGTCTTAATATAATTCTGAAGAGATTTTGGCCTTGAAGACTCCCTGAAAAAGTCTCAGAGATAATCACACTTTGAGAGCTATTAATCTAATTCAACTCCCTTATTTTATAGACAAGGAAACTGGGAACCAGAGTGATAGGCTTACAATCAAATGTAATAGGCAGCAGAACTTGAGACAAGCAGTAGGTTTTAATACTTAGATTTCAGATTTTGTACTCTTTTCCCATACAATACCACTTCCCTCTCTGCCACCATATTCTCTAGCTGTACTTTTCCCAGTAGACAATGTCTTCCAAAATTATTTTTAAAAGACTATAAGGAGCTTTTTCTGGTAGATTTAGCCTTTCACAGCAATGCAAGGACCTTAAAAAAAATTCCCAATGAACTTGAGGCAAAATGCATTCTACATCCAGAGAAAGAACTATGGAATTGCATCACAGAATGAAGCAGACCATTTTCTCTTGTGTTGTTTTGTTTTCATGGTTTCTCCCATTAATTTTAATTCTTCTATGCAACATGACTAAGGTGAAAACATATTTAATAAGAATGTATATGTAGAACCTATATAAGATTGCATGCTGTCTCAGGGAGGGAAGTAGAAGGGAGGGAGGATAGTGAGGGAAGGAAGGGGAAAAATCTAAGATGTATGGAAGTGATTGTAGAAAACTGAAAAAAAATTAATTATTTTTTTAAAAAATTCAAAAAAAAAGATTATGAGAAGCTAAGACATATGGAATAAATGATGCTAGTAGAAATTTTGAGGGAAATAAGAAAAGGTGTATTCTATCTTACTCTAAACCCTACACTTTTTCAGTTATATACATCAAGGAAATGCAGCAACTGGAGGCATAGGCCATTATTATTGTAGGGAATAAGGGGTATAATGGTTAATGTTTAACAACTGGATTTCCAGAATATATATTATATATTATAATATACATATTATATATATGTATACGTATGTGTTATACTACACTATTTTATAGTATAAGTATATTATATGAATGTTATTGCTTTTTATTATTTTAATTTAATCAATGGTTATTAGTTGTTTAATATATTATATTAATGTTTAACAACTGGTTGTCCACAATCTATTATTTTTAGGTTAATATATTATATTATACATGAATATATTGTATAATCACATTATATGTTACCATATTTTATATTACATAGTATAATATATATATACATATACACATACATATGGCTGCACATGACACACTTTTAAGTTTAATCTGAATTATTAATATTTTTCCATCACTTTCTTAAGTCTAAATCAACAAAATAATATATCAAGCCTTGATTTGCAGCATTTGTCAATTTTCAAGGTATAAATGCTAACACTGAAATTTTAATAATCAGCTCTTATCAGGCAGTTTGAGCTGGCTCCAGCATACCTCTGCTCATGCCTAATGATAAGTATTCTTTCTGGATTCCCTTGAGACATGCCAGGCTGGAATAGCAGAGGAGGCAAATCAGAATAAAGAGATGTCAGACCATGTCATGTAATAATAAACTGAAGGATGTACAAATGTTTTACCTAGAGGAGAGCTTATTTTCAAATATCTAAAAGTCTACCATGCAGAGGACAGAATAGATTAATTTACTGTGGCTCCAGATCAAATAATTAGGACCAAAGTATGGATGTTATAGAAAAGCCTGTTTTGTATTAATTATAGAAAAGAACTTTCTGGTAACTATAGCCAAATGAAAACGGAAGTAGCTACTTCAAGAAATAATGAGTTTCCTGTTACTTTATGGATTTTTATTTTTTTAATTTCCTTTTTTAATCTTTACAAATTTTCTTATTTATTTTTAACATTTTTAAAAAAAAATTTGAGTTCCAAATTCTTTCCTTCCCTTTCACTCACTAAGAAAATATATAATATGATATAAATTATACATGTGAAAACGAGCAAAACATACTTCTACACTATTGATATCATTAAGAAGAAAGAACAAGAAAGTGGGAAAATTATACTTCCATTTGCATTCGGAGTTCATTAGTTCTCTCTGGAGGAAGATAGCACTTTTTTCATCATGAATTCTTAAGAGCAGCTAAGTCTTTCACAGTAGGTCATCATTACAATATTACTATTACTGAGTGCTCCTGACTTTACTCACTTCACTGTTCATCACTTCTTTTGTTTTTTTTTTTCTGAAACCATTCCCTTCATCATTTCTTGTAGCACAATATTATTCCATCACAATCACATGCCACAACTTTTTTAGTCATTCCCCAGTTGTTGAACATCCCCTCAATTTATTCTTTGCCACCATGAAAAGAGCTGCTATAAATATTTTTATACACACAATTTCTTTTCCTTTCTTTGATCTCTTTTGGGGTAGAGACATAGTAGTGGTATTGCTGAGTGAAAGAGTTTTTCATAGTTTTACAGGCCTTTAGGCATAGTTCTAAATTGTTCTTCAGAATGGTTGGACCAATTCATGACTCCACCAACGGTCCATTAGTGTACCTATTTTCTCTCATTCCCTTTAGCATTTCTAATTTCTGATAAGTGTGAGGTGGTACCTAACTAAATCTTGTTTTAATATGCAAATATCTAATCATTAGTGATTCGTAGCATTTATTTCATATAACTATAACTAGCTCTTATTTCTTCTGAAAACTGCCTGTTCATGCCCCTTTTTATCAACTGGAAAATGGCTCTTATTCGTATATATTTGATTCAATCCTATACTCAATATATATTTCAGAAGTCAGGTTTTTATCACAGAAACTTGCTGTAAAATGTTTGATATTATTTCATTGGGTATGCTATCTTTTAGCAAAAGGTAGTTTTCCTACTTATCTAATTAGATCTATTGTTTTTATTTTTGCTTTATCCGACATTATGATTGCCACCTCTACCTTTTTTACTTCAGTTGAAGCACAATAGATTCTATTCCATTTTCTTATTTTAAACCTGTGTGTGTGTGTCCTAGTTCAAGTGTGTCTTCTGTAAACAACAAATTTTTGGATTCTATTTTCTAATCTATTGTGCTCTCTGCTTCCATTTTATGGGTGAGTTCATTCTATTAACATTCATAGTCATGATTACTCACTGGATATTTTGTTTCATCCCATTTTTTTCTTTTTCCCTCTCTCTCTTTTTATACTGTCACTCCTCAAAAGTTTTGGTTCTGACCACTACTTCCCTTAATATGCCTTTTGATCATCATCACTCCCCTTTTACTTATCCCTTTCTCCTATTTTTCTGTTGGGTAAGATAAATTTCTATACCCAAATATATATATATATATATATATATATATATATATATATATATATATATATATATATGTATATATATGTATATATACATATATATGTATATGTATATATACATATACATATATATCTGTGTGTGTGCGTGTATGAATATATATATATATGTACATATATATGTGTATATATAACATCTATCTATCTATCTATCTGTCTATCTATCTATCTATCTATCTATCTATCTATCTATCTATCTACCTATAGTGTGTATTTATATGTGTATATATTATTGCCTCTTCAAACCAATTACAATGAGAGTGAGGTTCAAGCAATGTCTATCAACCCTAGAGGGGCAGCTTGGTGATGCAGTGGATAAAGCACCAGTGCAGGAGTCAGGAGGACCTGAGTTCAAATTATATCTCAGACACTTGACACTCACTAGCTGTGTGACTCTGGGCGAGTCACTTAACCCCATTTGCCTCATTCTAGGTCACCTCTAGTCATCCTGATAAATATCTGGTCACTAGATTCAGATGGCTCTGGAGGAGAAGTGAGGCTGGTGACCTGCACAGCCCTCATTCACTCAAAACAAAGTCAAGTGCAAATCATGTCATTATTTCTCTGATGGCATGGTCTTTTTCAGCAACTAAGGATTAACTCACACATCAACCCTAGCCCACCCATGCCGTATTCTCCTCCATTGTAAAAGCTCTTACTTGCATACCTCTTTTACGTGAGAAATAATTTTCCATTCTTCCTCTCCCTTCTCCCCTTCTCCTGTGACATCCTTCTTTTATATAGCCCAATAATTCGTAAATTATTTCTCCTTGACCTATTATTCCAGTCAGTTGTTTTTCCAATGAGATGTTTCACATTTTCTTTTTTCATTCTTTTGACTTTCTTTTATTATTTCTTGCTGTTACATTGAGTCATTAACTTCTTCTTGCCTAAATCTAATTTTTAAGGAATTATTTTCTTCAGTTTCTGTAAATCTTTTTTCCAATTGGCCAATCCTGTTTTTTAAGGATTTCTTTTCTTCAGTATTTTCGTACCTTTATAACCAAACTGTTCATGCTTTTTTCATAATTTTCTTGCATATTCATTTTCCCTGTTTTTCCTCTGTTTTCCATTCTTATCTCTTTGCTTAATTCTTCCAAGAATTCTTATTGGGCTTGTATCCAATTAACATTTTTATTTGGGACCTTGCATATAGCTCTTTTCACATTATTGTCTTCTTCTAAGTTTACTTCTTAATCTTCTTTTCTACCATAGTGGTTTTTTATGGTCAAGTTCTTTTTTTGTCATTTGTTCATTTTTCCACAGTAACTCTTAACTTTGAACTTTATGTTAAAGTTGGATTTTGCTCCCCTCAGGGTGCCGAGATACTATCTTAAGCTTCAGGCTTTTTCATGATGCTCTTTGCAGAGCTGATTCTGGGATCTACAAGTTTTCAGTGCTTCCACAGTGGTGTGATCCTGGGAGAGGTGTGGTCACTGTTCTTCTTGTCTGTGCTCTTGTTTTTAACAAGGAAGGACCCCTGCTCCTCTGCAGGTGCAAGCATTAGTACTCCTTTTGCCTCTGGAATTTTGACCAGGTCCCCGACTGTCCTGCAACAACAAGCACTAATGCTCCTTTATGCCTTAAAACTGGGACCAGGGCCCCTTGTCTCTTGTGATGAAACACAAGTACTCCTCTCTGCCCTGGCACTCTGACCCAGAACTTCAGATGATTTAATGTTGATGAGACTTAAAGATCTTCCACACCCATTAATAGGCCTAGGTGGAGTCCATTAAAGGAAGCTTGATTAGGGGAGGCTTGTTTTGTAGGAAGGCCCACACCTTTTATTAATTTCTAATGAGGCACTGGGTCACAAGGGCCATGATGCTCTCTGGCTCTGGAAAGTGAGTACATACAATGAGGTGAGACTTTGTTTTGGGGGCTTACTCTTTGGAAGAAGGTTCATGTGCCCAACAAGGCTCTGGATAGTCATTAAGAAGCTCCCTCCCATCACTACTCCCCTGCTTTGAAAACCCAGATGCTGATGTTTCTCTCTCTGAAAACTATGTATGTGTGTAATGGTGAGACAGTTGGATCTGTTTGTTGATATGTGATGCATGTATTGCTTATGGTCAGACAGTTAGTAACCCTGTCTGTTGGTCTTTATTTCTCTGCTTCTATTTTCTCTGTTGTTGAATGTAATTAAAGTAGATTGTTGATCCCCTCCTTCCCCTTTAAAGTTGCTTTCCTTTTAGAAAAGCAGATCTAAGAAACTGTGCTATCAAGTTATCCTGGATATGTCGGGGTGCTTGTTGCTGCATATGGGCAATATGGTTGCCAATCATAACCAGCTGTACCCAGTGCCAGCAAAAGTTTCTCTGCAATCTCTTTTTGACCAATAATTTGACCCTTACCATCTCTAGGCTGAGAGCTCCAGAAACTCCAGCTGATGCTGCCGATGCTCTTTGGCTACTTCCAAGGCTGGAGGCTGGTGATGCTGCTGCATGTGCCCTAGACCAATCCCCACCCAATGTCAAGACCTCTACTGCTAACCTCCTAAGTTGGAAAAACATCTTCCCCTGACCTTTTGTTGTCTTTGCTGTTGCAAATTTTTATTTGAGGAATTATTTTAAGGTTGTTTGGAGTGGAGTATTGAAGAGTTCAGCTGGATTTCTGCTTTCTTTTGCCACCTAGTCACTGCAAGTTTTTAATAGAGGCTAGACAATCAATTTGGGGGATAGGATTTGTAGAGGGAATTTACATTCTGTGTACCAATGGATTAGACGATATTACTATCGGTTTCAAATCAACCAATTGCCAATTGCTGAACAAACAATTTGTAATAGATCATATATGTTTTCAGACCTGCAGTATTTCAATGGTATGAGTAAGAGGTGACTGGAACCAGATTGAAAAATAACTGGCCAATGTATAACAAAATAAATAAAAACATAATATGATGGATAATGTTATTTGTGGTTTTCCAACATGCTGTCTGTAGTATATCTATTTTGATTTGAGTTTTTATCCAGGGATCTGTTTTTATTTCAGCTTGACACTACCAGTATAGGTGACTTCAATAAAAGAATCTTCCTATGTCAATGCAGATCAGTAACAATTTATGATTTTTTTTGTTTGCCTTGTTGTCATTTAGATATTTTTCAGTTGTGTGTGACTTTTTGTGTTCATGTTTGTGTTTTTCTTGGCAAAGATAGTAGAGTGGTTTGCCATTTCCTTCCCCAGCTCCTTTTATAGATGAGGAAACTACTTATGAATAAATTAATAAACAATTAATAAACAAGAGAGAACAAAGTTAGGTATAAAATGGATAATGTCAATTTCACAAAGTTAAAAAGGTTTTGTATAAAACAAATGTCTCCAAGATCAGAAGGAAAGCAGAAAATGTTGGGGAAAATCATAGACAATTTCTCAGGTAAAGATCTCATATCTCAAATATATTTGTGTCAAATCTATAAGAATACGAGTCATTCCCCAATTTATAAATGAACAAGTAATTTTCCAGTGAAAGAGTCAAAGTAACTTATAAACAAGATGCTCTAAATAATTATTGATTAGAGAAATGCAAATATAAACAACCTTGGGATATCATTTTACAAAGATTGACTAAAATGTTTGAAGGGGAAAGTGGCAAATACTGGAGAGGATGTGGAAAATTTGGGACACTAATTCCTTGTTGCTAGAATTGTGAACTAATCCAACTATTTTGGAGAGCAGTCTGGAATTCTGCCCAAAGAGTTATTAAATTGCCTATTCCTTTTGACCCAATAATATCACTACCAGTCCTATTTCCATAGATGCTTAGGGAAAAAAGAAAAGAAACTATGTATCCTGAAATGTTTATAGCAGACCTCTTTGTGGCGGCAAAAAGTTGGAAATAGAAGGAGTACTCATTAATTAGGAAATGACTGAACAAGTTGTGCTATATAGTTGTAATGGAATACTAGTGTGCTATAAGAAATGACGAGCTCAATAGTCTTAGAAGAAAATGGAAGGAGTTGCATGAATAATGAAAAGTGAAATGAGCCAAACCAAGAGCATTGTATAAAGTAGCAGCAATAATGTTTTAAGAACAACTTTGAGAGAATAAGTCATTTTGACTATTATAAATAGCCAAACTAACTATAAAGGATATATGAAGAAAGATGCTATCTATATCTAGAGAATGAACTGATAAATAGAAGTATATATAGAATAATTTTATATATATATTATATATATATATATGCTTAATTGTGTCTAATGGTAGCCATCTATAGGGTAGGGGGTGGGGGGAGTAAGAAAAAAAGAAAAGGGAAATTTGCATGATGACTTTATTATATATTTAAAAGTAATAACAATTTGCAAATACTTGATTTGCAGTTTCATGTGTAATCATCTTTTTTTAAATTATACTGTGTTAATGGAAATGCTTTTTGATTCCATAAATTAAAAACAAAATAAAATAGTTGAGGAAACTAAGACAAATGGGGTTATGTGACTTGTCCAGGTCATGTGGCTAGCAAGTATTTGAGGTCAGATTTGAACTCAGGAAGATGAGTCCTCCTGATTCCAGACCTGGCATTCTAACTACTATGTCATTTAGCTGCCCATGGATACTGAGTGTTGAAATGACTAGCCCAAGGCCATATATCTAGTATGTCTCAGGGGAAGCATCCCTAACACACTTTGCAAATAATAAAGTCCACATAAAGCTATGTAAGCTTTGAGGTTTGCAAAATTTTTGACATATACTATCTCATTTGATCCCCATAATAACCCTATAAGCTAAATAGTTATTTCTTACACTCATTTTACAGATGAAGAAACTGAGATTCAGGAAGGAGAAGGAAATGCTCATAACGATACAACTGGCTGGTGCCAGGGCTGGTATTTGAATTTAGGTGTCTCCTGACTTCAAGTGCACTACACCATATGGGTACATGTACATTGGTACATCCTATTTTCTGACATTCTGACTGAGGCAGTAGGTGCTACTAATAAACGTATTTGCTGTGACACTTCCCCCGCTCCTATTTTCAAAATTTTTCTCTCAGGGAAAGAGTTGATCAACTCTAGGGACTTCAACATGTCTACCCAGTAGACAAAGTCTAAAGGGCCATGGGATGCTAGATCAATTCAACGATATACTTATTATAATCCATTGGTTGGAACTAGACTGTAAACTTCATGAAAGTAAGAATTGTCTTACACTTTGGCTGTTACACAATACCCTATATCCTATATATATGTTCAAATTTATTGAATTGAACTGCTGAATTTTTCTGGCAGCATCAATATACCTTTGAGTACCATGAACTATGGCTACTTCATCCTCAAGAAAAGGCTTTTTACTAATGATCTCAGAGGCATAAAAATCCCAGGTCAGCCTTGCCTTTCAGAGAGCTGCAGTAATATTTCAATGAAATCCTAAAAATATGATGAATAGATAAGCTTGGCTGATATATAGTCCAAAGTTTTGAGCATACATGGTTCACAATAAAACATAGTTCCCAAATATAACTTCATAGAAACAAACTAGGTGAAAAGAAAAGATATTATGACAAAAATGTCGAGGGTAGATCATTAATTGGCACCACCACTTTTCAATATTTCCTGTCTCCTGCTTACCTTTGACTCCACCAGAGCAACATAAGAGGGAGGGAGGGAGGGAGGGAGGGAAGGAGGGAGGGAGAGAGAGAGAGAGAGAGAGAGAGAGAGAGAGAGAGAGAGAGTTTCTTGTCTTGTTCATTATCTGAGTGGGAATTTACTAAGGTAGCTTTTTTCTGAGAGATATTTACAAACAATAGCTCCCTGGACAGGTACATTGCTTTAGACTCTTCAGCGTTCTTTGCCTGGTTACACTTGACTTCAGTCAACTGGTTTTTATGTATGTATTCATTACAAATTTCCCTCATTCTTCGTTAGTCATAAATGACTCAATCCTTTATCCTGCATTTTTTACTGCTCAGATGTGACAAATTAGATTACAATGCGGTGGGGTAAGTACCAGGAAGGTCTTTGATCAAAGGGGTAGGTTCCTGATGTCACTGCTAGTTAGGATGAGCTATAATCAAAGTTTGCATGGCAATATTTAAGGCTAGAAGAAGGTAAGCAGGAAGCAGATTGCAGCTTTAAGTGGCATCACTATACATACATATATGTATATACACATGTGTGTGTATGTATGTATGTGTAAATATGTATGTTTATATATATGTGTGTGTGTATACACATATGAATATGTATTGTATGTATGTATGTATAAAAATAATTAGAGCAAACAGACAGCAAAATGTAGTCCTGGAGGAACCTGACAAACAAGTTGTGCCAGAATTCACTCAAGCTTTACAAGATGTTCCTTTTACTTGTACCTCCTGGTGCCTACAGAAATCCTCCAGTTCTGAGACCAAGCTTTTGAGTATATATGCTTTGGTGTATTTATAGCTACCAAATCTGTAATATACTTGCCTTCTTGTAAATCCCAACACCTTGAAACTACACTGACAAGCAAGGCAAAATGTCACACAAATTTTCCTTTGGGGAATCTTCTTTCTGAAAGAGAAAAAAGGCCATTTCAACACATATCACGTTTCCTGCCTGGTATCTGGCTTCCTGCTGGAAGAGAAGAAACACCATTCTATCTATAGCACCAGAATCAATCCTTGTAGGGAAGCAAGGAAAGATCATTCCATCAAGTCTCTAGTCTGGAATCTTGCTTTGGCTTACTTAGCATCACATAGCTAGTATAGCTTAGAAGCAGTACTTAAACTCAAGTTTAAGTTACTCAGCAACATCTTCCTATGCACTGGACCATATCACCTCTCTTCCTGTTTCCTTCTGTTTTAACAGATGCATTGTAAATAAAGATAGACATAATAATAGTTAATAAATTGTTCTCTCTTTTTTTTTTTCTGTTTAAGATCAGTGAATTGAGTCATTACTCTTGAGTAAAAGAGAATACTACAGTAAACCAAGCAATCAGTGCAATTTATCAAGTGCCTACTATGTTCCAGGCTCTGTGCATATGCTGGGGATAATAAAGGAGGCAAAATATAGTCCCTGGCCTCAAGGAGTCCACAATCTAATAGAGGAGACAACACGAAAACAAAAACAAATAATAATTAAATATAAAGGACATATGAAGAAAGACACTTTCTTCATCCAGAGAAAAAATTGATAAATGGAAGTATTTATAGAGTAATTTCACACACACACACAAACACACTTATATCTGTGTAATGGTAACCATCTCTATGGTGAAGGGAGGGGAAAAGAAAAAAAAAGAAATTTACATGATAATTTTATTAAACAATTTATAAGGAACAGTGAGTCGTACATAATTAGATTTGCAGTTTCATGTGCAATCATCTTTTTATTATACTATGTTAGGAAAATATTTGTTTCATAAATTAAAAATAAAATAAATTTAAAAATAAAGATAAGGTGAGAGAAGTTCAGAGAAGGTGAGTAATACATCTAAGAGATAGGATTTGAACCCAGGCCTTCTGACTGTAAATGTGATATTCTTTCTGCTAGCCATACTGCCTCCCTTCCAACATAAAGAGATGGAAAAGGCCATTACTGGAGAAAGTTACATGATAATTTAATTACATATTTAAAATGAATAGCAAGTTGTACATAACAGATTTGCATTTCATGTACAATCATCTTTTTTTTTCTATTCTACTGTTATGGAAATGCTGGTTTCATTTCTTAAATTCAGAATAAAATAAATTTTTTAAACATAACTAACAGATGTTAAGAAAGGCTTCTTGTAGAGCAGGCAGTTTGGTATAGCAGTCAGCCCAGTTGGCAGGGTAGGTATCTGAAGTCATGGTGTCTGAGACACAAAATAGGAGAGAAATTTTGGACTTGGAACTAAGGAATGGAGCTAATCTAATGAGCTTAATCCCATATTTTCCCCAGAGACTGAGGTGGCACAATGAACTCCATATTTCTGACTACATCTTCCAAAGAAAATATTCCCTTAAAAATTCCATTGTGTTACAGATATTTTTTCCCCTGGCAGACTTCCAAGGAGTAAATAAATTAGTGGAGAAGATGACGGAGTTGAGTAAAGCAAAGGGAACTAGTTTTTCCCTAATCTTATTACCCATTATTACCCTTCCCAAACCCTATCCTGTACCACCTCAAGAAGAGGGGTTGGATAAACATTGATATATCACCTACTATGTTTCAGAAACTACCCTAAGTACTTTACAAATATCTCACTTGATCCACACAGTAGCCCAGAGCTAGACGAAGTTATTCAGACACATACAGACCACTTACAAATAAGCCCTTGAAAGGGGAATCACTCAACTCCCAGATTCCAACACTTAACTTAGTAGTGGAAGTATCCCCTGCCCTCCTTATTCTGTCTTCTCCAAAGTCTTCAGCATTCCTGGCCCACCAACAAACCATCCTCCATGCCTGAAATAAGTAAGTTTTTAGATGTATGTTAACATAGAGAGATGACAAAATGAGACACGCAATCTTCTTAACTGTAATAAAAAATAATCAAGATAAATGGTAAAAAAAGCAAATAAATATTGGGGAAAATGTAATTGGAAAATATTTAATAAAATTGGTACAATGCAATAAAAGAAAGAAAGGCTTCCTATAAAAGATGGAATTTTAGTTGAGATTCAGAGAATATCAGGGAAGTAAGTAGATGGAGTTGAGGAGAAAGCACATTCCAGCCAGAGAAAATGCCTGGAGTCAAGAGATGGAGTGTCTTATTCATGGAAGAGCCAGAAGGCCAGTGTCACGGGATCAAAACATATGTAGCATGAAGTTATATGTAAGAAGACTAGAGATCTATAGGTGAAGAGAACTACTGCTGTATTTTACAGTGATCCTTATTCTAGACAGTCGAACTTAGTAGATTTACCTAGAAATAAGAGAGGGACGGCCTACTACGGAGTAGGCTCTTAGTAAGAGCTTATTAATCCATTGACTTTGGCTCAACAGAAGGAAAAGCTTTCTAATAATTAAAGCAGTCCAAAAATGAAATGGGTTGCTTCAGGGGGCAGCAACATCTGGATCACTGAAGGACTTTAATCAGATATTCAACAACTACTTGTTAAGAGTATTGTAGATAGGATTCATATTCTAAGTAGTTAGACTAAGGAATTTCTGGAGTCCCTTATTATACTGCAGTTTTATGGGTCTTTGTTTCTGTGACTATGCTACTATGGCTCAAGAATTACAAGTTAGGGACACATTCCCATAATTCAGCCTGATATAAGTGCCTTCTTGATATATACCAAGTATTTTCCATAATAGTTGGCCCTACAGTAGAATGTTAAGGAGAAAACTAGCCTGCCAAATATAAATTAAATTCAGTGTTGATCTGGAATCTTTTCAGACACGGGCTTCACCTGGCCTCAGAAAGTTGTTTAGATCCAGATTCTCTATCTGTAATAAAAATGCATACACTAAAGGTCTAAGCACCAGTGATTCTTTCTCTCCATGCTTTATGCCCTGCACAATAAACCAATAAACTCCAGTGGTTTCTTTCCAGGATCTAATACAAAATCTATCTACCTATCTCAGTATCACACATACACACACACACACACACACACACACGTATATGTATATACACATATGCACATGTATAAGTATATATTTATGCATGTATATACACATATCTGTATCAATTATAAAAATAAAAACATTCAATACCCTTCCTGACCTATTCTCCTAGCTGTTCCTTGAACAAGAGTCTCCACACCCTGATTCCAGATCTTTTTACTGACTTTCCTGAATGCCTGAAACATTCTTCCTTTTCATCTCTGCTTCCTGGTTTCTCCAGTCCCAACTAAAAACCTACCTTCTATAGGAAGTCTTTCCTTTTAATTTTAATACTGTCCCTTTGAGATTATCTCCAATATGTAGCTTGTTTGAATATAGTTGTTTGCATATCTCCTTAATTAGAGTGCCCAGGGCTCAAGCCTGGGAGGAGGGGCTGATTAGGCTTCTATGTAAGGTAAACTGGGCATATCCAGGTTATACCTCCTACTATATGCCAGGCACTGTGCTAAGCCCTGGGGATCCAAAGTAAAGCAAAACACAGTCCCTGCTCTCAAGAAGATACTAGTTTTAAAAAGGATCAGGAAAGGCTTCCTAGAGAAGGTAGGATTTTAGTTGCAACTTGAAGGAAGACTGAAAAATTTGAATACCAGTAGGTAGAGATTCAAGAGAAAGCAACAGCAAGGTTTCCAATATCCATGATTCTCAGAATAGAGTGTGGAAAGTGAAAGAAGACTGAAAAGGTAGGGCATGGCCAAATCAGGAAGGGCATTGAAGCCAGGGTACCTGGGAGTTGAGTCCAAAGTAGTGGTAGGGATGGAAATCAAGGTTGAACTTGGAACTGAGATTTTCACCCTTTGAACATAACACATAGGAGCGACCAAAAAGAGCATCTGGTTAAGTCTTACCAGTCTTAAAGTTGTAGGCAGCCAATGAAAGATGGGTGCTCCCACCCAAATGTTAAAGGAGGAAGAAGCCTCCATGGTAGGCTATGTTGACATACTCCAAAAGCCCATCAAGAACATCTTCATATTCAACAAACAGGGCATACTCAGACAAGTCTGATTTACTCAGGTCCTAAATAAACATTCATTGACTGATTGGCTATTGCTAGCTGATCACAAAAGAAAATGCTCTCAGTGTTTCCCTATGAGATCCCAAATATCTTCCTACTGGTCAGACATCTTGAAGCCTTCACTCCCACAAAACCTGGAATTCCCATTATGCAACACAATGGATAGTGTGTTGGACTGGGAGGAAGGAATACCTATATTCAAATCCCTCCTCAGACACTTATTAGTTGTGTGACCCTGAGCATGTCACTTAATCTCTCTTTGCCTCAGTTTTCTCATCTGTAAAATGGAGTGGGTAATATTGCATGATAATGGTACTTCACTCCCTGGGTTGCTATGAAAACCAAACAATATTTACAAAGTGCTTTGCAAACCTTAAAGCACTATAAATGTTAGCTATCATTATGGTTGGTTAATTACTATCCTTTGTGCTAGAAGAGGACCAAAGTGATATCACTATGTTGGGGTCAAGGTACAGTGTATCAAACTATGGCTAATTGGACCAATATGAGCTTGGAAGGCTATACCACAGGTCAGGCACAAATAATCCAAGTAAACATTTGGAGTGGAGACATCTCTAAATTTGAGCATCTCATATTTCTTTTGAGCTACTACGATTCTGCGCTGCTCATAGAGTACAGCACCTTCTTTGATGTGCCCATGCTGAACAGTCCTGTGCTAATGTCTCCCATGTCTCACAATCAATTCTAAAGGTTTTTGGGGAGGAATCTTATTATATCCAAAAAAATAAAAGAAAAATGTTAAATCTGGAGTCTTCAGTTTGAATTTGGCTTCTTCTACTAGTTTTGTGATAGTTTCCTCATCTATAAAAATTGAGATAATTCCTATAGTATTTACCTCACAAGGTTACATAAAAGGGTGGGAGAGATAATTCTTAGGATAGTTACGAATAATAATATAATTAGTGAGAACAATGCTAAAATGTACCTATTATCTCTGAGGGAAAGAATGGTCCTGGGATTTCCTTTATACTCCCATGAGCACATGAGCCTGGATGAGTCTATCAGATTAGTTAGTGGAAGTCATAGAAAATTTGGCAAAATGGTGTGAAATATAGAACAAACAGTTTTTATTGAAAAAGACAGGGGATTAGAGGGTGGATTCTAATACACAGAAGAGGGGAAGTCTGGTAGCAAGTCTTCCCAGAATTCAGTGAGGATACCCAGGCTCCATTCAACCTGTTAAATGTGTAATGCTCCCATCTTGCCACCTAAGGTCAGGCCTTGGGGTTTGAGTACTTGGGTCCATGCTAGAGGGTTAGGTAAGGTAACCTCACAAGTAAGAAGGTGTGGCAGGTAAAATTTTACCCATGACTAGCCCTGTATAAAAGGCAGTGAAAAGGACGATACTGCACACTACTTGTCAGTTGTCAGCTCTCCCCCATTTCCTCCACCCTTGGCATTGTTAGCTCCTCAAGCGTCTATCAGCTGTAATGTTTCTCCCCTGGTTACACTGAAATCAATCTCCTGGGAACTCTAAGTCCTTGACCTTCTAATTAGGTCCCTTTCTCCTCTGTGACTGATGACAGTCTTTGTGAAGTGACTGCTTTTGTAGGCACAAATAGAAAAGCACAATGAAGGGAACCAGACAAATTTCCCTTTAATGGCCTCTCTCTCTCTTGTTCACCCTTCTGACACAGCTGGTAAAGTGATGGAGCTCCTTCATATTCTTTCCTTAAGGAGGGTATTTTCCTCAAATACCCAATGAGATCATCCCTATGCAAGAGATTATTTATTCTGTGACGTTCCTATGAAGGCAGGTTCTTGGTCAAATGATGAATTAGTTTTCAATTAATTTTTTTTATAAAAGACTTTCATGAATTCCTTTGTATTAAAAGAAAAATCTTTTAACTGAGATGGATTCTACTGTGGGGGAACAAATTTCATCTCTCTTTGTTTTCTACATTTAAGAGTATCACAGTAACCCTAAGAGCTGACCGTTACATAATGCTTAACTTTTACAAAATGCTTAATGTATATTTTCTCATGTGATTCTAAGAACAAGTCCTTAAATAGGTGCTCCACCTGTTCTATGCAGGAGGAAATTCAGGCCAAGGTTACTTGCTCGTGGTAACTCAGTTACAATCAAAGGGGGGGATTCAAGGAACTCCTAACTCCAAAGATATCATTCCTTTTTACTTCATCATAGTTTCTCACAAACTTCAAAAGTATTTTTTTAAAAATGTCTGTATTTAAAAACCTCAACTTACCTTACTCTGTGTGACCTTGCACTGGTTTTGAAACATCACTTTATCTAAAGTAACGTCATCCTAATCTGAATAAATCTTACTCTTTGACTTCTGCATATGTACATGACTGATCATTAAATGAAGATACAGTTTTTGAGAGGAAGTGAGGTTATCAGAAAGAAGAGCACACAGCTCTTGATTCTTAGGCTCCAGGGCTGTCTTTTTGTTCAATTAATTTATTGAGATGTTTTGCAAACTTATGATGAGCAAGGTACTGACTCTGGGGATATACAGACAAAAAACAAAAGGGCTCCTGGCTTCCAGAAGCTTACATTTGACAGGAGCTTAATGGAGGGCCTACAATATATTCGTAAAAAGCAAATGCACAGTCATCTGAAGACAGAGAGAATATTAATGATTAGAGGATTTAAGGAAGAGCAAATGACAACTAAGTTTACCCTCCAAAAACTGTTTGTACGAGGCATACACGTATTTTAGATATGAGGTGAAATTTTTGCAAATACAAGGCAGAAAATGAACTGCCATGTTTAGGGAAGTATTTATTTAGCATAAAGAGTACATGGAGTGAAGTGAAATATATCTGCAAAGGTAAATTAGAGCCAGACTCTGAAGGGTCTTAAATACCAAGCTGAGATAAAATGAAGGGGCAGCTGGCTCCAGCTTTCTTCCCTGGCAGACTGGCAGTCTCCTATCACACTCAGAAAGTATGGACTAAGGAGAAGAGATGACTGGAAGAGATCAGAGCTGCTCCTTTCTTACCTTATTTACATTTTCTTTGCCACAAATAATTGTATTTGGACTAGAAAAGAATGGCTAATAGCCAATCAGTACATATTTATTGTTTTATGCCAGGCTCTACAAGGGTAGCTAGGTAGTGCTGTAGATAGAGCACTGGGCCTGAAGTCAGGAAGATCTGAGTTCAAATCCAGCCTCAGACACCTTCAATATTCTGTGCTCAGCTGCAATTACTTGATAAATTGACTGTAGAGTTGGGTGCGTGGGGAGATAAATTATTTGTATCACCGAAGAGAATATTTAAATGTTTTCCTAAGTACTTTATTTTACAAAATCGGCTGTTGATTCTTTGGGTCTAATCATTCCACCAGTTCCCAAAACAAACTAAGGATACAATTTTCTGGCTCACTCATCTCCTATATTTTCCAGAAGAATAATATGAGAGACTATTTCATATACTTTGCTTAAATCTGGGCAAATTAAATCTACAGCATTCCTCTGCTCCCTACTAAGTCTGTCAAAAAATTAATCAATCTATAGTTTGCAGACATAAAAAAAATGAAGTATTGAAGCCTTCTTCCTTTTTCACTTTTTCCAAAATCTTTCAATGTTGTTTGGTTGGTTGGATTTTGTCCCTTGTTCTCAAAGAGGACCAAAATGACATCACCATGATAAAGTGAAGTTTCAATGTGTACAACTGTGGCTAATCAAACCAATACAAGCTTGGGATGTTCTACTACAGAGTGGGCACAGATAGTCCATGTGAATATTTGGGGTAATTACTCTAAATTTGCACATCCTACATTTCCTTTGTGCTGTTTCAACTCTGCTTTGCTCATGGAGCACAGCACCGTTTTTGATGTGGGCCTGCCATGCTGAGTGGTCCTGTGCCAGTGTCTCCCATGTTCCACAATCAAATCTGAAGTTCTTGAGAGAGACTTTGAGAGTGTCCTTGTATCACTTCTTCTGACCACCATGTGATCACTTGCCCTGTGTGAGTTCTCCATAAAACAGCCTTTTTGGCAAGCGTACATTTTGCATTCAAACAACGTGGCCAGCCCATGGGAGTTGTGCTCTCTGAAGCATAGTTGAAATGCATAGCAGTTTAGTTTGAGCAAGGACCTCAGTGTTTGGTACCTTATCCTGCTAGGTGATCTTCAGAATCTTCCTAAGACAGTACATATGGAAGCAATTCAGTTTCCTGGCATGGTGCTGGTAAACTGTTCCTGTTTTGCAGGCATACAACGAGGTCAGCACAATGGTTCTTGTAGACATTGATTTTGGTAGTTAGTCTAATACCTCTTCTCTACCAAACTTTTCTTTGTAGTCTCCCAAATACTGAGCTAGTGCTGGCAATGCATGCATCAACCTCTTTGGCAATGCATACATCCCTGGAAAGTACACTACCAAGGTCAATGAATTTATCCACAGCATTCAGAACTTCTCCATTTGTCATGACCAATGGTTCTACCTATGGATGGTATGGAGGTGGCTGATGAAACACCTGTATTTTCTTGGTGTTGATCATTAGGCCAAAATTAGCTCAGGCAGCAGAGAATTGATCCATACTTTGTTGCATCTCAGCTTCAGAGGCTGCATTGAGTGCATAATCATCTGCAAACAGAAAAACATCCATCAACACCCTCTCCACTTTGGTCTTGGCTTGTAGACTTTTCAGATTGAAGAACTTACTATCAGTACAGTAGTTGAACTTGACGCTGTGTTCATCCTTATTGAAAACATTTGACAACATGGCTGAAAACATCATGGTAAAAAGCATGGGAGTAAGCACACAGTCATGTTTCACTCCATTGGCGAGTGGGAAGGCACAAGAGCATTGTCCACTATTCAGAACCCGGGCAAACATGCCATCATGAAATTGATGTACAATGCTGATGAACTGCTCTGGGCAACCAAATATTGACATAATTTTCCTTAAGTCCTCACGATTAACAGTGTAAAAGGCCTTGGTCAGATTTACAAACATTGTGTACAGACATCTGTTCTGCTCTTGGTGTTTCTCCAGGAGTTATCAGGCAGCAAACACCATGTGGACTGTTTTTCAGTTCTTTCTGAAATCACACTGGCTCTCAGGTATAAGACCATCTTCCAGGTCAGCCTATAGAGGAGCAAGAATCTTTCCAGCAATGACTAAGAGAGGGACCCTTCTATGATTGTCACAGGACAATCTATTCCCTTTACCTCTATAGGGATGGACAATGGAGACATCCTTAAACTCCTGGAGGATAACCTCCTCTTGCCATATAACCTGGAATATTTCAGTAATCTTTTGTATAAGCAATGGTCCCCCTACCTTGTAAAGCTCAGCTGGAAGAGAATCAGCACCAAGTGCTTTGCCACATGAAAGGAGTCGAATGGTACTGAAAAACTCTTCTTCAGTTGGAAGTTTAGCTAAGGAGGGATTGATTTCAACCTGAAGAAAAAGGTCAATGGTATAAGAATTGACTAATGATGGTCTGTAAAGAACACTATGGAAGTATTCAGCCCATCTCTCTAGGGTCAAGTCCTTATCACTAATCAATGTGGCTCCATCAGCACTGAATAGTTGTGATGCACCATAGGTTTTTGGTCCATAAATAATTTTTAGGGAATCATGAAAGTGCTTTGAATTGTTACTATCATGATAAAACTAATTTCATCTGCCTTCTTACTGAGCCAGGAATCCTGCACCTCTCTTTGTACTTTACTTTGATGGAATTAAATACTGCATTCTTAGAAATGGATGAACTATCCTTCTGGTAAATCCTGTGAAGTTCTCATTTTTCATTTAGCATTTTCTGCATTTTCCCATCATTTTTATCTAACCAGTCTTTGTGTTTGCGAGTGTTCTGACCCAGATGAGCCAATGCAGTGCTGCACACCAAACCTCTGAAAGCTGCCCACTCCTTTTCTGCTTAACTCTTGCCCACTGTGTATTGGCTCAATTTTCCCTCCAAGTCAGCAGCAAACTGTTCACGCTCAGAGAACAGCTCTCATTTGGTGACATTCATTCTTCTGGTACTCATTTTGCTTTGAGGGTGGTGTTTTTGATAAATGCGATTATTTAGCTTGGAAAGGATAAGTCTATGATCAGTCCAGAATTCTGCACCACACATTGCCTTTGTCAATCTGACATCTTGTTGTCTCTACTCCTTACAATCACATTGTCTATTAGATGCCAATGACTGCTGTGAGGGTGTATCCATGAAGTCTTATTTCATTTAGGCAAATGAGAAACAGTGTTGGTGATGAGAAGGTCATGCAATGCATAAGTCTTCAACAGTAAATGACCATTGCTGTTGCTGTTTCCAATCCCATTCCTCTCTAGGACTCTCTGCCAATTCTGGTAATCTGAGCCTACTCTAGCATTAAAGTCACCCAGAATGACAAGCTTGTTGTCTTTTGGCATATTGACCATAAGGGTCTCTAGGTCTTCATAAAATTTTTCTTTGATCTCTTCAGGGTTCTTCATGGTAGGAGCATAGGCACTGATGATGGTGGCATGGCGATTTCCTGCAAGTGGTAAGCACATTGTCACGAGCATGTAATTCACTCCTTTTGGCAGGCATACCAGTTGCTGACTAGATTAGTTTTGATTGCAAAACCAATGCCAGCTTCCCAACACTCCCCTTCACTGTGACCACTCCAGAAAAGTGTGTATCCAGCTCCAACTTCAGTAAGTTGGTCTTCATTTGCCAACCTTGTTTCACTCAGGGCTGATGTTTGGATGCGATACATGAGTTCTCTTGCAAGAAGAATATTTCATCCTTCAGGTTTATTGGATTTTGTGCTGTCTATAAGTGTGCCAATGTTCTATGTGAGTGGAATCATCTTTGCAGATGTTTTTGTACATTTCGTATATTTTTTGAGTTTCAACCACAAAGTGATATTCCCCACTTGCCATGGTAATCATGCCAGGGTTGGGTAAACAGCTAATGTTTAATGTTTTCTAGCCCCATTCCTCACACCAGTAGGTGATCAGTGTGATCCTTAAAAGGCTGCTCAGACAACCAGGGGGCTGCTGAGTGCCCCTGTTGCTTCCAGTGAGAAATGACCCTATAGCCTGGGCCACCTTTGTGAAGGGTTGTGAGTACAGCTCCCAGTATATCTGCACCTGCTGCTTCATCAGTTGCCTGTAGCCACAGGGTTTTGAGGCATAATAGTAAAATGGTATGAGTGATGTCTTTTGATTCATGCTTAAATTGGATTTAAGTGAGGCAGAGTTGCATGAAGTTGTCAGCCTCACTCTCTTCTCCAGAGTCATCATAGTCCAGTGGCAGGACAGAGTCAAGAGGGTTGGTGATGGCTCAGGATATAGTGGATGACCTTGACGTCTTCAATGTCTAACCAAGCTCTAAGTGCTCCACATCTCCTATTTCAGCTATCTTCATGGCCATTGGAATAAATTGTTCTTATCCACCCATTCCACCAGAGGAAATCTTCACATGCTTGTGATAGACACCCCCTAACTCACCAGTGGGTTTGAGACCCCTTGGTTACCTTCAACCTGGTTTGGCCCATCTGCCGAAATGGTTTACCAGGGTGTGGCACATGCTGCAGCTCCTTGGAACCACAGATGAGAGTTGGGTGGAACAGTTGGCCACCAAAAGTGGAAAGAGCCCCCAAAAGGGCTGGGCAGTCATAACACCAAAGGTATTGGCCCTCCCTGAACACCCCCAACATAGGGGGTGTTCAGGGAATTTTCAATGTAAAGTTTGAATCAATCCTGTATGGATCTAGCTATTAAATAATACAGCTATTGTTTAACATTTGTTACTGGTGCCTTGGATAAAGGCATATTTAGTATGTACATGTCATGAACTTCTGTAGACCCTACAATATACATTCTTCACATGAAGTGTGGTCAACTTCTTCATACTTTGAACTGGTTCATTCACACACACCTTCTCACACTGGATAATCTGTGTTTTTAGAGAAGGATGACTACCCAATGGTTATACTCAATTTTTTCTAAGTTCAAGAAATAACTATATTGTTATTGATAATTAACCCTTTTACTTATCACTATTGTTCGAAAGCCCCCACCAATATAATACCATTTACACAAAACTAGACCTCGCTGATGACTCCATTTGATCTTCAACATATTTATTCACTTATCAGTAAGATAAAAGCAAATTATCAATATATCTCAGTCATTTAATATAATCAAAAACAAAAATACCCAGTAAACCACAATCTACTAGGTCACATTCTCCTGTTAATGCTGATCAGTAGATGAAAGTAGGGCTATTTACAGAAAACTGGCATAAAAAAACATTTGAGTGTGGAAAACCTTTGTGCTTAGGTAATTAAAAGTCCCTGACTGCAGGTCTTGATGTGATTTATCTCTTTGGGAAGATCTGCACCAAATGAAGCTGCTTAACTATTAACTGCTCTTTTTCTTATCCTCACTCCTCATCTGTTGAACAGATTCCCTTTTGCTCTGGAACTGATGAAGATTAACAAGCTAGGTATACAGTAGATAAAACACTGGACCTGGAGGCAGGAAGACATGAATTCAAATTCAACCTCAGACACTTAGCAGCTGTATGACCCTGGAGAAGCCATTTAACCTCTGTCTTCCCCTGTTTTCTCAAGTGTAAAATTGGACTAAAATAATAGCCACTACCTTACACGTTTGTTGGGAGCATCAAATGAGACATACTTGTAAATCACTTGGCATAGTGCCTCGGCACATAGTAGGTGCTCATTAAACCTGTTTGACCCTTTCCCCCTTCTTCTTAACTCAAAATAGCTCTTAAAAGAGCATTAAAAACTGTTAAAGTATTTTTGCATAGACTAGCAGTTCCCTTTTGAGCCAGAGAACTGTAATGTCCATTAAGCTGGTTGTCTTTGGGCAATGGCCAGCCAACTTTTCACTCACTAGGATTTTGCCTCTTCCAATCAACTGTTAACCAGCTGAAGCAAATCAGCTTCCAAACCTGTGTTTCTCCTTTCTGCTTTTTTTTCTCCCCTACTTGAGAAAAAGAAGCAGAGAGCAGAGGAGCCTTTTTCAGTGGTTTCTCTTTTTTCACAATTCCATTTGTCTTTCAATGACAAATTGCCTTTCTTCAGTCAATCAGGAATTAGGCACTGAAGTTTGGGGTAAATTGACTCCTTTCTTGCTAGTTTCTCCACAAAGCAATGGTTTTTGTGCTCCTTGTTGAATCTTTACTCTTACTCATTTTCCCTCTAGAATCCCATTTCTGACTACTCCAGTCAGATTCTTTCCACTCAGATTCTTTCCATTCTTTTAATGGATCATATCAGAGTTTCCTGGTATCAGTGACTCATTTTTCCCTTATGAGGTAAAAAACAAAACAAAAATTCACAAAACCTTCTATTATTATTTAATCATCCCAACATCTCAAAAGTAATTTGTTGCATTTTGTATTAACCTTTGAATCCTTTAAAAAAAATTACATGCAAATGAATCAAAGGTCCATGATACTCAGCAGTTGGCCTTTTTTTCAGTAATCAAACCAGTCCTCTTATTATTATGTCTCTGAATATTGTGCTTCTTGACACTTGCATTATGAGTTTTTAGTAAATACGAGTTCTTTTCTGACCTTTGCAACACCAAAACATCTATTAAAAGGGCATCACCTAACACTTATTACAATTTTTAAAAGTCCATTTTTTCTTCTCCTTTTGACAGTGAAACTGCTCAGATCCTATATGAAAATTATTTTCTTTATACATGGATGTTAGTACATTTTTATTACCATTAACCAAAAGTCCTTTTCTTTTCTACCCCTGTCAGCCACTAAACTATTCATCTGTGAAATGGGCCTTATTTTACATTCTTCTGAAGCAGATTTATTTCTTCTTCTTTATGCGAAAACACTAATTATTTTTGGCCTTTTCCACAATCAAACAACTTAGTTCTTAAAGGGGCAGTACTTTGTACGACGTTATCAAATTTGCAGATGACACAAAGGTGGGAGGAACAGTTAATAGAATGGATGACTGAATCAGGATTCAAAAAGAACTTGGCAGGCCAAAATGTTGAGCTGAATTTAATAAAATAAAATTCACTACTAATAACTGTAAAACTTCACATTTGCATTTAAAAATGAGTTTTACAAGTACGAAATAGGGGAAGCAACATGACTGTCACAAAAATAGCCATGTAAAACCCATCAGTACAGACCCTGTAAGAGTAACCTTATTTATTTTGTTTTACTATGTTACTAAATGATTAGTTAGGAAAACACAGTAGATAAGCTTTATATTTTACCAACATATTTTATTGTCTCTAATGATATTCTGTGTGTTGAAGAGATAAAAGGCTAGATGATAATACACTGAAGTAGATTCAAAATTATTTGAATGACTGGGCTCAAATTTCAGACACTAATGCTTGTATGCCAAGTTCAAAGGAAGCATTGGATGGCATAGCCCACGAATCTGTGCTTATCTCTGAGTTCTTTGCCGTTTTTGTCAATGAAGTGTAACAGCACAGATGTCATGCAAACTTATCAAATTTGCACTAATGCTAAGCTAACACTGAATACCAGAGTCAGGGCTGCGTAGGTCACAGGTTGGAAAAAATAAGATGGAGATAAAATCTCAGCTATAGGTCCAAAATATCAGCCTCATAAGGACATAATGGGTGATGTATGGCTACATAGCAGATCATATTAAAAAAAAGATCTCTGGGATTTTATTGAACTAGAAGGTCAATATTCTTCAAGTGTGATGCATATCACCATGCAGTGGCAGTATTTGAGACTGGGAAGGAACGACTTCTATCATATTCCATCCAGGGAAAGGCCACATCTAAAATATTATGGTTATTTCAAGGGAGTACATTTCTGAAAGGACAGTGGCAATCTTTTGTGAGGTCTGGGAAGAGGAACCAGTATAACATAGGACCTCAAATTCTAAGATCAGATGATCATGGAATAAGAGCTAGAAGGAACCTCAGTGCTTATCAATCCTCTTATTTCACACATAAATGAAATGAGACCCAGAGATAGGATTTAATTTACCTGAGCCTAAAAAGGTAGAGCCAAAATTCAAAATGAGGTACAATTAATCTTAGCCTATCATGTCAGGTTCAATTCTCTACTGTTTCCCACTGCTTCTTTGACATTTAATAGTTGTTTGAAGGAATTGGAGAAGTTTACCCTTGAGAAGAGACTCGGAGGGTTGATAATGACTGTCTTCTAGTATCTGAAAGACTGACACATGGAAGAGGGATTAGACTTGTCTACTTGGTCCTAGAGGTAGAGTTAGGATCAAGAGAAGGGATTTTAAAAGAGACAAATTTAGGCTTGATGTCTAAAAAAAATTTACTAATAATTAGAGCTGTCTTAAAGATGGAAGGGGTTTCCTTGGGAAGAAGTGGACACCTCTTTAAGAAAATGCTAAACAACTAGTTGTTGGGTGTGTCATAGAGAATATATTTGTCTTTGGTATGAGTTGGCCTGGATGGCTTCTGAGATCCCATTTCTAAGAGGTGGTCATTATACTTAAATGAATGAGTAGAGTGCAGCATGTAAGAAATGCTGAAGAGATACTACCTGCTTTACATTTTTTCCCAGTTCTCACTCTTCCTAGCTATGAGGATTCTTATAATCACAAGGGTTCCAGTATTTTGTACTAGGATCTTGTACAAGAAATATTTCCTATTACCTTCTATACTATGCCCTTCTCTATTTCTTCCTTGGACATTTTCAGTCTTTCAGGTAGTAAGTGTACTCAAGGAAAACCAGAGAATACGGCAAGTGCAATGCCAAAGGTCCACATACCTTTGTCATTGATTGAATTAGAAGGGCTGGAGGCAGGATGATGAGCAGGGATTTTGTGCTGCCCTGGTAAGCCAGGGGCTGGCAGAGGAAGATAGAGGAAGAGGATGTAATGATTTCACTATGAGATTACTGCCTTCTTGTCTGGATAGTTTTCTTTCAGAGTGGAAGTAGAACAGCCTCAGAACTTCATGTGCAGATGTGAGTCCAACTCTCATGAGTACCTATTAACCCTAGAAAAATAACCAGTTCAAGACAATCCTCTCATTCTTTCCCACTACCCACATTCATAGGCAGTCTGACTGGACCCTTATCTAGGATCCTCTAATCTTTTAGGAGCAAACAGAAACAATGCATCTAATGGCCCCGGGACAACACTGTGTATAGACAATATGTTAGTGGGGACAAGGTCCATGGAAAGTGCAGTTGGATGACTGCTTGAGGTATTCAGCTTTGTTCAAGCTTTTTACCTGCAAAATTACACAACTTCTCACAATGTAATAATATGGTTTAACTTAGGCTAAGATGAGTGGGCAAATGAGACCACCTATGCCAAAAATGTCTTTACCACTGGTTCTTAGAATCTACCAGTGATTGCTTCCAATGGAAATAGCAGCTGGTGAGGAGATGCTTCTGTTCTACTGAGTGATGATGGCAATGCACCTGTGCATTTAGGTTTCATCTATATTTGACAGTTACCTCTTTTTGTATGTTATTTCATGGTGGGCATGGCCTTTGTTACAAATGGGCTTGTTTATTTCTCCACTTAGCACCTGTGTTTTGGCCTTAGGGGGCTCAAGCCACTGATATTTTAGGAGAACACAACTCTGCAAGAGAGGAATCGGAACAAAGGGAAACTCATTCAATCAATTCATTGAGTCTATATGTGTGTTCAAAATTGGTAGAGGGAGGAGGGCTGCAAAAGAAACTGAAGACAAACTCTGCTCTCTAAGAGTTTGTATTTCTTTGGAAATTCAACACATATGTGAAACAACTTGACAGAGGAAGCAAGGGATTGATAATGTCATAAAAACTATTTCACTAAATGTGAGAGAGGTACAAAAATCAGAGTGGCATCAGTATGAGATGTGTGTTCTGCATCTGAAGATCAGCTGCGACAAGTTTGGACATTACTGCAAATGGGGCAGGAGTCACCATTATGCCTCCTGTCTCCCTCTTACCTTCCCCCTGGATTGGCTAAAACACTGGAATTTCATCCAAAGTCCTAGTGGGATAGTCTAGAATTTTCTCCAAATTTCAGTTAGAAAGATTGATGCATTTTTCAATAGTGGTGGGAAAATGTTCCATGACTGAGGACACACCCTAAGGTGACTGATCATTTCAAGCAGCCTTATTCTGTATTATTTATTTATGAGGAAACATCATTTTCTAAAGGGAATCTTGAGATGTAACATTAAAAATTAACTCGAAAACCTGACTGACTCAGAACAGTAAAGAAGATAAATGAGGTGGCCACAAAGGGTTTCTCAGAGTATTTTCTAGAAATACGCACTCATTAACCTTACTAAATGGACTGGACAATGTTCATCTCTTTTCACTAATACTAAGAGAAAGGAAGTAAGAAGGGGATGTGCATTGATTAAGCGCCTACTATGTGCCAGGCATTCTGCTAAGCACTTTGCAAATATGTTATTTGAGCCTAACAATACCTCTGGAAGGTAGGTGCTTTTATGAACCCCATTTTCAGTTGAGGAAACTGAGGCAGAGAGAGGTTAAGTGACTTTCCTACGGTCACATGGCTACTAAATCTCTGAAGCTAGGTTTGAACTAATCTTCCTGATTCCAGGCCTGGAATAAAATTTATTGGAAAGCATCACTTATTGAAAAAGAAGGAGAGATATATGGCAAATCAGAATGAAGTTTGAGATTTACTGTAGAATTAAAGATGAAGGAAATACTTTCTTTCATCTTATTTTAAATTCACATACCATGGATATGCCTGGGTCCCATGGGCATTATAATTATCTAGACATTAGTATCATATATGCTTAAAGCTGGAATAACATTTAGAGATTGTCTACAGCAACCTTCTCATTTTATTAATGGAATAAAAGATACTTCAAGAAGTGAGGTGACATACTAAAAGTCACTCACATAGTTAGTGATAAAACTGAAAATAGAGTTTTCAGTGTGTAGTGCTCTTTCCACAATACTAGTTATAGACAGTAATGAGAGTTGACCTTTATATTGCATTCCAAGGTTTCTGAGTTGCTTTTCTCATGACAACCCTTAGGAGTGGGTAGGGTGAATGTGATCATTCCCAGTTTATCCATGGAAAGCTAAGGATCCGAAAGAATGTGACTTGACCATGTCACTTAGCTAGTAAGTCTCAGAGGCAGGATTCTGAAGCTGGATCTCTTCATGCTGAGTCTGGAGCCTTTTCTATCACACAGCAGCATGACGTTCTTGGGGAAGAAACCTAGCGAGAAATTAAGTGCCCCTTTTTAATCTTATGCCAAGTATCTAGAAACTAGAAATATCACATTATTTCTTGCCAATGAACCTTCTTGTTTTTCATTTTATACCCTCCTTGGAAAGGTACCTTTATATTTTACTCGTATCAATGTTTCATGTTCATCCCACAGGTAAGACAGACAAGATCCATACATACATAGATATTGGTTTTTGGCGTGTTTGGGTGTGTAGGGTGCAAGCTGGTGTACAATAGCATCTTTAAGTTGCAGCTTGACTAATTCCATTATTAACTCTCTTCACAGGAGCTATAGAATATGGCATCAAACTATGGAAAGCCTCAAAAGTTGTTCCCAAACTATCATTTCCAATTCTTCCTCTCAGGTTCCTATACTAGTTGTACTCTTTATTTTCCTTTAAGAATGGCACTTGTGATTCAGGGAAACTCACAAAGAATTACTATTGGACTGTGGGAAGCTCTCATGATTAAATATGCTATTTTCATATCTATGATGTCCATCCCTGATTCTACAGTCCTGACTCTCCAACTGTCTTAGAATGACAAAATTCTCAGAATGAAATCAATTTTAATTTGTATTAATTTTTGTATAACACAATTTAATGCAGAGGGATCATGGGAATGTTAGGGAATCCAAGAAATGACAATAGGTTGTTGTGCCTAGTCAACTAACAATCAACTATTAAGTGCTACTGTATGCCAGATATTGAGCAAAAGAAGGCCTCTAAGAGGGGGTGTTGTTTTAGCATTCATTTTAAAATTATTTCCCAGGGATATTCAGTTTCAGACAAATACAGATTTAAGTGACCTTTCCAATAAACAGGGAGCACTGATTTTAGTCCAAAATATGTATGTATGTATGTATGTATATATATATATGTACATATATATATATGGGTTATATCTCTCAATATTTACTCTATTCAAAATGAAAATATCTTAGGATTATTAAAATACTTTTGACCTTGATGAACCCCTGAAAGGGACAATACTTTGAGAATCTCTGACTTAAATAAACACCATTATTGTTAGCCATAAAATATATTAATAGTAATCCATAAAGGAGAAATATAAAAGAATATTTCTTTTTCTAATTTTTTATTTATAAATATAGAATATAAATCTATTTTATATAAACATATTCTATAAGTGTAGAACATAAATATTCTAAATATTTCTTCTAAAAAATATTTTTTTAAAAAACTGTGGGAAAGATCACAGCAAATCAGCTCTCACTTGACGTGTCTGCTGACTCTCCTGAAACATGGGAGCCACAGTCCAATAATTTGGTGATCTAAGGATGTCAGTTAACATCTCTTAAGAATTCTCCTTACAGTATTTCCTTTATCAAATAAAAGATAAACTTAGTTCTCCCCAAATCTTCAGACTCTCAAAAATGACAGTCAGCTTTCAAAGACTTCTCAGAGGAGTTTATATTTCTTTTTTGATTGGAGGTAATAGAAAGTTACTAGGGTTGATGTATATTTAAGAATACTTCCCTGATGCCCACAGTCAGTAACAATCTTTCCCTTTTAACCTTGAAGATATGATAAATATTTTAATTCTTTCTCTGTATAGAGTGAATAATACTGTGCCCTAAAATTCTTGGATCTTCAAAATGCACTAAAATTTTTTGGCTATTCTACTTGAGTTTTTAAAAATGTTTGATATTGGTAATTTGGTTTTCTTCTTTTAGGAAATGGTTTATCAATTTTTTTAAAACAAAAGCTGTTCTTAGTTTATTTGTCAGTTTTCTAATCCTAATTCAATTCCTTCCCTTTTCTCCTTTGAGTTTATCATAGGTCTACATGAAACTCTTTCCCCTTTTTTGACCAGCTCAGATACAAGTGACTTCTGCTCCCCTACTCCTTTCCACTATTTTATGGAGAACTCCCATGGGGCAGGTGATCACACAGTGGCCAGAAGAAGTGATACAAGGACTCTCTCAAAGTCTCTCTCAAGAACTTTGGATTTGACTGCACAACATGGGAGACACTGACAAAGGACTGCTCAGTATGGTGTGCCCGCATCAGAAAGGGTGCTGTGCTCTATAAGTAAAGCAGAATCGAGACAGCAAAAAGTAAACACAGGATGTTCAAATTTGGAATATTCACCCCAAATATTCAAACGGACTATCTGTGCCCAACCTGTGGTAGAGCATTCCGAGCTCGTGTTGGTCTGATCAGCCACAGTCAGACACACTGAAATTTCACTTTATCATGGTGATATCATTTGGTCCTCTTCGAGAATAAAGGACAACAACCAACCAACCAACCGTTGTCTTCTATATGTACACTCTGATTATGTGAGGTGAGTTCCCTTATCTTTGCTCCCCCTTTATTTCTTAACGTTTTTCCTTTCCTTTCTCTTTCTTTTTCTTTTAATATCCTCAAAATGAAAGCAATAACAGCAACTACTCCCAGGTGTCCTGTCTTATTTGACTCCCTCTATACTCCCTGATGATATTTGGGTTCTGACAGGACATTTGTAGTCTCTTCCTGCCAGGATGTTTTCTTTTATTATTCCTTGCATTATGATATTCAAGGTTGGTTTATTTTTTAGCTTGTCCTGTTCATCTGGAAGACCAATGATCCTTCAGTTATCTCTATGCATCCTGTCTTCAAGATTAATATGTTTTACTTCTATAGAGATAATGTTTTTGTTTCTGTTTCTCTTTTTTCAGATTTTCCTTCACTTCTGTATATTTATATTACCAATCAGTTGGTCTTTCTTTCTGGAGCACTGGAGAGACATCACTGTGCATTCAAATTTTTCTGTTCTGCCAATTATTTCTTCTGAAAAAGAACATAAATTCTGTTTTTATTATTCTTATTTTTTTTCTTGAGGTCATTTGGGAACACCCTGATCTGATTTTATACGCTCTTAGAAACGTAAAGGTTCTCAGCATCATGAGGTCTTGATTTCATTTCATTTGTCTTGTAATATTTATTTGAAGATGTTTGGATTTGTTTAGATGCCCTGGTGGTTATTTCCCCTTTGGTTTTAATATCTTCCCTGTTGATTTATCTGCTAACTCTCAAGATTTTTAAATATTTTCTTCCTTCTAATAATCTTTGGTAATTTCAGTATTCTTTTCCTGATTATAATTCCTTGTCACTCATTTTCTGATTCTTTCCCTTTGCTGGCTGATCCCACAGTGCTGGACCTAAAAACTGACTCCAACTCCTCCACCTTGGGGGATTAACTTTTCACCAGCTTCAGACCATGACCCAAGTAATTTTGGGGAGGACAAAACTGTCCTTAGTTGAGTACCATGTCTTTTTCTTCAGGCTTGGTGTCATGCTGGAATCCTGACCTAACTCCCTCTTTTCTTTAATTCTCTGAATGAACACTGCTACAGCACAACATGCTGTTATTACAGGGTGAGCAAGCTTCTGCTTTCTTATACCTTTACTTCTACACAGTTGAGGTACTGGTTAGGCAGAGTTTTGTTTTACTGTTCTTTTTTTTTGGACTGGATATTGAGGAAGGCCAGGAGCAGGCAGGGTTGGAAGAAACTGCTATTGGAGCAAGGGAATCACTGAGTGTACCACAGCAAATGCCTGGGGGTCCTGTTATCTGCCCTGATAGAGCATGGCAGCTGCTGGAGGTAGAGTGCTGAGTGAGCACATTAGAGATTAGTGTTTAGTCTTCTCTGTGATTATTTCATGAGGCTGTTACCTCATTAGACTTCTTAATATTTGAACCTACAGAGACAGTTACAATTAATTTTCCCCTTTTGCAAAACTTTCATTTTCAGGAGTTTTGACAGATAGAAAAATCTATCTATTTAATCTAATCTGTCTAATTCTAATAGTGAATTAGAAAAAGATCTGGTCTTCTTGTTGGTCATGACTCCCCCACTAGAATGTAGATACTTCTTTCTTTTATAGTTAATTTTGTTTTCCTGTTTATATTTTACTTTTTCACATTTCTCTGGACACTTGTGTTTGTATTGCAAAGTTTCTACTCAACTTTGATCTATTCATAAGGAATACTTGGGAGTTTTTTATATTATTGAAGTTCCATTTTTGTTTTACAGAGTTATATTCAATTTTCCCAGGGAAGTTATTTTGGCTATAAACTTATTATAGTTTATGCCTTTTGAAACATTATATTCCAATCTCTTTTACAGTAGTAGTATCTGCTAAATTTGTATAATCCTGATGATGGATCAAAAATACTTGAAGACTTTCTTTTTCTGACTTTCATATATGTATATGTGTGTATGTATGTAGGTATATACACACATGTATGTATGTATGTATGCACACATACATTTATATATGTGTCTGTGGTGTCTGTATATTATATGTGTGTATGCATATACCTGTATATATGTATGGTGTTTGTCTCTATGTGAATGCATATATATATATATATATATATATATATATATAAAGAGAGATAGATGGATAGATATAGATATAGATATAGATAGATACACTAATTAGAAAGCTGTGCAGTTTCATAATGATGTGGCCTTTAGACTTGCTCCTGGTCCTGTAATTCCTATCCCAATCCCTTATGTTTGGGACATGTCTTAAATAAAGCTTCAAGGTCAGAGCTCCAGAGCTTCCAGACTTCTCTCAATTCAAGAAGAGTATGATTTGAGTTTATCATTCTCTCTTGGTTCAGAATTGAAGTGCCATACCTGTTGCAAACTTCCCACCCTCAACACTTATGAGACTAGTTAATTATCTTATACTTGAAAATGACTCATTTTGGTTTCTTAGTTTTCCTGTTCACTCCTGTCTGGTACTCTTAGATACATTTTTGGAATAGTTCTGGAGAGACCTGGGCTATATTGCTTCTTCCTCCTCCATCATCTTGGTTAGTCCTCCTCAGTTTGACCTTCTATAAAACTTTTTAAACCAAATAGTAATGACATGTTAAAGTAAGCTTCAAAAAAGTTATTTGATGATGGTGGTGAGAAGTAGCATAAGGTTTTAGTAAAAACATTAAACTTGAAATGTAGAGACATATATTTGATACCTGAATCTGCCACTTACAATGGTAAAGTAGTCATTTAAGCTCACTAAACCTCATGTTCCTCATCTATAAAGTGGAGATAACAATACCTACCTTACCTAAATCACAGGGTTATTGTAATGATCCCACAATATATTGTATGTGTGTAATTGCTTTCAATTTTAGATGAAAGATAGAAGAATGAGTGAATGAAAAATGAAAGAAAAATCTCTTAAACACTTACTAAAAGAAGTACATCATTGTGATAAGCACCAGGAACAGATAGAAAAGCAAGATATTCCCTGCACTCAAGAAGCTCAAGTTATATTGGCAAAGATAGGATATTTGGGAGGTTTCATCTACAAACCATATGGAAAGACCCCATGGTTCTTAGCATTCAATGGCAAAACAAGTGATATTGCATCTTCTTTCATGTCAGTTTCACTGATAAAATCTTATCTGTTTGTGATGTTGAGCTGTCTTAAAGCACCAAGGCCTTTGGGGGTGAGCCATTTCTTTCCACATCTCTGGTAACTGTGGCTACTAAGGGGACAGCACTTAAAGAAACAGTTGTAATATTGTTTGTTCGTAGGCTTCCTGGTAAGATTACACTGGGAGCTAGAATGAAAGCAGGACAAGTGGTCTGGGATGTTCTTCTGCTCAAGACATTTGGGCTTCCCTGTTATTGGTGGCAGTTGATATCGGTGACTGCTCCATCTATGACTGTAGGGTCAGAGATGAACTCAAGGCCAGTATTAAATGTCCTCATTTGGGGGGATGGTGGTGAAGGGAGGAGGCAGTACCATTATTCCTAAGGTATTTTGTGTTCAGAGTCCTGCCAAGCATTCAAACTATGCTTCAGAGAGTGCAACTCTGATGGGCTGGCCACGTTGTTCCAATGCAAAATGTGTGCTTGCCAAAAAGACTATTTTATGGAGAACTCACAAGGGGCAGGCGATCACATAGTGGTCAGAAGAAGCAATACAATGACACTCTCAAGGTGTCTCTCAAGAACTTTGGATTTGACTAGCACAGAACCACTCAACTTGGTGTGCACATATCAGAAAGGGTACTGTGCTCTATGAGCAAAGCAGAATTGAGACAGCACAAAGTAAACACTGGATGCATAAATTTGGAGTATCCTCCCCAAATATTCACATAGACTATCTGTGCCTAAGCTGTGGTAGAACATTCTGAGCTCATATTGTTCTGATCAGTCACAGCTGGACACACTGAAACTTCATTTTATCATGGTGATGCCATTTTGGTCCACTTTGAACATGAAAGACAACAACAAACCAAACAACCTGTTGGACACTGGGCAAGTCACTTAGACTTTCTGAACCTCAGTTTATTCACAATCTTTCAGTCCTCTTGTACTCCTAAGTCTTTGGTCTCATGATTCTAAGCTGAACTTACTCAAGAGCTTCCAACAGTAATAGTGTGGGAAATTCATGATAATTTGGCATTATTAAATAATGGAGAGCCAGTTGGGTATTTTGACCACCCATTGATGGGAATATTTCTTTCAGAGATCCTTATTCTTCTATTTCAAATACACAATAGGTAATGCTACTTCTATTATTTATTATCTGATAGCAAAAAGAGAAGAAAGGACTATTCCCTCCCAACATTCACACCAGTATTTCTGGAAATCCAAAGCATTATCATTGGTACCACAGGGAATAAATTCACAGCACGAACCCAATACCAATTAAAAAGTGAGCACAATCAAATCAAGAATGTTTTAGATTTTGTTTAATTTCAAAGTTCATGAATTTTACCAACATTTCCAAAATTGATCATGTTGATTTTAGACTAGCTTTTACAAATTTCTGACCAATTATGTTTCTGGGGAATATTTAACACTTCTCATCCCTTTCATGTTGTTTTCTAGCCTGGTCCTATCTAAAAACTACCCAAATAATTATTGCATGATTTAAAAAAAAACCAAAACTACATGTAGTAGAACATACTGCAAAGGGTATTCTTCCTGGATAATTCTCCTCAGTAGGCAACTGTTAGAAGTAATAGTCTCTAATGGAGATTTCCTCCCTTCTCCACAGGCATTCTCAGAACTATAATAGTTACTCCTGGCAGGGGCTCCATTTTTTAATGGCTTCCACCGCATATTGCCACACCTTCAAAATATTCAAACAGCTGTGTCACTGTTTTATGAAAAGCCAGAGGGCTGAACTTTCTCCTGAAACTAGATGGAAAAACCTTCAGTGTCTAGGTAGGGTTTCAAAAATGATGAACTTCTATTAGTCTCATCTGATTAAAGATCCTATATTTTCTTCTAAAACTGAAATGTTTTGCATTTCTATGAGCCTCAAAATGATCTCTCTAAGCATGTGTGTCTGGAAGCATTTCCATTTCATTATAGCTTCAGAAGTCCCTAGGATACGCTAAATGCTTTAACTTTCATTTGGATTATAGATAATGACCTGTGCTCTGGGTACTCGTATTTTTATTTATATGTTGGGTTTTTTTCTACATGATCTGGCTCCATTGTGAAATTTCCTTTCATATTCATAGGTAACCTTCCCAGGACATCAGAGGAATTACTAGGATAATACTGCTACACATTCTCTCATAATATTATTTGGGAGTAAATACATATTCATTTCCTTGATTGCCATTGGAATATCCCAGTGTCAAGTGAAAAGAAGTAAATAAAATCCCCAACATCTAGGCTATTTCCCATGGCAAATTTGTGGGAGGACATTGACAAGAGTTACACAGAATGAACAGGCACTGGGTTGCAATCTGTACTGTTGAAGGGAATAGTCTATTGCTAATCGATTGTATCATGGATACATTTGAGTGTTTCATTGATATGATTGTATCATAGATGCATTTGAGTATTTCAGTATATAGTTATTGCCCTTTAGAGCCAAAGATGCTAATACTTTGAGTCTAATTTATGTGTACCATTATGGATATACAAAGTACACAACTATTGGCCCTTTGGATATGTAATAGTTCTGTAGCTCTTAGAGGAGTAGACTAACTAGATTCCATATAATTTCTGTCAATATACAGCCCTCACTTTACTTAAGCAAGACATTACTGATGCATTTTTGCTCTATACTAGCAAATTACAAACCTTATTACTAGATATCTTCAAGCAGGTACTTCAGACCATTTATTTGAATTCTGCAGAAAGGATTCATTTATAAGACAAAGGGTTGACCTGGGTGACTTCTAATGTCCCTTCTCACTCTCAAATTAAGCAATACTATCATCTATAGCTTTTCAATTCCCACAGTGCTAGTGCTTAGGTTTATTTTAACCAGATTTTACTAATATAAAAATGTTTAGCTGCTGGCAAGAAACATTGTCACACTGCCTGATATGTTTGTATCCCTAAAATTATAAATAGTGGGGAATTATAAGACCTTTGCCCAAGGTAACATGAGAAGGTATGTATACACTCTCATGACAGTCTTCTGACCCACCAGTCTCATACTATTCAGTCCTTTTCTGGCCATATATAGTCAAAAACTAACTTCATTTCCCTGCCCATGCCTTGAGCTATCGTTCTGCCATTTCACCCTTTTCCTCTCTCTTGGTGGCTCATTTTCTCATCTGCTACACATACTGCCTGATTCCCAAAGTTTAGATTGTCATTGTGCCTACTTCTCACCACTGTGCCCCTCTGCCTATTGTCTCCTCCTTGAGGTCTGGAGTTTGTGGATCAGTTGTCTACAAAGGTGGACAATCTGGGGGACAAGTCACCATTTTCCTCCATGCCTAATCTCAAATACCATTTGTTTCATGAAAGTTACCCATGAAACAATCAGAGGGATGGCCAGGGTGCCCTACAGATAGGATGCTCATGTCTCCTCGTATGCTACTAGCAGCATCTTTAGCTCGTTTTCCCTAGGTTTTCATCTTTGCCCTCTCCCAACTACTCTTACTCCTCTCAGCAGCAAAATTCTCAGTTCAGCTCTCCAAAACTCTTAAAGTCAAGAATTTCATTTTTTAGAGGATTTTATCTACCAACCCAGTTTGTGCCTCACCTGACAGCAAATGTAGATGGAGAGATTTTAGATGGGACTTCAGGGAAGCCAGGGGCCAATTTATCATCCATCCTTTCTATATGACTGATTCAGAGGAAGTGGGAACATTTTTCTTCTTTTAGTTACAGTGTTGCTCTTCTGAATGGGGATTTCTGCCATTCAGTATCAAGAATGGTTACACATATTCAGCTGTTTAAGAAGCCAGGCATGATATGCAGATCCCGACCTATGCAAAATAGAGAAGCAAATAAAGCGGTTTTTTTTTTCTTTGACACCCCCATCTCTCTTTTAGCACTCTTTTCGTTACACTTTCTCAGTCATACACTACCACCTTCTGCCCACTGACTAAAACCTATTTATCTGGGGTTCCACATTATGGTGACATCCCAGAGCAGCTCACATTTTTCATATGTTTACTTCTTGATGGTACCTATTAAAAACTGAAAAACTGTGACCTGTGTCCTCAGCTGCTTGCTCTATGCTGATCATGGCTTGACCCAAAGCAATGAACCATGGGAAATCTTCAGAGTCCTCCCCAGACTACACAGATAAAGATTTTTATTTACTGACTTCTGCGGGATGGGGGTGAATGCACAAAATCCTTCTGGAATCCTTTAAACCTTGTATTGTACCAAAGTATAGCAAGTATTAGACTTGATAAATAAATGTACATTTATATGAAAATGTACATATACACATACATACACATATACATGCATATACACACAAACACACATATACATATACATACATACATACGTATATTTTATATATATACGTATATATGCTAGGTCCCAGTTTTACATTCCTGAAAAGGGATTAAGTACTACCCCTATTCTCTAGACTACAAATAAGCTTATGCATCTTTACAAACTCTGCAATCAAGTGACACTGCTCTCCTTGTTGTTCCTTGGACAAGATAGAGCATGTCTTGAATCTGTACATTTTTACTGAATGTCCCCCATACCCAGAGGTAGGTATATCTGAATCTTATTTTAATTTTTTGGTCTAGATTATGATGGATATATTGTTAGAAGTGACAAGGAAGTCCAAAGTTTCCATTTTCCAGATGAGGAAACTGAGGTCTCATGATATTAAGTGCATCTTTTTACCACATCAAATAGTCAGTCAATAACATTTATTAACCTACTATGTGCCAGACACTGTGCTAAATGCTGGGGATACAAAAAAAGGCAAAAATCATCCTTGTCCTCCAGGAAATCACTCTAGGGTTTGCCTGCTCCCACCTGTCCTTCAAACTGATGCCAACATAATCTTTCCAAAATTCTGACCAGGTCACACTCCTGCTCAATAACTTTAACTGATTTTCTGTTGCTTCTAGAACAAAGTAAAAACACCTTAGTTTAGTATTTAAGACCTTCTCCAATAATACTATACAATTATGAGCCTAATTTCACAGCCTTCTGCTTTAAGTACTCTACATTCCAGCCCAGTGAACTACCAGATTAATGGATTATTCCAGTATATCCTCTGTTCTCCTGATCCTAGGCATTAGGATAGGCTTTGCTCTACTTTCAGAAAACATTCTCTCCACATCTCCACATCTTTTCTCCTTTCAAACCCAGGTGTCAATCAAAGTCTTCTCATTCTTCAACTAAAAAGTGACCTCTCTTTTTGAAAATTTTCCTAGAACATCTGTCTTAATCTCTTCTTTGCCCTTGAATTTACTTTGTGGTAGATGAATTTCCTTTCCCTTTCTTCCAGGTTTCTTCCCCATCCGGATTGTAAATCCACTGAAGCTGCTTCACCTTTGCATTCTATTACAAAGGATAGTCCCTTCTATACATCAAACCCTTAATCAACAAAGGAATTGTGGGGTAAGAGGCACAATTTACCTAATTAAAATGAAAATTTAGCTACTTTTATTGGGGAAACATTGAAAAAATATCATAACATCATCAATGTTATTAGAATCTAGGTGACATAGTGAATAGAGGGTTAGTCTTGGAGTAAGGAAGACCTGAGTTCAAGTCTAGCTTCAGACACTACCTTCATGAACCTGAGCAACTCATTTCATCCCTCTCTGCTGTAGTTTCCTCGTCTATCAAATGAGTATAGAAATAGTACCTACTTCTTAGAATTTTTGTGAGAATTAAATGAGATATTTGTAAAGCTCTTTGTGAAACCTCATAAAATTATATCAAGGCTAGTTTTGATTGTAACGATTTCTTGTTGTTGTTCAATCGTTGAGTAAATGATTGTTCATGACCCCATTTGGGGTTTTCTTGGTAAAGATACTAGAGAGGCTTGCCCTTTTCTTCTCTAGATTATTTTACAGATAAGGAAACTGAGGTAAAAAAGGTTAAGTGACTTGCCCAGGGTCACAACAGCTAGTAAGTGTCTGAGGCTAGATTTGAACTCAGGAAGATGAGGCTTCCTGACTTCAGGTCCTGCACTCTATCCACTGAGCCACCTAATTTACATTCATATCACATGATTTTCTGAATAATTTTGCAAACTTGTTTTTCCTTTATCTGCAATTTTTTCCCTTTACCCACATCCCCTTTGTGTTTCTAAAGTTTCATAAGAAACTCTGAAAGAGTTTCATGCAGGTGTCGGTCCAAGGACATACCTGTCCTGCTGTAGACTATTAACTAGCATAAAAAGGTAATAAACACCTTATCAATGCAACTCACCACCTGGAGTCACCGGAAAGAGATGGCCTTTATACATCACCACATTACCAGGTAGCACTGATAACTCATTCCTATTCTTATAGACCTTCACTTTGTTTTCACGTTCCATCAAAGATTATGCATGCCTTTACTTAAAATCTACTGATGTAGAGATTTCTAAAATTTTTAATATAGAAGAATTAAGTGTAAGGATTTGGTTTGCAAAATGAGTTACCATAGAACTCTTTTAAATGGCAAGGTTTAAATAGTCTTCAAAACATATTTGATTTGCACAGAACTTATTAGAAAAATACCAGGCATGTTGGCAAGTAAAAGTACATTATACTTTCATTAGGAATAAAAAAGGCCTTCTGAATCTAAAATCCATTTCTGACATTTGATGGTATCCTTTTCTATTGAACCCTCAGGAAGTAGATTGTTATCTATTTACTTTTGAAGATATAACCTTTTGGAATACTTACTCTATCATTCAGAATATGTCATCCTACCTTCCCCTACCACCTTTAAAAAAATCTAGCTAATATAAGATCTAAAGGTGCTCTAGATTTAAGGATACATTTTTGTGTTCCAAATATATCACATTTAAAGGTTTGGACCCACATTTAGGGATGTCCTAATACAGGACATCCTATATTCCTAATATCCTAAGGTATTCCTAATATAGTAATTCCAGGAACCTTATGGGAAAAAAAAGAATGTACTGTCTATTCATGTACTACCTATTCATTCACCAAAAATTAAATGACTTCTACCCTCATTCTATCAGATAATACAACATATACATATATAAATCCATGTAGAATAAATATAAGACAATTTTTGAAGGGGACATTAGCAACTGGGGGATCAGAAAAGGCTTCATGTAGAAGGGCTGTACTTGAACTGATTATTGAAAAAGAGGTTCTAAAAGCTGGAGAAGAGGAAGGAGTGCATGCTAGTTTTGAATCCTGGACAGTTTGAAGGCACAAGGATAGGAGATGAGAGATGGTCATGTATCTGTAATAGCAAGAGAGTCAAATTGCTTGAACCACAGAGTTTGAGAAAGGGAATAATGTATAATGAGTTTGGAGAGTGATGTTGGGACCAGGTTGTGAAGACGTAAAGAGGAGATCATTTTTTATCTTAGAGGTCAAAAGGAAACAATGGAATTTGTCAAACAGATGAGTGACAAGGTAAGACATATGTTTAAGAAAGATCACTTTGGCAACTATGTGGAGGTTTCAATAGAAAAGAAAGAATTGAAATCAGGAAATCAGGATGTCCTTCACTGCATTTCTAAAGTTTGTTGATGAACACAATGCAAGAATTTTTCAGAGCACCATTTTAACAACTGCTTTTTTGATGGTTTTTTAGTCTTCAACAATTTCTTCCATTAAAGAAATCTACCATTATATTAAAAGTTATTTTCCTAAGTTTTTATTTAATTTTATGCTCATTCAATTCTTATGTTATCAAATGAGCATGAGGAAAGAAATGCATCTACCAAAGTGATTTTAAAATTGGGTCCTTTGGGTAACCCAAGAGTAAATGAATAAATGCTCATTTATTTAAATCTGTTGATTTACTCTATTCTAAAATGTTAACTGACTAACTGATTAGTTGTTTTATTCACTTGATAGACATTTAATTCTGTACTTTTCACACCAGAAGTGCCCTCTATCCCTGCGGCTTCTTCCTCTGTTTGACTGATTCCTACAAGAACTTTTATTCTGAGCAGGATGGCCAGGACAACCTTGTCTTTATTTCTCTCCAGGCTACGTTCTTGACACTCTAGATTTCTCTACCATGCTAAAGAAGCCTCTTAACCTCGGAAGTTCACTATACCCCTATATTTCTCACATTAGAAGGGCTCCTGCTTTGATTAGCTATTTTTCCCCAAACTTCCATTCTAAGGAGGATGCCTAGGCCATCTATGGTCTCATTCTTTTCTAGGTTCCACTCTTGACTCTTTGGAGTTTCTGTAACATGTAGGTATCTCCCCTTTCTGACTTTTCAGTTTCCTTTCAGCTATTATCTTCCTTTATTAGAATGTAAGTTCCTTGAGGGGAGACTACTTTCTGCTTCAATGTGTATTTCCAGCAATAATAAGTGTTTAATAAATACTTGTTGAATTGACTCAAATTTCAGGTGTTCTTTAGTGATACTATTTTTGTAAGCTCTTGTTTCCTTTTGATTTGCATCACAGCACCTATGTGGTCTGGTAGTAAGTACTTAATAATCAATAATTACATAGTAGGTGCTTAATTATCAATAATTCTCAAGAGCCTTGGGAATAGAAATGCTTCCACCTAGTACCCTCAGCCATCATCATCCTGGGGAATGAACTCTGTAAGAGATGCAGCTAGGCAACTCTCCTATGACATAGCTACTGAAGACCCAAAAAAAGAAAGTGCTTACAACCAAAGTCTTTGACACCATCAAATAGTGGAACCTCAGAAATTGACATTATCAATGAAGAGGTGTTAGCATCTGCTTTGCTGCTATACCTTAAGAACTATGGAATTTTTCCATCTGCCTTACAGCTGAAACCTTCCATATGTAATATCTCTCCCATCCAAATGAGCTCCTTGAGAGGCGATACTGTCTTACATTTCTATTTCTATCCCCAACTTTGTAAGTAGTGAATATGCAAATTCTTTATTCTAAGTGCTTTATTCACACATTCATTCATTCATATTGTTGTTGATTGATTACATTACTATTTATTCATGTAAATATCATTTCAGGAAGTCATCAATAGGGGCATCCTTTAATATCCACGTGTAGCAGGAAGCACCCTGACATATCCAGCATGGCCTGTTAGCACAAGTTCTTAGATCTGCTTTTCTAAAAGGAAAGCAACTTTTGAGGAGTCAACAAACTTCTTTAATCATACATATCAACAGAGAAAATACAAGCAGAGAAATAAAGACCAACAGACAGGGCTTCTAACTGCCTGACCATAAGCAATACATACATCACAGATCAACAGACAGATCCACCTTTCTGACCATTATATACATACATAGTTATCAGGAGAGAAGTGCCCATATCTGGGTTTTCAAAGCCAGGGCATGGTGGGCCTCCTCAATGGCTACCCAGAGTCTCATCTGACACATGAAACTTCTTTCAAAGAGTAAGCTCCAAAGCAAAACCTCACCTCAGAGTATATATGCACTTTTCAGAGCCAGAAGCCATTACTACCCTTGTGACCCAGTGCCTCATCAGAAATTAACAAAAGGTATGGGCCTTCCTACAAAACAAGCCTCCCCTAATCAAGCTTCCTTTAATGGGCTCCACCTGAGGCCTATGAACGGTCAGGGAACATCTTTAGCTGTCATTAACATTACATTATGGTGTGGATTTCTTTTTCCTTCATGTGCAATTGATTCTTTGATTTCCTTTGTGCTTTTATGGAAAGCATTAATATTAAACCACATTCTGTTTTCTACTCTATAAATATTACAGTTCTCACTTTGAATGGTCAAACTAAGAGAAATTCTTTAGTAGCAGTGAAATGGAAATTAATTTGAATTTGTGGGTTGGGTGGAGGCAGAGGCTTTTTTCAAAGACTGTGTGGCCTTGTCTTTCTGGGCTTCCTTTAAAGGCACATAAGTGATTGATACATTTTCAGAGATTTCAAAAAAAGGAATTCACACATGTAAATTGTCCTATTTTGGTGGCTGAAAGGTGATAATATTCTTAAATCACTTTTCTTAATCATCTCTCTTTTTCAGGGATCCTATAGGAGAGGGATCCAGAATTCTCCTCCACTGATACACAGAAATAAGATAAATCTTCTGCTGACTGCAGCAAGATTAGTCTGGATGATAAAATCTTGACTAAGGAATTCAATGAAGAGTTCAGAAAACAATATTTTTTTAAAAGTTGGCACAGGGATATAATACATTAGTGAAGAAAAGACTTGAACCCTGATACATTTTGCTGATAAAAGAAGAGAATCTGAGGCATGTAGGAGACACAGCAAATAGAGTGAGGGACCTGGAATAAGGAAAATCTAGGATCAAACCTGACTGCAGCTACCTACTAGCTGTGTGGTCTTGGGCAAGTCAATAAACTTCTGTTTTCCTCTAATTCGAAAAGGGGAATAATAACATATACCTCTCTTGGTTGATTTGAAGACCAAATGAGATACTTGTAAAATACTTAGCATAGTTTGCAGATGGAACTCTCTAAATATCTAGAAATCTAATACATTTTAATTTACCTTGATCATTATATTCTTCAAAAGTTGGATATAAAAGTGAGTGAAATATTTTCTTGGTTGATATTCTAACCAATAAGGAGAAACTGATTGTCAAAGTAAAAATGATGGGAACTTTGGGAAGAGAGGCCACATAGCCTTAGATTTTATAATGCAATAGAGAGTTGGCCATGTTATGATGTTCACCTTGGATTTTGGGATGGTGGATTCAAAAGAACAAACAGAAATAACAAGTGAGATAACCAAGCCTAATCTCATATAAACAAAATCAGCCTTAAAAGGGTAAGACATTCTTTGAAATGAAATTTTCTTGGGAAAATTACAAATGATTCATTTGAAGGGGGGAAAAGGTAACCTATCTATGGAGAAAAACATAGGTGCACAAAGTACTAACCCTACTTGAGATTTTTTAATATGTGTACAGTAGAGAGAGAGAATGGTGTGAGTAATACCAAAGCTAAAAATTACCTAGGAGAGAACAATGAATGCTAAGGACAACAGAAAAATGTTTTCAGGTCAGAGGAGGGATAGAAAATCACATCTTTATTGTCACATAATTGACCATCAGGCATAGGGAGCACAAAATCTCATTGTATTTATTGTTTTTTGAATATAGTAAAAGTATTTGTTTCACCTCCTTAAAAGCTCTCCTCCATTAACTTATCTACAATTTTTGTGCCAAAATTATAAATTACTTGAAAGTTATCTGAAATATAATTTTTTCACCTATTGATTATAAAATTTAAGCAAGGTCTAAAAAAGAAAGATGAGTCCTCACCAAGGTATTCATCATTGTCATCCTGGAGGTTCACTTCAGACTTCAAGGGCTAGAAGAATTCCTTCTGGATGGTGAGTTCTTCTAGGTGGCTTCTGTTAGTGCATGATATTGTGCTGATTACATCAGTTTCTAGAACACTGAAGAACCTCCCAAACAAGATCTATAATCATTTTTAAAGTTCAGCCTATTGATCCACACAGGAAAAAAAAAAGTAGATGAAGCACTTCATATGTTCCTTTATTCAATCTTTCATTCATTCATAAATAATTAATATATTACTAGAGGGCAAATGAGTAGAAAAAGTGTGCCATTTATGCAATACAAAAGTCTAACTGAAGTATAACATGTATATTCCAAGGGCGTCCACATAATGTCAAGAGAAAACGTCTACCTTCTTGGCCAGACCCCCTTTTGTAGGATTTATAGAAGGACAGCAGCAAGAGTTGTGCTAAATGAAAGAGCACAATGGATGGGCTGCAATCTACACTGTTGGAGGAAATACCTACATGAATGCTGAAAGATAAACTGTTTATTTGACTTTTTATGGCTCATTTCATATGGAGCAGTTAATAATGACAAGGGCAGAAAAGTCTTGGGGGGCATAAAAGAAGATATTTCTATGAATTGTCAGGTATTGTCCTTATGATGAATGAACATTTTGATAGCTAATACAAGTAGAAATAATACTTGTTTTAATATACATTGTTAAAAGGTGAACAAGCTTTTAGATGGGATTTTGGAAAATTTTGGAGAGAAAATGATCTGTGGTGTTGGTTTGGACTTGCATCTCTTTTTAATCATGTGCAATGATGCTTTGCTTGTGTGGATACAGTTCAGCATTATAAAGAGGTAGAAATAAATGTTTTATTTATTTAAAAGATTGAAAAACATTAGTGTGAAGAAACATGATTTCATGGGCACCAAAGAGACAAATTGCCTAATTGGAGATATTAGAGAAGGCATGATGGGTACCTCAACTAATGCGCATATCACTGTTTTATTATTAAAGCAAATAAGTCTAAGCAAATGAGAAAAAAATAAGCATTTGATGACTATTATTGAAAAAGTCTAACAATATGATAGAAGAAATTTACATGTCATATAAAATAGAAGGCACTGAGAATCAGTTTGCTCTCATATAAGCCATGAAACTACAGCTACTATGGGAAGACAGTGATAGGAGGAGAAGAAATGGCCTGAGAGGCAGGGGAACATGAATGAGAGGAGAACTGAAGATGCAGGAGAGAAGCATGAAAGGCTGTTGTGTTGGATTACTGGTACTTTGAGGTAGTTAGCTTAGAAAATACTTTCATTGAATGTTTCCCAATTGACCACAGAGAATTGCCATCAATGGCCAAGAGCACTAGTGACAGCTATTGGCCCTCAACATCAGCAAAAGTTGCTAAAAGTTAAGCTTTGCATAAAGTATTATTGTTCTCTGCTACCGTGTCTGGTTTGAGAAGGGAAAGGGAGCTTTGTACCTGCTTTGCTTTCTTAGTTCCAGAGCAATAAATATTCCTGTGAGCTTCATTTGGATTGATGGCAAACCATCCAGGTGAGCGAACAAGTTGCTGATCTAGTCCATATAGCTGAGAGGTAGCTATTTTGATGAACCTGGTCCCTGTCTGGCTTTAAAAGAGAATTATTATTTGTTTCTCCTTTTAAAACTTATTTTTGAGGAAAGAAATAAAGATGACTGCTGAATGGTGAACTTCAGCAGTCAAATAGTGAGCAAAGAACCAAGGCAGTGTAGACATTCCTGGATAGAATAATAACATTGATGTCTACAGTATGGAGTTGTGAGCTGTCCTAAGCACATGAATTTTCTTCATGTGTGTCCATACCAGTTTCCAAGAAGTGTGGGCTCATTCTTCATGTAGCAGTTGGGTGCATTTTTTCTTGGAATAATATGGTCTAGGTTTATATGCAAAATGTGATGCATTTTATTATTTATTTATTTGTTTTAATATATTAGTATTTATGTTTGCCTTGTCCTTAATTCAGTGTTAATATGTAATGTCTAAAAGTGTCATTACTGAGTTTGATTGGTTATGTAAATATAAAATGTAGTCGATGGGGGCTCAAAAGATAGAATGGTAATTTAGGAGAAATATATTTTTCAGCTCCACAGGGTTACCTCTAGAAATATGAGAGTGTCTGAATATAACTGTGTAATGGTGGTAGATCTTTGGGAACTTAGACCTGTTTGTGTGAAAGTGGGTTAGAGAAGCAAGGGACACCCCACTCACTCAGCCAACTTTGTCTATGGTCCTCCATAACTAGCTTCACAATGATATCAACAGATCACACTGAAGTATCAAAAGGAATATAAAGTCCTATACTTCACCTTTAAAAGAAACCAACAAAAAAGTAAAGCTGTATAATAAGCAAATGGGTAAGATGAGGCTTTACCATGTGAAAAAGATCTGAGAATTGTAGCCCGTTACAATGTGAAGATGAGTCAGCAGAGTGTCATGGCATCCAAGAAAAGCTTAATGCCTATTTAGGCTATAGCAATAGAATACACAATGAAGAAGTTATAATGTTCTCTTCTACCACCACCTTTGGAGTGCACAGTTCAGTAAAGAGCACCATATTTTAGGAAAGACTTTGGCAGGATGGAGTACAGCCATAGGAAGGTGAACAGGATGGTGAGCATTCTCCAAAATCATACCATAGAATGGTTAGATGAAGTAACTATTATTTTCATTGGGGAAGAGAAGACTCAGAAGAAGCATAATACTATCTTTCTTTGTAGATGTTTAAGAAATATTTATTGTTTTATTGGCCCCTGCTCTCAGCCCCTCCCTTCAATTCTAGTTCTTTCCCTTTACATCGTAGAGTACAATTGAAAGAGGGAGTAGATCCACTTCACTTAGTGCTACAAGGTAGAATAAGGAACAATGGGGAGAAATTGCAGAAGGGTAGATTGTGGCTCAATATTTTTCAATAAAACATATTGAGAGAGCTGTGCAAAAAAAAAAAAAAATCGATCTGTCTCTTAAACCAGAGATTTCCACAGCCCTAGAGGGCACCAAATGAAGGCTTCATAAGTACTTTTGGAGAATTTTGTAAATCCTTTGAAGTCCTCTCTAACTGTGATATCCTATGACACTTGGGTGATGGTTAAGCATTGGCCATTCCTTATTCCTCCTATGGAGTCATCATTCAAGAGAATATTTTTCAAACATCTACCTTCATTTCATATTTGTTAGGTGCCTTGCAAAGAGCTGGGTAGGTTAGGTTACAGCCCTCCAGAGTTTAGTCTCAGACTTTTATAACTGAAATCAGAAAAAAAGTGATGCAGACACATATGTAAAGGACAGACAATGGAGTAAAAATGTTTAACTTATGAATAAGTAGTAATGTATAATCAAACTTCCTTTAAATTCTATAATTATGTTCATAAAATAGGAGTAAAGAATGAATAGAAAATACAGTACTATCTTTCTAGACATGACAAACTGTATGTTATTATGAAAAAAATGATTTGTGTCTTCTTAAAAAAATCTACTTGTGGCATGAAATGTAGAATAAAATATTCAGTAGGTACTTTAAGTGTTACCAACAGTGCTTTGGTTCCGCTAGTGAGTAGCACTTGCATTCTATACTCTATCCATGTCTTTCCACTGGTTACAGTGCTCGCTCCCTACTTCTGCTGCCTCCTGGTTTCCTGGGTTTCCTCTAAAATTCAACTCAAATCCCATCTTCTGTAAGAGAACTTTCCTCCTATCCTAGTACCAGCACTTAGCACAGTATCTAGCATATTGTCAGCATGTAATAAAAATTTATTAACTTACTGGTTCCCTCTCCTAGTCCTACCCTTTCCTAAGAAGATAATCCTGGATGAGTCAATCCTTTCCTCTGAGATTACATCCAGTTTAAACTGTATATATCTGGCATGTGTATGTTGTATGTGTATGTGTATGTGTATGTGTATGTGTATGTGTATGTATGTGTATGGTATGTGTATGTCTCTTACCTCTCCTCTAGAATGTGAGCTCCTTCAGGAATGGTACTTTTTTTTATCTTTCCTTTCATCTTTGGAACTTAGTAAAAATCCTGACAAAGTAAGTATTTAATAATTTCTTGTTAATAGACTAATTCTAATGGAAAAATAGAGATTAATTCTCCAGAATAAATCTTTTAAATATGAGAATCTTTAAGAAATTGGTTATTGAATATTTTCATGGGTTATATTTTAAGTATAAATTTCTTAATTATAAAAATAATCATGACAACAGCAATAATAGCCAGAATTTATATAATGTTTTTGTGAAATGCTCCAGTTTTGCAAAGCGCTTTACAAATGCTATCTCATTTTAGATATAAAAAAACCCTGGGAAATAGGTACTATTATTATTTCCACTTTACAGATGAGGAAACCAAGGTAGACAGAAGTTAGATCACTTTCCTGGGGTCACAGAGCTAGTTTTTTGTGCCTGAGTCCAGATCTGAATTCAGATCTTGACTTCAAGGCCAGGGCTCTATGTGTAATACCTAGCTGCCTTCTTGAGAAGAGATGCATACATTTACCTAAAATACAAAACCAAACGAAATGATTAACTCTCTATTGGGAAAATATTTTTAGCTTGAAACCACATGCTAATCTACCAAATAACTTTTTGGTGTGAACCATATAAGGGGAGATGCAAATCTTAGTCATCCAAACATACACTATATTTGCACTTTCTTAAGTAGTAATGTCTGTTAAGACCAGACTGCCCAAACCATTTGTTAACAGGAGATTAACAAAGCTCTTTTCTATGATTCATTCACATTGCTCTCCCTGAAACCTTTATTCAGACTGATTCTGTCCCACTAAATGGAAGAAGCAATGTTTATAACAGGCATACTACCCACAATTGTTACACAGACATGTTTGAGTAGTTTGGCAGAGTTGTAAGAAATAGTTTTCCTTAAATAAGTTCTGGTTTACCATAAAATGGCTTGATGCTTCTAGATGACAGACAGAGCATTGTTTGATCTTTTCTACCATCAAATCATCTTAGGTGATTGAAGTGATGAATGAAACTAGAGAATGTAATAACTTTCAAATCTTCAGGGCAAGACTGAAAACAGACAGAAAGATACAGATGTGGCAAGAGGAAATGGATTGAAAGGTTCTTATATATAGCCAGATCCATGCCATGTGAATTGATTTGGATTTGGACCAGTGTGCAATTTAAAAGAGCCTCAAGGGCACCTGGTAAATTTAGTAACTGAGGGAAGGTCATATTATATCAAAACTGCAGTGTATTGCATTTTCATGTAGCATTACTTAACTTTGTACTCCAGTCTCTGCAGTGGAAGAAATTCATGAGTTCCTCAAAAGAAAAGTTTTGTCTTATAGAATTTGTAGCTCTAGCATCATATTCTCCTCACAGTAGGTGTTCAATGAACATGTGTTAGTTATATTTTCATAGTGGAGGTGAGAGTTATGTACATTTAGAAAAGTAAAACTTGTCTTATTCGACTTTAGGTCCCTTTCATCACTTGTTTCTACCCTTCTGGGATCAATGAAGTTCCTCCAGGACCACTAATAATTCCAACAATCAGCAAATTCCCACTAGTGCATAGCTGAGGACTCTGAAGTATTAGGCCTCCCAGGGATCTACTATCAAATGGGGAAAATTTCAGGAAGACTTAAGATACTTTAATTCAAAGGAATTAATCTCCAAAGGAGTAGTGGCAGGTACTTGAAAAGCAGGAGATATAATTTGGGGGGGAAAAATAAACTCTTCTCAAATCTTATTTGCCCTATTTTAATACTATGTGGGCTTGAGACCTGAGAACTCCATGTTCAGACTGAGCCAGGAAAAGGTAATATGTTAGATCATCCCCATTCAAGTCAAGTGCTAAGATTTTCATTACAGAACTACTTACTTTTCTTTAATTCTGATGACTGTCAAGGCATGACTCTACCTCGGTAAAGATATTTTAAAATGAAATCTTTGGTAATAACAAATTAATAATGGTTCTTATCATTGTAGAAGTATTGCTTCAGTCCCACAGATCACCTGCCAGTCCCAAATGGATGAACTGGGAGAATATGCTATGGATTTCTTGAGTTTTTTCCTTTTTCTCTTTTTAGTATTTACATTTATTTATCTTAAAATATGATTCATACTTTTATGATCTTCCATGATGGCCAGCTTTTATTCTTAAGGCATTTTCAAATATTAAACGTGTTTGCCTTTGTTAGGACATCAATATATTCATGAGTGACCTATTACAGTACTGAGTCTAATTGTCATTCTCTACATTTGAACAGCAGCTTTATTAACAGTAGGTAAGCACTAACAAATGTTGGGTCTCTGAAATCTAAAGACATTTTTACTGGTTCAGCACTAGGTGTCACTAGTATACTCTCAACAACAATTATCTACACTTTCAGAAGAATTCTGCATACGGAAAATGGTGAGTCTGGCTTAGCATTCAGCTAGTAATCATGAAATTCTAGGGGCTCTGAGATGAATGGATTTGGGAGGTTCTTGAAATAACTATTATTTATTAGTTTAAATTTTTTTAACATTTTTTTTTTTTACTTTTAATGCATCCTGAGGGAGTAGTGCTTAAATAATATTGAAATATGAAACTTTGCCTCACATTAAATATTTGATTATGTTCCCAAAAATTCTATGTTAATCAAATACGTATATAGTGAATCATATTTTTCCACTGTCTCTCTTCACATTTTCTGGAAATGTGTTGTACTTCACTGCTATACATACTGCTCCAGAAATTTTGTCCTGGAATAAAAAAAGATGGACACTTAATCAATCACGAAGCATTTATTAAGCCCCTCCCATGTGTGAGGCTTTATGTTAGGTACTGGGGACAGGGATACACCGTGAATAAAATTAAATAGTACATGCCAGGGGTGGGACACCTTCAACCTTGAAGCCACATATGGCCTTCTAGGTCCTTGAGTGTAGCCTTTTGACTGAGTCCAAATTTTATAGAACACATCCTTTTATTAAAGGGAGTTTTTCTGTGCAGTTTGGATTCAGTCAAAGGGCTGCACTTGAGGACCTAGAGGGCCACGTGTGGCTTTGAGGACACAAGTTCTCCACCCTTGGCCTATGCCCTCTGATATAACTTTTAGGGCCATACCTCAAAGAAACAAAAGAAAAAGAAAAGTTCTTTTCATAGCACCCCAAATTTGACAACTATGGGAGTACTACTCTCAATGGGGGAATGCCTAAACAAATTGTGGCATATGAAAATAATGGAATTTTATTGTGCCATAATAAATGACAAAAATGAATAATTTCAAAGGAAACTGGGAAAACCTCTATGAAATGATATAGAAACTAGAAGAATGATCTTTCTCGGTGATAATAACATTGGAAAGAAAAAAGTAAAGGAAAACAACTTCTAAGGTTTTTAGAACTCTGATAAACACAATGAGAAACCAAAAGTTCAAAAGAATAAAATCAAAACTGATCACTCACTTCCTAACAGAGAAGTCCTGAACTTAAAGTGCAGAAGTATATACTTTCAGGAAGTTAATGGAATAAAGTTTTTGTCAAACTATGTAGGCATGTATTGAGGGATTTTTTTTCTTTGGAGGGAGTATTGTTTGTTTTAAAATTTGTTCAACAAAGGAAGTACTGGAAAGGCCATGTTAATAATAATAATAATAATATATATGTATATGTATAAACATATATATGCATATGTGTGTGTATATGTGTGTGTATATATATATATATATATGTATATATATATATATATATATATATATATATATATATATATATATATTTTAAAGAGCCCATGCCTTCAAGGAGAGAAAATTTTATTTAATAACGGTTCGTTGTTGTCTTTCATCTTCAAAGAGGACCAAAATGACATTACTATTGTAAAGGGAAATTTCAGTGTGTCTCACTGTGGCTGATCAAACCAATATGAGCTCAGAATGCTCTAGCACCAGTTGGGCACAGATAGTCCATTTGAATATTTGGGGTGGATATCCCAAATTTGTACATCCTGCATTTACTTTGTGCTGTCTCAATTCTGCTTTACTCAAAGAGAACAGCACCTTTTCCTATGTGGGACCACACACCATGCTGAGTGGCCCTGTCCCAGTGTCTTCCATGTCACACAGTCAAATCCAGAGTTATTGAGAAAGACCTTGAGAGTGCCCTTGTATCGTTTCTTCTGGTCACCATATGATTGCCTGCCCCATGCAAGTTCTCTATAAAACAGTCTTTTTGACAAGCGTACATTTTGCATTCGAACAATGTGACCAGCCCATCAGAGTTGCGCTCTCTAAAGCATAGTTTGAATACTTGTCAGTTCAGCTCGATCAAGCACTTTATCATGCCAGGTGATCCTCAGAATCTTCCTAAGACAGTTCAATTGGAAGCAATTCAGTTTCCTGGCATGGCACTGGTAAACTGTCCATGTTTCACAAGCATATAACAATGAGGTCAGCACAATGGCTCTGTAGACCTTCAGTTTGGTAGTCAGTCTAATACCTCTTCTCTCCCAAACCTTTCTTTGGAGCCTCCCAAACACTGAAGTAGCTCTGGCAATGTACACTACACCAAGCAGTACACTACCAATGTAAGTGAACTTATCCACAGCATTCAAAACATCTCCACTTGTAACCGATGGTTCCACATATGGATGGTGTGGTGGTGGCTGATGGAGTATCTGTGTTTTTTTTGGTGTTATTAGGTCAGAATTAGTGCAGGCAGCAGAGAATTGATCCATACTTTGTTGCATCTCAGCTTCAGAGGCTCCACTGAGTGTACAATCATCTACAAACAGAAAATCATGCACCAACACTTCCTCCACTTTGGACGTGGCTTGTATCCTTTTCAGATTGAAGAATTTACCATCAGTATGGTAGTTGACATTGATGCCGTGTTCATTCGCATTGAAAGCATTTGTCAACATGGCTGAAAACATCATGTTAAAAAGCATGGGAGCAAGCACACAGCCCTGTTTCACTCCATTGGTGACTGGGAAGGCATGAAAGCATTGTCCACGATCCAGAACCCAGGCAAACATGCCATCATGATATTGACATACAATACTGATGAACTTCTCTGGGCAACCAAATTTTGACATAATTTTCCATAAGCCCTCATGACTAATAGTGTCAAAGGCCTTGGTCAAATCCACAAATGTTGTGTACAGATCTCTGTTCTGCTCCTGACATTTCTCCTGGAGTTGTCGGGCAGCAAATACCATATTAACTGTTCCTCAGCCCTTTCTGAAGCCACACTGGCTCTCAGGTATATGCCCATCTTCCAGATGAAGGATCAGCCTATTAAGGAGGACTCTAGCAAGAATTTGCCAGCAATGACTGAGAGAGAGAGATCCCCCTGTTATTGTTGCAGGACAATCTATTCCCTTTACCCTTATAGAGATGGACAATAGAGGCATCCTCGAACTCCTGGGGGATAACCTCCTCTTGCCATATAACCTGGAGAATTTCAGTCAGCTTTTGTATGAGCAATGGTCCCCCTACCTTGTAAATCAACATACCATCAACATACCATCATACCATCAACATGTTGTAGTCAATATACCATGAAATAGCAATTTTCTATACTGTGTGGATTGTATGTATTTAATTTTATTATACATCCTCTATAAAAAGTTGTGCTTTCTTTTAAAACTACACCATTAAGTCACATGAAACAGTTAAACTTTAGATTAGATCTTTAAACATAAAATGCAATACCTTCTTAATTTTAATTTCTTTGGGAAGCTTCGCCAAAATCTCATAGGAATTGAATAGTCGAGAACAATCCCAGAATTAAATATGCATTTTTTGTTGGCTCTGAGGACCAGTTGATGTAGGGATTATGGTGACTTTTGTTGTAAGGAAGGAATGCAGGGCAAAGGTCACTTCTCTAGTGCTATTAAATAGATTATAAAATTTTGGATTCCTGCCCAGTCTGTTGGATGCATGTTAAGAGAAAAATGATGATTTCAAATCCTTCTACCTCATTAAAGAAGTATGACTAAATTAGGACTAATATTGAGACGGTGCCTTAAAATTCACAAAACATTTTTCATACAGCATCCCAGTAAGGAAAGTGGTATTGATATGATTATTCACAAGAAATCATAGGATTATAGTTTTAGAGCTAACAGAGACCCAAGAAGCCAACTAGTCAGAATTCCTTGTTTTACACATGAGGAAATTGACGTTTGGGGAAATTACATGATTTGCTCAAGGCTATGCAGAGTATCACATAGCAGCAAGTCAAACCTGGATTCCCAAAGTTCAAGTTTATGACTCTTTTATCACTCTCTCTTTACTTCATGTGCTATATAATTCTATTGAGCAAGTCAACAAGGAACTTTAAAATTTGTTTATTCAGGGCTGGAGTGGTTGTTTTAAGAGATAGGCATCAGAATACAAACTTACGTATTCCTTAAATACAATTTATTTGAACTTTTTTAAAGCAAGGTTTCATATTTAAACTGAACAATGTTCTAAAGCTAAAATATTTCTCAACCTACTTTCTCAATTCTGGAATAGGTCATGCCACATATTTTTACAAAAATAAGATCCTTATATAAATTGAAGAATTGGCTATTTCACTAGGGATTAGAAGTCAAGATATTAAGAATTCTTCTTCCCATCATCCCAGACATATAAGCTTTCTATGATTATCTCACAAGTTTGAAAAGTGAGCAGTGCATTAAAAAGATAATATCTAAGGATATAAACTCACATTTATATGATGTTTTAAAGTTTGCAAATCATTTTCTTCATCTCCACCTTGTGAAATTGAAAATAGAAGTATTGCTATCCCCATTTTATAGAAGAAGAAATGAAGGCTCTGAGAAATTAAGTGATTTGACTGTGACCAGTGAGTGTCTGAGGCAGAATCTGAATCCAAATCTCTTGATTACAAGTTACATGTTTTAGCGGGATTTAGATTTTTGGACAATGCCAAAAATATTGAGTGGTGAGGTTTGTTTGCTTGTTTTTAAATAAATACCTAAAGATATTTGGTGAAATATATATTTTCTTCAAGTCTTTCAGATCTGATAAGTACTTCACACTTAACATTGAGGAAAAGAAAACTGACCACATATACACAGTTTAATTTTTATATTAACCCTCATTTTTAAATGAATGAAAATCTACCTTCTCTCCAACCCTCTCCTCTCCTCATTCCTTACAATTGAAAAAGAAAAAAAAAGCCCTTGTAGCATATATCTATAGTCAAACAAAACAAACTGCACATTGTCCTTATTCAAAATATATATTCCATCCAGCACTTAGAGCTCATCAGCTCTCTGTCAGGATGTGAGCAGCATGTTTGATCATGAGTCCTCTGGAATCCTGGTTAGTCATTACATTGATAAGAATTCTCACAAAAAATGTCTGGCTTTACAGTATTGCTGTTATTGTATAAATCATTCTCCTCATTCCCTCCAGTTGACTTTGTACCAGTTCATCCAAGCCTTTCTAATTTTCTCTGAAATCTTCCCCTTCATTATTTTATATATCATATTATTATTCTATTACATTAATATACCATAACTTATTCAAAAATTCACCAATTGATGGGTAGCCTTTCAGTTTGCAGCTTTTGCCACTAACAAATATCTTGCAAGTCTGATGCCAAAGAGTAGCAATAACTATGGCATGAGAGAAGAATATTAACAGATACCTCTAATTGTTCACACAATAAATTATCCAAAAAGTGAACCATCAGTAAAGCCTATTAGATCGAATAATTATGCACAAATGTCCTAAGTATGGGTAGTAAAGGGAGTGAATTGGAGATACTCATTCAGAGACACATTTAAACTAATAGGGATCAGTGAGACTTGGCCAGATTGGACACAACCTGCTCCCAACTTATCTTTCCAAACTCATTTAACATCATTTCCCCTCCTGCACTCTACAATCCAGGCAAACTAACCTAGAGCATGGAAGGAAATACTTCATTTAAAAACACAACATAAGATAAAGGACTAAAATATATACTGATATGAGTACATCCAGAAACTAGAGGGGGCGAAGGATAGTGGAGTTTATTTAAATAAAGATAAATGGAAGGGAAAATGAGAATAACATTGTAGTGGGAGTATGCTAGAGATCATGGACTAAAAGGAGCAAATGAACCATGATTAAATAAATAAATAATCAATGTGGCACAAAGGAAGGGTATAGTTAATAGTACTAGGGGATTTCAACTATTGAGATATCTGCTGGAGCTCTCCCTGTCTCTCAACTAAAGCAGAATTCAATAAATTCTGGAATTTCTTTAATAATATCTTCATTCTTCAAAAGACAGAGGAAGCAAAAACAAAGATAATTAGTTGGTTTTGAATCTATACAAGAAATAGAAACTTGTTGCTGAGGTAGAAATGATAAGAAGTGACCACTCCAACTTAGTATCTGATAGCTAGGAAGCAAAACAGACATAATCTGACTTGTAGCATATATTTTAGGAGAAATCATTTTTGAGAATAAGGACGAGTGGAATCCCAAGGAGTAAAATTCTATATAGGAAGTTCACCCAAGAGGCAATGGAGGATTTCACTAATGAAATTCTGACGACACAAATAATCCTACTGAAGAAGAAAAGTCATAGCTAAATAAAGACGCAAATGTAAAAATATGGGAAACATCAACCAACTTCGCTTAAAATACACACTCATACAAGGAATAAGGAAGCCAAGAAGGCAATTGAGCACGAATATAAAAGAGTGGCATGTGCCGATGAGAGTCGAGGGAACAGCACATGATGAGCTGAAGTTAGGAAAGAATGCTAGCGACAATTTTTTTAAAGTCTGTTGTTCCTTTCCCTATGTTAGGAATAAATTAAATGTGAAAGAAGGTCTAGTAATATCCTTTGGGATGGATTGGTTTGTGATAATGAATAATGAACAGAATAAAACTACTTTTTTTTTCTTTATTTCTTCTGGTTTGTTGTTGTTGTTCTACTTGGAGAATGAACTGCAGATTGGGAAAGATAAATGAAAAATGACAAAGAGGGAATTTGAAGGAAGAAGCATAAACATTCAGCTAAATTAAATAAGTCAAGGGAACCAGACAAACAAACTATATCACAGTATACTAAAGGAACTGGTTATGATTGAACTGTTGTCATTGCTCCTTTAAAAATTATGTTAAACAAGTGAAATATCACAGAATTGAGACAGTAAACCATTGCCCCAATTTTCATAAAGGGTATGGAATTGTTCCTGTTTTTCCAGTGAGACAAGGAACTCTGAGAAGAAGAAACTCCTTCCCCCAGTGCAGGTAAGCACCTTCTTCACAATTTAGATTCTTAGTTTCCTAAAATGAGAGATCAAATGACTTGCCAAGGTGACACTGCTAGTTCAGAGACAGGGCTTAAACTCAGGTCTTCCTTGCTCCAAGGTCACCTCTCTGTCTCCTGTAAAATGTTACCTCCATTTAAAAAAAAATGTAAAGAAGAAAAAATATTTAAACTAAAGGCCAGTAAATAACATTTTGATTTTTTGTTTGGCGAAATTTGAGAATATACTATAGAAGGGCTGGTGCATAAGCATTTAGAGGATGAGCGATCACTGAGATACTATATTAGTTTCACCAAGAATAGGTCATGTTAATTTAACATGTTTCCTTTTTCAATAGGATGACTTGACTGGTAAACTAGAATCATACCATAGACACAGAATACCTAGATTTCAACATTCCATTTAGCAGTGTCTCAACTTATAGATAATTAGAAATTATGGTAAACTTTAAATTCTTGAATTAGGCTCTTGAAACTTTATGAAATACTGCTCAACCAAAAGACCCATGTCAAAATCAAAATTTCCTTGGGTTCTATTTTATAGTTGTTCTCTGTGAATGGTAGCTCAACTAATCTGTCATTTCCAGTGCTTCTTAAAATGTGGGTGACCCACATTTTAAGAAGCACTGAAGGGGTCTTGAGTGAAAAAAGTTTAAGAAGTCCTGATTTAGACAACAGTGATTGATCTAGTGTTGCTAGGGGAAGGATTAAAACCAAAGGAATGTTCTGTCCAAAAAACTGTGGACAAGACTCTGATGTTCAGGCCCATGACTATAAGTAGTCTTGTTGGGGAAATTATACCTAGAGAAGAATCAACAGCTTATTCAAGAAGGGATACAATGGACCCAGAGTCTCTGAGACAGTCAGAAGTAATGTGATGTTAGCTGTTGGACACAGGAAATAATTTAAGAGGAAAATCAGATTTAGCAGGATCTAAGCAAATGAGATAAAGAACAAAGGGATAGAATATAACTGTGGTGGTATGGAATGAATGCTTTTGAATGACTCAACCTGCTGTCATAGGAAGTACTTATTTACATAAGAGGAGAAAGAGAAGGACAAGAAGGAGGAGGAAGAGGAGGAGGAGGAAGAGAAGGAGCAGTAGAAGGAGGAGGAGAAGGAGAAGGAAGAGGGAGAAGGAGGAGGAGGAAGAGGAGCAGGAGAAGAAAAAAAACAAGAACAAGAAAGAGACAACTATCCCTGATCTTCAATGAATGTGCAATCTACTTGAGGATCTAGTTGGTGAAGCAATTCATGTACTCATATAATTTCAGAATTTTTCAGAATGCTGTGTGGCCATCCTGATCCAAATATGATTTGGAAAAGAGTCCAGGTTTGGTGGCCCAACTCTGTAGTCTAGCTACTGGAGGAATTGGAGCTGAGAGATCTCTTGAGTTCAGGAGTTCTGAGCTGCAGCAGGTAACCCCAGTAGGGTGTCCATACTAAATTTAGCATCAATATGGTGAGCCTCAGGGATGGGATGTTGAGAGCAGAGCAGTCAAGGTTGCACAAGAAAGAGTGAATCAGTTCAGGTTGAAAATGGAGATTCTGTGCCCATCAGTAGTGGGTCTAGCTGGTGAATGGTCCCTGCTCTTCCAGCCCAGGTGAGATGGACACTTCCTAGGAAACCTGAGAGATGAGTGGCAAGCACAATATAGTTATTAAAAAGTGTGATATGTACATTGTCTGGTACATAGTAAGTGCTTGATAAATGATTGTTAGTTGATTGGTAGATAACAGAGAGATAGAAATGAGAATCCCAATTACTTTAAGGGTGGGGATATCAGGTGATTCTGGAATAAGGAATGTACACCTCTCCTCCTATAACATTCAAAGGAAAATACCACCTAATCAAGGCACTCCCTTAAGGTGTAGTCTCATTATTCTGGATTTAAGACAGCCAAGTAGGTTGTTTAGATGAGAATAAGGAGTAAAAAAGCATTTGCCTCACTGTAGAAAAAAACAAACAAATCTCTTCCTTGATGATGCTGGTAGACTGAAGAAAAAGTGACTAATACACACTGCTGGCATTTATGAGAGATCTCTGTTGAGGTAAGCCAAAAAGAACTGACAGATTGTGAATATGAGCCAAAGTATACAAACATACAGCAGAGATGCAAAAGACAAAGGGCATATATAAAGTGCTACCTCTGGCCCTATATACAAGGATTGTGAAACCAGGTTCTATCTCTCTTTCCCAAGAGCCTGATTACTTTTGACAAATACTTCCAGTCCTATTCAATTCAAGAGTGTATTGTAGAAGGGAAAAAAAAATTTGAAAATATTTCTTTCTTTCTCTCAGATTTGCATTTTTCTGACTGGATTTCCATCCGTAGCCCACACTGAAGAGGAACAATTAAGATAAAAAATAGAAAAGAGTTGTTTCCATGGACAGTGAACAAGATGTATTATGGAGTCAGGGGTCAAAGATGTCTGGTGCATCCACAGATGGAGGCAGCCCTCCATGTGTTTGGGAAGGTGCCTGCCATCCTTCAGTGAACCCTTGTCATTTCTGAGCACAGCATGAATCCCTGATGCTACTATATTGTCTCACTGAGTGGATTACTGAATGAAGAGCAGACCCAAGATAATGAGAGGAGCATTTCAAGTATGCAGTGTGTAAAAGAGGTTCATACTTGGTGTTGAAACCAAGAACATATTTAGTTCAATATCACTCATCGTCAACTCTATCAAGAGAGCAAATACCTTATATGTAGGAGACAGATTGCCCATTATGGGACAAAATCTATCCCCTACAGTACCCCAACATTAAAAAATTCTAAATAGAATAAGTGTCCCATCTCCAAGAATAGATAAGTTCAAATAGATGTGTTTGTCAATGTGAAATTAGACTGCCCTCTAAGTGATCCCGAAGGGGCAGCCTACTGTACTATCTCTTACAGCTTCATTCTCATGCATGCAGGAAAGTCACTCACTGTCACTAAGAACTAGTTACAGTCACTCATCCTTATTTCATTATTCTAACACGCAGATTTTTTTTTTGCTTCTATTGGAAATACAGATTACAGTGTTTTATGAATATCTGTGAGGAGAGTTGAATTGAATAGAACTGAATTGAACTGAAATGGGTCCTGAAACAAGAAAATATTAGAGCCGTTTTTAAAGGGGCGTTAAAAATAGTCTAGTCTAACCTCCGTATTTTGCAAATGAGTAAATTAAGAAATCAAGGATCCTCAGTATATAAGCAGTTAACTATTTAACAAACATGAAAGAATACTTCAAATCATCAATAATAAAAAATGCAAATCAAAACAGGTCTGTTTTCATTAGCCAAGTAACAATTGTAAAAGATGACAAAAGTAGCATATAGTCAGTCTGGGAGTATCTATGACACTAATGCACTGTTAGTGCTGTGAATTGGATTGATCATTATGGAAAGCAATTTGGAATTATGCTAAGAAAATGATGAAAAATCTCAATTCTTTTTGACCCAGAGATCTGATTTTTAGGTATATTTCCCAAAGTCAATAATAACAATAGGTTCCATAAACAGCCCAAATTGTATTCATAGAATAGTAGCAAAGTACTCGAAATAAGGGCATTGATTGGGGAATGTGATGCAGCTAAGTAGCTTAATGGATAGAATGCTATACTGGGAGGCAGGAAGACCACAGTTTGAATCCTACCTCAAACACTTATTAGTTACATGACGTTGGATATATCATTTTAACTTCTCTCAGCCTTAGTTTCTTCATCTGTTAAATACCATATTTTACTGCTTACTTGTTGCAGACTTTTTGCCAAATTTTTTGGCAAAAAGGTGGGTTGTGGCCATCATGTAAAGTTTTTAAAAGTGACTGTATTACTTAAAAATTATTTTTACTAAACTGTATCACTTGTAGATGAACTATAAAGTTTGGTTAGTACAGGAAGATGCAAACCATACCATATCACATGACTAACTCATGACAGCTTTACCTGCTTTCTCCTCCCCTTGCACCTTTGGCTCTTTATTGGGTTGAGTGACGATACCGTTGGTACTGCAGTGCTCTAAACAAACCACACAAGTCAGCTTTTGGAAATATACTGACAATGCCCATGCACTGAGAATTCTAGGCTCCCAGCTGGCAAGGCACAAGAGATAAATTGTTTACCTTTTAAGTGGAGTGATGAACAAAATTATACCATATAACGATTACATGATGAAAAGTTGTAAACCAGTTTTTAGACCAAAATAACAGGGTGTGACAATTATGTGGTGAAATATGGTAAGGGATAATAATAGCATAATAGCATACTTCATAGGGTGGATTGAGGATTAAATGAGATAATATATACCTTAAAGTATTATTTAACATCAGCTCTTATTGTGAATGTAATGGAATAATACATGTTGAAGACATATGAATGAATGCAAAATGAAGTAAGCAGAACTAAATTTTTAGAAAACATACAATGAATACAATAATATAAATGGAAAGAAAAATAAAACAATTGAAACTGAAATAAAATCAAGTTTGACAAAGTTAGATCTCAGAGAAGTTATGAGAAGAAAGCTCTCTGTCTTCATTACAGAGGCTATGAATGTTGAAAATGCATGCTGTATTTCACTGCATAATAGTCACAGGTTTTAAGCCAATTTTTCTGTGTGAAAAATGGGATGTGACCATTATGTGAAACTTTTTAAAAAATTGTGCCAGCATTACTTAAAAATCATTTATTACTAAACTGTTTTTGGTGCAAGATTAGGATGCACAGAATACTCGTGAATTGCATACTGACAATGAATGTATGCTGAGAATTCTAGACTCTCAGCTTACAATGTGTGAGAGATAAATTCATATGCCACTTGTGCTTTGTTTATCTTTTAAGTAGCAGGGTGAACAGAATCATACCATTTGACGATTATGCAATGAAAGGTTATAAACCAAATTTTGAACTGAAAAAACAATGCAATGATTATACAGTGGCGATGATTATGTGGTGAAATACAGTATGGTGCCATACTTATTCATGTGATGGTTTCTGAACTGTTTCCCCCTTCCCCCTATTTTTTATTCTTTGCTATAAGAAATGACTCTCTGGCATAAGAAGAAGGATGACAAGAAATATAGGAAAAATAAAATTAAAGTGTATAAATCAATATTTATTTTAAAAATAATTTACCTAAATATCTTTTGCAAACAATGTATCTGAAGCTTGAAGACTCTGTTTCTATCCCCAAACTAACTGTTTAATGACATAGCTAGGGGACTCTCTCCCTTTAATTAAATGTTCTTCCAATGGGGTTGCCTTAATGAGAATTGTGGATCTTGCAGTCTGGCTTCCCCTCAGCTGAAACTACTCTCTCCAAAGCTACTAGTACCATACTAATTGCCAAATCTATTCAGTATTTTTATTGTTAACTCTCCTTTCCTCCTAGATAGGTTCTCTCTAGATTTCATGATACTGTTCTGTCTCATGTATCCTCCTGGTCATTTCTTTACTGGACCATCACCAATATCCTGTTTCTGAACTATACTCCAAGGCTCTATTCTGCGCCCTCTTGTCTTTTCTCTCTATTCTTCCTCATCTCTCATGGATTCAATTATCTTCTCTACCCAGACGACTCCCAGATCTTTACATCAAGCCCAATTACTTACTGATCTCTAGTTCCAATCAACAACTGCCTATTAGACAATTGAAAGTGGAAGCTCCATAGACATCTCAAATTCAATATGTCTAAAAGAGAATTTAATGTATCTATGCCAAAATCAATCTCTCTTCTGAAATTCTCTACTTCTGTCATGAACACCACTATTTCCTTGACCCTAGGTTCACAATCAGAGGCATCCTTGATTCTTCTGTCATTTTTGCTCCATATATCCAATCAGTTGACTAGTCTTGTCTATAATACTTCCACAACATCTCTTGCATCTGTCCCTTTTCTTCCCCTCTCTAGTCATAGTTCCCACCCTATTTAAGGTCCTTATCACCTTTCTCCTCGACCAATGCAATGGATTTCTAGTTGACTTCTCTGACTCAAGTCTATTCCCTCTCTAATCCATACTCTTTCTACACAGCTGCCCAATTGATATCACTGAATATGTTACTACTCTTATCTTGGTAAGAGGAAATGTTGGGGTTAGATCACCTTAGCTCGAATTCTGTCTCTGGTTCTACTAGCTATGTGACCCTGGATAAGTTAACTTAACTTCCCCATGTCTAGGTTCCCTCATCTATAAAATGGTAGGGTTGTATCAGATAGCCTCTGATGTTCCTTTTAGCCTGAGATCTGTGATTCCATGAAACTGCAGTGACTCTGTATTAAATTAGAATAAAATAATACTTCTTCTCTTTGACAAGCCCTTCATAACTTGGCTCTGACCACTCCTCTCAGTTTTATTGTTATACATTTCCTACTTTCATGCACTCTCCAGCCCTGGCAAGGTATGTTTCTTGCTGTGGGTCTTCATTCAGAACATTCCATTTCCCATCTCTGTATAGGGAAACAACTTGGTGCTATGTTTAAAAAAAAAAAATTGGAAAAGACATTAAATAAGAACTTCAGAAGTAAGGGGACACATATAGAAGATGATTTTCTAATGGGGAAGGAAAAAGGTGAAGTAACAGAGTGGTTGTCCTAAGTAAGCAGAAGGGCATTAAGACAGATTCATCTTGTAAGAGATAAGCTTGTCTGAATTCTGTCATAAAGGATATGGAAGGATGTTGAGGAGTGAGTTATATAGAGAAACTACTGGAAATAAATATGGAAGATAGTAAAGCTAATACATAAAGCTAATACAATAAGAAGAAGCAATTCAATTTGGGGAAAAAAACATGCAACAGAATGGGGGTTGGCAGGCAATGCTTGAACCTCACTTTCATAGGAATTGGTTCAAATATGGAAGAATAAAGGAAAATGATAAATGATGGAGAAGATGTGGGGAAATTGGGACATTAATGCACTGTTGGTGGAGTTGTGAACTGATCCAACCATTCTGAAGAGCAATTTGAAATTATGTCAAAGGCAAATCAAACTATGCATATCCTTTGATCCTGAAATACCACTCAAAGTTCTGTATCCCAAAGAGGTTGTAAAAAAGGGAAAAGGACCTACCTGTGCAAAAATATGCATAGCAGCCATTTCCATGGCAGCAAAATATTGAAAACTGATGTGATGTCCATCAATTGTGGAATGGCTGAATAAATTGTGGTGTATGAATGGAATGGAACACTTGTGCAATAAGAAATGATGAACAGACAAATTTCAGAAAAACCTGGAAATACTTGCTTGAACTGATACAAAGTGAAATGAGCAGAACCAGGAAAAAAATTGCACACAATATCAGCAACATTATGTGATGACAAACTATGGATGACTCAGATCTTCTCAGCAACACAATGATCCAAGACAAGTACAAAGGACTCATGAAGGAAAATGCTATTGATATTCAGATAAAGAACTGATGAGCTCTGAATGCAGATCAAAGACTAATTTTCCCTTATTTTATTCTTTTTCATGTTTTTTTTCCCTATTGATTGATTTCTTCTTCCAAAACTGTGATGGATATGGAAATATGTTTTGTGTGATAACATATTTATAAACTATATCAAACTGCCCACCATTTTAGGAAGAGGGGAGGGAAGGAAAAGAGGGGGAGCATTTTAGAAATCAAAATCTTGTAAAAGTGGGGGAATTGAGTATCTGATCTGAATCTCAGCCATGAGTGGCAGTCCTGGGAAACCACCCCCTAAAGCTCTAGGGAAATTGAGCAGCTGATCTAAATCTCAGCTCTGAGCTGGGCCCTGACACAGAAGTCAAAAGTCAGGTAACTGGCTGGGAATATGCCACCAAAAGGGAAAAAGAATAAAACAATTAGAAGGTTAATTAGTTGGTGAGCAGGTATTTTCTTCCATCCTTTCAGATGAGGAGGAGAAGTTTAGATCTTCAAAGGATGACCTAAAAAATCAAGGCTTCTGCATGCAAAACCTCCAAAATAAATATGCAGTGGTCTCAGGCCATGGAAGAACCCAAACACAATTTTGAAAATCAAGTAAGAGAGGTAGAGGAAAAGTTGGGAAGACAAATGAGAGTGATGTAAGAAAACCATGAAAAGAAAGTCAACAGTTTGCTAAAGGAGACCCAAAAAATGCTGAAGAAATTAACACCTTAAAAAATAGACTAACTCAAATGGCAAAAAGATGCCCAAAAAGCTAATGAGGAGAAGAATGATTTAAAGAGCAGTATTAGCCAAATGGAAAAGGAGGTTCAAAAGTTCACTGAAGAAAATAGTTCTTTAAAAATTAGAATGGAGCAGATGGAAGCTAATGACTTTATAAGAAACCAAGAAATTTCAAAACAAAATGAAAAGAACCAAAAAGTGGAAGATAATGTGAAACATCACATTGCAAAAGCAACTGACCTGGAAAACAGGTCCAGGAGAGACAATTTAAAAAGTATGGGACTACCTGAAAGATATGACCAAAAAAGAGCCTAGACATCATCTTTCATGAAATTATCAAGGAAAACTACCCTGATATTCTAGAACCAGAGAGCAAAATAAATATTGAAAGAATCCACCAATCACCTCCTGAAAGAGATCCAAAAAGAGAAACTCCTAGGAATATGGTCACCAAATCCCACAGTTTCCAGGTAAGGAGAAAATATTCCAAACAGCTAGAAAGAAACAATTCGAGTATTGTGGAAGTACAATCAGGATAACACAGGATCTGGCAGCTTCTGCATTAAGGGATCAAAGGGCTTGGAATATGATATTCCAGAAGCCAAAGGAACTAGGATTAAAATCAAGCAAACTACCCAGCAAAATTGAGTATAATTCTTAAGGCAGAAAAATTGTCTTTCAATGATATAGAAGATTTTTCAAGCATTCTTGATGAAAAGATTAGACCTGAAAAGAAAATTTGACTTTCAAACACAAGAATCAAAAAGAAGCATAAAAAGGTAAACAAGAAAGAGAAATCACAAAGGACTTTCTAAAGTTGAACTGTTTACATTCCTACATAGAAAGATAATGTTTTTAACTCTTGAGACTTTTCTCAGTATTTGGGTAGTTGGAGGGATTATACACACACACACACACACACATATACATATGTACATATGTATATACGTATATACATATGTGTGTATGTATATTATACAGACAGAGAGCACAGAATGAGTTGAATAAGAAGAGATGATATCTAAAAAATAAAACTAAGGGGTGAGAGAGGAATATATTGGGAGAAGAAAGGGAGAAATAGAATGGGGCAAATTATCACTCATAAAAGAGGCAAGAATTACCTTATTCAATGAGGAGAAAAGGGAGAAGGTGAGAGGGAAAAAGTGAAACTTACTCTCTTCACATTTGGCTTCAGGAGGGAATAACATGCTCATTCAATTTGGTATGAAAATCTATCTTACGCTACAGGAAAGTAGGGAAGAAGGGGACAAGTGGGGTGGGGAGATCATAGAAGGGAGGGTAATGGGAGAAGGGAGTAATTAGAAGTAAACACTTATGGGGAAGGACAAGATCAAAAGAGAGAAGAGAATGGAGGGCAGGATAGAATGGAGGGAAATATAGTTAATCTTACATAACATTACTATTATGGAAATCTTTTGCAAAACTACACATATATAGCCCATACTGAATTGCTTACCTTCTCAGTGGGGATGGGTGGGGAGTGAGGGAGAGAAGTTGGAAGTCAAATTATTAGGAATGATTGTTGAGAAATGCTTTTGTACACAACTGGGAAATAAGAAATACAGGTAATGAAATACAGGTATAGAAATATGTCTTGCCCTACAAAAAAAGAAAGAAGATGGGGATAAGGGAAGGGAGGGGTTTGATAGAAGGGAGGGCATTTTGAAGGAAGGGGGTAATCAGAATGCAAGGCTTTATGGGGTGGGGATGGGGGAGGGGAGAGATAGGCAGAAAATTTGGAACTCAAAATTTTGGAACTCAAAATAAATGTTGAAAACTAAAAGAAATAAATAAACAAAAAAATAAGCATAGACTTTTGAGGTGGGCAAGATAGAGAGACAGACTTACACCAAGATATAGACAGACAGAAGTAGAGAGAGAGATAGAAACAGAAGAGAGACAGAGAGAGAGGATAACAAGATAAAAACACAGTAATCATAATTGTGAATGGGAATGGGATGCGCTCACCCAATAAATGGAAGCAGATAGCAGAATGAATTAACTAGAACCCAACAATACTTTGTTTACAAGAGACACACTTGAAACAGATATACACTCAGAGAGTACAGTACCAGAATCTGATATACTTCAAAAGGAGGAAAAAAAAGTAAGCGGTAATAATCATGCTCTCTGACAAAGCAAAAGCAAAAATAGACCTAATTTAAAGAGATGATCAGGGAAACTACATTTTGCTAAAAGGTATCACAGGGAATGAAGTGATATCAAAAAAATTTACAGCAAATTTCTCTGACGATGACCTCATTTTTCAAATATATACTGAGTACAGAAATGAGGGAAACTTATAAAAGTAAGCCATTCCCTGATTGATAAATGGTCAAAAGATATGAACAGGGAGTTTTCAGAAGAAGAACTCAAAGCTATCTCATATGAGCAAATGCTCTGAATTCCTATTAATTAGAGAAATGTAAATTAAAACTACTTTGAAGTACAACCTCACTATCAGAAATGGCAAATACTGGAGGGGATGAGGGGAAAAGAGGTAGAGTAATAAAGTTCTAGTAGAATAGTGAACTGGTCCAACCGTTCAAGAAAACAATTTGGAACTACCCCTAAAGGGCTATAAAATTTTGACTCAGCAGTACCATTAATAGGTATGTATCCCAAAGAGAACAAAGGGAAAGGAAAATGACCTATATGGCAAAAATGTTTATAGCAGTTCTTTGTGGTAGCAAAGATCTGGAAATGGAGGAAATGTTCATCAGTTGGGGAATGGGAACAAATTGTGGCATACGATTGTGATACCATAGTATTGTGCTACAAGAAATGATAAGGAGGTGTGGTTTCAGAAAAAAAAAAAACAACATCAAAACCTTTATGAACTGGTACAAAGTGAAGTGAGATGAGCTGGAAGAACATTGTACATAGTAACAGCTATGTTGTAATGATGATGAGCTGTGAAAGACTTGGCTACTCTGACCAATGCAATGATGCAAGATAATTCCAATTAACTCATGATAAAAAAAACAAAAAACAAAAAAACACAAAACAAAACTATCCACCTACACAGAGAGAACTAATGAACTCAGTGCAAATTGAAGTATAATTTTCTCACTTTGTTTTTATTGCTTTTTAAAAAAATATGGCTGATATAGAAATATGTTTCACAAGATTTCACATGTATAATTGATATCATATTGCTCACATTCTCAGTGGGTAGGGAAAGGTGTGGGAGAGAGGGAGAGAATTTGGCACTTAAAATTTAGAAAGAAAAGAATGTTCAACATAAGTAATAATATTTTTTAAAAAGAAAGTAAAATGTGCATTAGGTGCCTAGTAGGCTAAGTGCACAATGGTGAATGATGGGGATTCAAAGCTGTCAAATTACAGAGTCCCTTTTTTCAAGTACCTCTGCACAGGTCAGGAGGAGGTATATACAAATATTTATAGTACAGGGTTAGAATGTGATGCATGAATAGTGGAGGTCAAATACAAAATTTAAGTTTCAGAGAGAGAGGGATAAACTCTTTCTGGGCAAGACAATATTGGGGAGAAAATAGCCACTGATTGGGTTTTTGAAGTAAGGGAAGTATTTCAACATGTGAATATGGGAAAGGAATCCATTCTGGCCATGAAGAATGACAGGCACAAGTGAAGGAAAACAGGAGAAAAGAGGATCGGTAATGGGTCAATAGAACCGTGGGGATATATATGAGGAAAAAGTGATGATTGTGGGATCTAATATTTTTAAAAAGTGATAGTAGTGATAAAGCTAGCAAATTTAGCAGAAGCACATAGAGAATTAAGAAAGAACAACATAGGTTTTCTTTTCTGTAGAAAAAATTAAAGAAAATCATTGATGAATGAATGAAATGAATGAAAGTTATATTTATAAATACATATTTATAATTAAAGAATAAACAAATAGTGGAAAAACCAAAGAAAATTCAGAAAAATCTATTTAGATGAGACTGAAGTGATCAAGTACAAAGAGTGTCAGCGTGGAAGACAGCAGCCAACTGTTTGTTGAATCTTAGAAAAATGATAGAATAAGGAAAAGGAAGGAATCTTAAGGGAATTCTATAGGTATGGGATAATTTAAAAAAATCTTTTTATTAGAAAAATTATGGATTTCTATTCCAAACCATGTGAAGGTTTGAGACATAATATTCTTATGTCAATAGCTTCTCTCAAATCATTCATATTTATATGTCACTTAAAGATTTACAAATTGATTTTTTTGCAGCATCCTTGTGGGTAGCTAGTACAAGCATTATAACTCCTATCTTACAGAGGAGAAAACTGAAGATCAAAGGAGTCAGGTGACTTATCTGAAATTAGAAGCTAATAAGAGCCATACTGGACTTGAACGTGGGTCTCCTAACTCCAAGTCTAGTGCTCTTTTCACAGCTTGGTTTGTAATGGGATGGGGAAATAATCAGTAAGGGGAACCCAATTAGCCTTTTATTGCATATTATTCGCAAACTAATATCCAGTAATTCCCTGACTAGAGGGTAGCTTTGTCACCACAGGATCTGGCCTAATGCTTTATACATGATAGGTATTCATTTAATATTTGTAGTGCAATGAAAACCTGCTTGCATATCTCTGTTTTGTTTTTTTATCCATGTCACTTTAGATGAGTCATGTTCTCTGGGCATCAGTTCCCTCACCTATAAAGTGAAGGTGTTGAACTAGATGATTTCCAAATACCCATCCAGATCAGTCTCCTATGGCTTTAGGACCCCTTCATGAAGGCAGTCATGGAAGTCAAATTGAATTCTCAGGTGAAAAAATAGAAAGAAGCTCATAGTCTTGCTGTACTTGGCTTTGGCAGAAATGGGACCACTAGGAAAAAGTCAGGTACAGTGCTAAGCACTGGATATACAAAACATGTCATACAAAACATGAGGTGTTTTCTGAGTTCACAGTCTAGGAAGGGAAACAATTTGCAAACAACTATGTGTAAACAGTGCAGTTAAATGGCACAGTGAATAGAATGCTAGGTCTATAGTCTGGAAGACTCATCTTCTGTAGTTCAAATCTGGAGTCAGACACTTACTAGCTGTGGGAACACTAGATAAGTTACTTAACCCAGTTTGCCTCAGTTTCTTCATCTATAAAATGAGCTGCAGAAGGAAATGGTGAACCATTCCATTATCTTTGCCAAGAAACTGAGGTCTTGAAGAGTCAGACTTTACTGAAATAATTGTTTCCTAATCAGGTATGACCTAGAGTAGGTGATCCTCCCTTCACTAAGAGTCCATGATTCTGTGATATATAAGCTGAACAGTCATAGCATAAACAGGATACCTACTCTGGCAAGAGCAAAAAGGAGCAAGTACTTTGATTTCATAAAAATTTCACCAGACCAGCTGTCTCTAGAATCAATTCAATTAACATTTGAGTGATTTCAGTAGAAGGAAAAAGGAGAAACAGTATCTTCTATTTAAAATGTAGAATTTGTAAAATACTTTCACATGTGTTCTCTCATTTTACTTGCAGCAAAAGATCTGTGAGGTTGGTGTAAAAAATTCAGAGAAGTGAAGGGACTTCTCCAAAGCACACACAGTAAGTGATAGATACACCATTCAAACCCAGATCCTCTAACTATTAAGTTTAGAGGGGTTCCCCCACCTCTCCTATACTACAATATCCTTCTCAAAAGATATATGCAAATGTGAAAGAGGAACTAGTGAGAAGTATCAATATCTACTTTGGAAGGGAAGCAGGCGCAGAAAAAATTTGGAAAAGGAAATGTGTTATTATGATACAGTAAATTTTATGTTTTTTTTTCTTCCAGTTAAAAATAATTTGTTTATTACATCTCATATTGAAAGTGGCACTGACATATAGAAAGATAGACTTGGGAAGATGAGTCGGACCGAACAAAATCTATACTGAAGATATCTATGCTAAAAAATGGCACAAATAGAAAAACTCTCAGGAATCCATTTTTAAGGTATCTCAATGAGGGAAACATGGCAAAAGAATTGGAAGAAAAAACATTATCACTTGTTTTCCCACAAAAGGGTGACTTAGAAGGCATTGGCAACTATCGACTCTTTTGACAACTTATTTATGTTCTCTGTTAATTATTTCCTATTTATCTTGTATACAGCTTACTTTGTATACGTTTATTTCCATGTTATCGCCCCCATTGTGTGGTAAGCTCCTTGAGGGCGAGGACTGTCCTTTTGCCTCTCTTTGTGTCCGCAGCATTTAGCACAGTGTCTGGTACGTAGTAGAAGCTTAATCAATTTTTATTGTTTATCTGTACAAAATCTTTAGATAGAAAAACATTCTATGCATATAGTGGGAATAAGATTGGTGAAAACATGAGAAGGGGTCGGTGAGTTTTTGTGAACTAAAGAAGACCACAACTTCGTACTCATCTGCTTAAAGATGAGGTAAAAATATGAGAGCTCATTTTGCCTATTGTGTGTTCAATTATGAAAGGAAGAGAGAAAGAATGGAAAGCATGAAGGAAGGAAGGAAAGTAATGAAGAAAGGAAAGAAGGAAGGAAGAGAAAGAGAGAGAAAGAAAGAGTGAGATGGAGGGAGTGAGAAAAGAAGGAAGGAAGGAAGGAAGGAAGGAAGGAAGGAAGGAAGGAAGGAAGGAAGGAAGGAAGCAAGGAAGGAAAGAAAGAAGGAAGGAAGGAAGGGAGGGAGGAAGGAAGGGAGGAAATAAATAAAGCATTTAGGCAGAACAAAGTACAGCCTGAAAAGCTATCTTTAAATATATTGTTTCCCACACATATTAAAATCATGCAAGATGTTATGACAGATGAGTTACAGAGCTAATTTTGTTAAGTGATCTACTGAATGTCAAATGAAGCATAAAGAAATGAGAAATGTAGCCACCTAAGGTTTTTTTTTTTTTTCTGGTCTTTTTATAAACATCCTAAGTAGAGTCAAGACAGAAGGAGTCCTTGTTGATGATAAGGTTCTCTCTCTGTCATTGAAATTGACATTGCTAATTGTATCTAGCCCTAAAACACCACTGGTCTCTTTAATAGGATCTATGTTCATTCCAAGAGGATTAGCCTAGTTTTTCACATCATAAAAATAAAGCAGATTAAAAACATATATTATCCAGATTATAATATGAAATTGAACATAAAGTTCACAGAATTAATTAGCATGTACATCTTAAGCAGATGCTGCAGATGTACAATGATCTAGGCCCAGAACTTAATGAGAGGGGGAGATTGGACTAGATTACATTTGGAAAAGTACAATGTTTTTCAAGATTTAAGGTTTACAAAAACCCATATAACACCAATATTTTTCTGGTGATGTTATATAGTTGTGAATCATAGAGCACTAAGATATCAGAAGTACTAAAATTTTCAGACAATGAAAAGATGGACTGTGGGTGGCAGCGGATTGGAGCACATTAAAAATGATGACTTGTGCACAATAAATGTCATAGAAATAACATCAGATATATATATATATATATATATATATATATATATATATATATATGTATATATGATCAGAAAAAGAGGTAGACTATTCCACTGGTGAGAGGGAAGAATGATCCATGAATCACAAAAGTGCTTCAATGATATCAAAGAAAGATTAAAAGAAAAAAAGAGAAAAATTCTAGAATGTTGAATAGATACTCTATGAAAGATTAATGGAAACATAAAATGAAGAGCCATCCAGAGTGATGCATCTTGGTGGGATTGTGATCAGCAATGATGAAGGAAATACTTATATTTACATGATACGCATTATTTACTTAAAGTATCCCTTGTTAATTGTCCAAAATAACGCTACCATTTGCTTCATTATTGGTACGGTGGGAATTTTTTAAGTGGAAAGAACACTCTTTTTGCCTTCTAAAGTTGGCCACTCAGCAAGGAAGTGCTAACACCTCTAGCCTGGGTGATTTCTACCAACTTAGCTATTTATATATAATCTCACTGCTTAGCAATAATTATTATATGTGAGTTCCATATTTTTAAAAATTTCTTGTAAAATAGTTAATAACCCACTCTTTCAAAAGCTTGCTGGCTTAGATTGGATTTTCCCTTCAATTTTATTCTTAGAACACAAGTGTCATTTTCTGGTAGGTTAAGACATGCTTCTAATAATTAATACAAAGTATTTTATTATTTGGGAGTAAGTACATTAGACTGCCCCAAGGCTTGGTGATTTTTCGCCCTTTATTAAAGGCTTTTTGTGGAGTTCTTGTTAGATTAAATTACATGATTGCTTGATAGAAATCCATTTCTACTTATTCTAAATTTGTACATTATGTTATTTTTCTTCTTTCATTGCAAATGTGCATTCCATTCCAAATGCTAGTGAAGCTCTGCAGAAAAATTTGAGTTCAATAAAATATTACCCTCATTTTCCTACACAACAGTAATCCAGGCATTTAATCAAAGAGAACACAGTGCCAATTCCAGATCCTCACTGTGTCTGTTTTAATTTGCAATTTACACATTCCTACTAATAGCTCATTCAGTTCTGTGTTAATATAGCTAATGATGTAAAACATTAGAAAATCTCCTATCAGTCCTAGGTTGAGAAGGCTTATTCTTTCTCTTCTTTTCTTACATGTTTATATTGATCCAGTAGAGACTTGGTCTACTTTGTACTACTGTGGGCTATATCCATAATGATAATAATAATGAATAATAATAGTGGTAGAGTAGTAGTAGTAGCAGTAGTAGTAGTAGTAGTAGTAGTAGTAGTAGTAGTAGTAGTAGTAGTAGTAGTAGTAGTAGTAGTAAGTAGAGAAGTTAGGGGACACAATAGATAGAGTGCTGGTCCTTGAATCAGGAAGAACTGAGTTCAAATCTAGCCTCAGACACTTACCAGCTGTGTGACCCTGGGCAAAGAGCTTAACCCTGTTTGCCTCAATTTCCTCATTTGTAGAATGACCTGGATAAGGTAATTACAAACCACTCCAGCATTTTTTCTAAGAAAACCCTAAATCAAAGAGTCAGACATGACAGAAAAATGACTGAACAAAGTAGTAGTAGTAGTAGTAGCAGCAGCAGCAGCAGCAGCAACAGTAGCAGTAGGATATATAAAGATATATAACTTTTCCAAAGTATTTGTACTTGTAAACTCATTTGATGCTTACAATAGCTTTGTAAGGCAGGTACTACTATTTTACCTTTAACGAATGTGGAAACAAAGATATTAAGTGATTTGGTCAGGATCACATAGCTAGTAAGTGTGTGATAGAGCATTCAAATTCAAATTTTCCTGACTCCTCATGCAACACTCTCTCCACTGCACCCCCTAGCTGCATAAAAACTATCTCCTCATAAACCTAGGTTTATGGAAGGAAATCAGATCTATGATCTAGCGTTTACTTGTGTGTTTGTGGAAAGTTGGTGAGGGGAGGGACTGAGGAAGATCATAAATTATAATTCTTGAATCTTTCCTGGTTTAGGATAGACTGGGGTTGGAAGCACAGAGATTTCCTCTCAAGACTCTTATAGAGATTATCAGGGAGAGAGTAGTGGGAGGGTCAGGATTCCTAAGTAAATAAACCAAGTTCAATAACCTCTCCATTGAATTACGGGGATTAAAGGACCAAAAGCCTGAAGAATAATGGTCAAAAGTAGGCCTAAGTGGTAACAAAAAACATCAAGTTCTGTGGTTTTGGATGGAATAGTTTGGTACTGGGCAAGCAACACATGTCAACTCAGCTAAAAAAAAATGTCATCTTGATTTAGGATGTTCAGTTGGTCCAAGGCAGGATATAGTTGATGGCCTTCATCTAGTTTTTTGTTTTTTGTTTTTTTCAGAAATCCCTCCAGCTGGAGAGAGCTCTTGCTGCTGTCCTCATTGTTATCCTTGGCAAAGAGAAATCCACATAACACAGAACAGTCGATACTTCTCTGCCTAGCTAGATTGTAGGTGTTCTGAGAGAAGGATAATTTCTGTACCTCCATGGTTCAGTCCAATACATGGTTTACTACAGTGCTTTATATTTACCGTCCATGTCTCAAAAAGAGTGGGGGCCAGCCTGCTTCTAGCTCACCCTGTGTGACTCTTCTCTATATTCTCCCAAAATTCCTTCTGCGGGTCTGTCTGTGTAAGGTGCTGGAGAGCTTCCTCATTCTCTGCCAACATGGAACACTGTGGATGTCCCCCATCATACCTCACTCACTGTATTGTACCTATCTTGCTGTCCTTCCTTGATTTCTGTTCTTCTTGAGAATTTCTCATTGGTTATGTGTGGCAGCCTACTCATACTTGCCATCCACCTTTCCATTGTCCTCTAAAGGATACTCATCATTGGATATCCAGAGACAGCGGAGTTCTGCTGTTGACCCTTATTAGGCACGTGAAGATATACACAGCTTAAATAAGAAACTATGATCTCTACTCTAATGGAGCTTGAAGTCCAGTAGGAAGCCACAATCACATGTGAGTAGAGTGGAAAATAGTCAAAGTTATTTACTAAGGACATTTATTAATTGTTTCACCCTCCCTCTCCCCTCTTCCCCCTTTCTCTCTCTCTCTCTCTCTCTCTCTCTCTCTCTCTCTCTCTCTCTCTCTCTCTCTCTCTCTCTCTCTCTCTCTCTCTCTCACACACACACACACACACACACACACACACACACACACACAAGCCAAGTGCTACGTGAGGTTATAGCTACAGTTTGGAAGGACTGGAGAAAGTTTCATTGAGGAAAGCAAATTTTAAAGAAGAGATAGAAATTCATCTTTAAGCTGAATTGGCAGGTGCTAGAATATTCCTGGGAAACGGAAAAACATGAAGAAAGACATGTAGGTAGTAATAAACGAAGTCCATATGAGGAACCGTGAATTGTCCAGTCTGATCAGAACACAAAGGGGATGGGAAAAGGCATTTATTAAGTGCCTTCGCTGTGTCAGGTTCTGTGTTAAGCTCTTTGCAAACATCTTATTTGATCCTCACAATAATCCTGTGAGGTAATTACTACTAGTATCTCCATTTTGTAGTGAAGGAAACTGAAGCAAACAGAAGTTAAGTGACTTACTTAGGGTCAAAGAGCTATTATGTGTCTCAGGTCACGTCTGAACTCAGGTCTTCCTGACTCAAGGCCCAGAGCTTCATTCGCTGTGAGTTATGTTTGGAAAAGTAGGGTAGAAACAGATTATGGATGATCTTAAATGCTAGACTAAAAAGTGTGACTTTTATTAAAAGGCATACATGAGCAGAGAGGCCTGACATGGTGAGATTTAGGATACAATATGGTATAGTGGAAAGAGCATGAGGTCAAATGAAAGAATGCGTGTAAAGTACTATTTAAAGGTACAAATACCTTTTAAAATAAGTAGTTATAATTATTCTATTGTATATTACAATTACATATATGTTTCATATGTGTAATTACATATAAAATAAAATATATTGAAATTATTTTGTATAGTATAATGATTATTATAATATAAATAACTTTTTAAAATAAATAGTTCTCATTCCTATTGAGAGAAAGATCATTTTATAGTGGAGCTATTCTCATAATCAGAAAGGCTTGGGTTCAAGACCTGCCTCTGACATAGGCAATCTGTGTGATGATGGGCAAGTCACTTCTCAGAGTTCTGGGCAACATTCTAAGATAAGATGCAGAGAAGGTACATGACCCGTATTGGTAGAAGGAGTTTCTTCCTCTGGGAGTCCCCTATATTTAAAAAATCACCTTATGTCTTATTCTTACTATTATTTTTAGTCTGGCAAAAACTTATTTTTTATTTACTATGTAGTCATAGGAGGATTGCTTACTCTCTTTTCACCTCAGTTTTCATTCCTGTAAAACACAGAAATAATACCTTTGGCATGTACCTTACATATTTGTAAGGATTAAGTGAGGTAATGTATATAATGTGTTTTAAGTCCCTTTAAGTTCTGAGCACAATTCAACAAAATAGTATTCATGCCCAGTATGTATAAGACACTGTTGTTCAATTGTGTCTGACTCTTCATGACCCAGTTTGGGGTTTTCTTAGTAAAGATACTAGAGTGGTTTGCCATTTCCTTCTCCAACTCATTTTATGGATGAGGCAAACAGGGTTAAGTGACTTGTCCAGGGCCACACAGCTAGTAAGTGTCTGAGCCTGGATTTGAACTCAGGAAGATAAGTCTTTCTGACTATAGGTCCAGCACTCTATCCACTGGGTGAACCAGCTGTACTACATAGAAAAACTAATCCATCCCCTCAAAGAACTTACAGTCTACTAGGAATGGATGTGGCAACCAATATGTGTGACACAAAGTAAAATTTGTAGAGACAAAATAAGGATAAAGTCATAAATCTGAGGAGGGAGAAATTACTTTCTGCCTGTTGATTAGGGCAGTCTTCATGAGAGATCTGGTGCCTGATCTGGGACTTGAACAAAGAGGATTCTAACAGTTAAAGATAAGGAGGGATTGCAGGATGACAGCTCATGTAAATACACAGGGAAAGGAAGAGACAGAATGAAATCCAGAAAGGACAGAATGAAGCAGAGTTTAGCTGAAACTTGAGTCTAGGAAGGGAGTAATATGAAATATATCTATATCAGACCGGTACATTAGAAAGATTAAATTAATAGCTGAATGAAGGATGGTTTGGAAATAAAACAAAAGACCGTAGGGAAGATTATTTAGGATGCTACTGAAATAGTTCAGGCAAGTGGTAATGAGGTCCTGAACTAAGGTGATGATCATATGTGCAGAGAAGAAAGTATGACAGATTGGCAGGATCATACAACCGATTGTGGGGGTGGTAAGGAAGAGAGAGGACTCAAACATGGCATTTCTAGCCTGAGTGCCTTGGTGGATCATGGTATCTCAAGAGATAGAGAAAAAGTTATTGAACCTTGTAGCTGTGTGAAGGATGGATTGGAATGGAACCGGAGGAGAGGCTGGCATGACCTATTGAGTTGCTACTCTAAGCAACCATGTGGATTTGTATTGAAGGTCGGAGTCAGTTGTAGCAAGAATAAGGAGGATACGTTTCAAAGTAATACTGATCACCTTTGCTGCTGGCTGTACCTTGTGACTATACTTTTCATTTACAATTTGCCCCTCTAGGTAATCTGTGATCCAAGAATCCACATACCAAAAGTGAATACTTTCAGGGATATGAGTGGCCTGAGTGTGATGCTACGAAGGGCTTACTCCCCAAGAGTGAGGTAATATATGTAAAACAAGTAAAGGCACTATGGAAATAATAAGGTTTATTACTATTATTAATCTGGTTTCTTTGGGTATAAAACAGAGAAAAGGGTTTAAGAAAGAAGAAAGTGGAATTGTCCCAAACAGTGGTCTTCAAAGTGAGGGACAGTAGCATTACCCTCTAGAGGGTATATAGCCTGATTCTGAGGGGTAAACAATTCTCCAAGGATAGAATTCTCGAGCATAGAAAGGTCACATCACGTCCCCATTCCCAGAGCCCACGTGATTGCCAATCTTGGGGCTCCTTTCTAACACAACCACACTAACTCTTATCCCACAACACTCCACCCCCAGCCTCTGCTAAGTAAGTTCTTAATCTCTCCCCTTTTGAGCTTGATTTTCTCCTCTCCTAACAGCTGAGACCTATACTAACCATTACCCATAGTAGCTTCATAGATGCTATTGTGAAAATCCCTCCCCCACTCTCTATCCTTAAAATAACCTCAGTGGCCACAAGAGACAGCTCTCAGAGGGTAGTGAAGAGTGAATAAGATTCCCACTTCCCTCTTTATCTTTTTGAGTGGGAGAGAGTGAGTCACGAAGGATGAGCAGTCATGAATGGATTGTGATCTAGATTGCAGATAGCATTACATGATCTTTCCTCCAAATCCATTCCTCCTCCAGGCTCCCTATTATAGTCAGAGGGTTCTGCTCTCCTTTTAATCATCCAGGTTTTCAGAACCTTTGCATCATCTTTCAGTTTTCACTTTCCCTTGCCCTGAATCCACATGTTCAATCAGTTGTTAATTTCACTTGGTTCTATCTCTACGTATTTCTCATTTGCCCCTTTCTCTCCACTCATACAGCCACTACCCTAGTTTAAGCTCTAATCACCTCTCACCATGATCATTGCAGTGGCCTCCCAACTGGATTCTCTGCTTCAAGTCTCATCGCTTCAATTCATCTTCCACATAACTGCTGAAATGATTTTCCTAAATGCCCATCTAACCATGTCATCCCCTAATCTATCTATCTATCTAGCTATTTATCTATACATGCATATGTGTGTATGTGTCATTCTCATACATGCATACATGTCTATTTAAGAAAGAAAGATGGATAAAAATTTTAAAATACATATAGTCCAGATTATGCCTTGTTGGGTCAAATGAAATGAATGTTTAGAAAAAATATCTATATATGTCATAATCTGAGAAATACACAAATATTCCACACTCAACATGTCATTGAAGAAATTAACCCTGTTCTCCAGACTCATTGATATTTTCATCCCCTATTTTCCATCTAATCTTTGAGGGTGTTTGCATAACAGTCTTAATCATGTATTAATAACCTGACAATCACACCTCATTTCTTTTCTTAGTCTCAATAGCTCCACAGTCATAACCCCCTTCGCCTCCCCTGCATGCATTTTGCCAACTTTCTGCACCTATTTTTAAACTCTTTCAATGAGTTTTGCTTACTTTTTCTTACTTTCCTAGCCTTATCAACTAGCTTCCTTTTTAGATTTCTCCTTTTATTCTCCGCAGGCTTATACTCCTTAATGATTGTTTTCCTCAAACATTTTTCCACAGAAGCTGGAAGTAGTACATGAACCTGAAAATTATTCTCCTTCAAATTTTCCTCAATTTCTTCATAATTTTTCTAAAACTCTTTGCTCCTAATTCATTTGTTGGCCTTATTCATGACTCTAAAATATGCCAGCTCAATTCATCTATATAATTTCCTTCTTTTTAGGATCAATTTTTTTCTTTCATTATCTCCTAAACCAATCACCCAACAGTCATCTCTTAAGCACTTACCATGTACGAGTCCCGCAGATGTCAAAAGTGTAATCTTTAAGAAACAGTGATAGATGCAGCTTTTCTAGTTGAGCAGGACCTGCCTGAGTTTGGCATGCTGTCAAGAACTCAAGGTCACCTCTGTGCCACAGTAAGGCATCAGAGAAGGACTTTTGTGGAAATCATAAAATCAGAAATTAATTCCTGTAGAAATAAAATGCTCCAATAGACAGTTAAAATTTATATTAAAGATGGTTATATGACAGTCTATCATATGCAGTTCCTTGCCTCTTGGGAGTTTTAATTCTCCTATAACCAAGTTAACTTTTCTTCTTCAGCATTTCACCAACCTCACTATCCCTTTTCTCTGACTGATATTCTTAGCATCAGCTGATTCTCAAATTCTCCAATATGTTATAGGTATTTATCTCAGGGTCCTCTGATTTCATATTCTCAGATACAAGACCTTATTTTCATATCTCTGTTTTTGTTTGCCTTTATAATATTTGATATACCCAGTTATAAAATCATGTTTTATAGAAGGAAACAATGATATAACTCATTGTATAACACTACAAAGTTATGAGTACAAGTTTACACTGAATGAGGGACACCAATCTATTTTTCCAGTCTATTTTTATGCTTATCATACTTACACAGCAGAGGAAATTATGAGGGCTCTCTAATTATACAACATAAGTAACAAGCGTCCAGAAAGATGGAACTATCCAAAACCTTTTCTTTGGGACTCAGCTGTCTTTTTAAAATTCATCTGACCATTGAATATTAGAATATAGGAATCTAAACTGCATGGAGATGCTACAAGGTGAAGGAGGTCAAGGGTATTCTTTATATGCATCTAGAAGAAAGATAGAGGTTTCTTAGCTATCTATCATAACAATACACAGCAGAAAATCATTATATAATGGGTTATATTGTCAAACAGGAAACTAACTCATGGAGTTTATATTAGAATCTCATGTGTTAAGAGGATATTTTTAACAGGCAGAAAGATACTGAGGCACTGAAAGTTGATGCTACCACCTGGGCATCAGGCAGAGTTGAAACTCCAGATTGGCACAGTTACTTTCATTCCATAAAATGAGATTTGGCTCTGTAAAAGAACAGAGATAGCTGTAACCTGAAGCAAAAGGAGCGTATCATCAAAATTACCAGGTGCTGGGAGGAAAAAAAAATTCCAAAACAAATCCCCTTTCCCCACATCCTGTTAAAGAAACTTAAAAGGAATTTTAAAAAAAGCAAACCCTCTCTTCAACCTGTCTTAAATTAGGTCCCAACAGCCTCACACAGAGATTGTGCAGTCCTTAGGGGAAATATATACCACAGGAAAGTGAGTCTGGAGAAAGTTGGAGGGTAGAGGGAGTACTTATATAGGCTTGCTTGCTGTAGGCAATAAAGGAGCTAGGCTGCTGAGGAACCGAAATTAACATGGAATGTATTATCTTCATTTAAGTTGCTGTCTTGAGGTAAAGTGATTTTCTTCTTCCTCCTCCTCTTCCTCTACTTCCTTCTTTTTCTTCTTTTTGGACTTATACATTTATTAGGCCCTGGGTTATTAGACAGGCAGTCAACTATATTTGCTGAGCTCCTTCTTTGTGTAATATGTCTTATGCTAGATGCTGTACACCAAGTACATGGGATAACTACAGGACAGTTGAAGAAACAACATAGAAGCAGAATATTTTGATTATATACATGACACTACTTGAAAACATTCTCTAATAACACAGTACTGAATACCCATTCACTGACTACAGATTGTTTATATAGATGCTAGTGTTAAATGTAGAAATCTGACACTGAGGTAAGATGCATATCATCTCCAAAGAGTTCAACCTATTTACCCAGGAGAAAAAAAAGTGGATGAAAAAATACTCATTATTCAGACTATGATATACAGACAGATGGAAACTCATAGAGATCATCTATCAGTATATGTATCTTTTATGGGCACTTTATATGAACTTTATTTGCAATCAGAATTGATAGTGTATTGGATTGTCTTTGGGAAATTGAGAACATTTTAAATCATTCTCAACTTCTCCATGAAACAAAGTCGCATGTTTAACATATATTTTTGCATTGTTGTATGACTGCCAGACATGAAATATCATGAACACTGACGAAGTGAAAATAAGTGTCACCTATAGAGCAATGGAAGTAGGCATGGCACATGATAATGGGCCTCAACACATTACAACCAAAGAATTACAAAAGAGAAGTCAAGTAAAGGATGTAATTAAATAAATTTCTAGGCTAATCATTTAGCAAGTGAAAGGGATAGCTAATGAACATTCCGTGCCCCATTTTCCTAGGGATTCCTAGGAATTTTAAAAGAAAATGTGTAAAGCCTTGAATACATTGGGTGGAGTTCTTGTGGTGAACTTTTGGGACAATATAAAGTAGAGCTGCACAAGACAGGCTACCATGAGATGGATGGGACATGCAGTATTACAGGGAGAATCCATATCTGTGTGATCATAGATTCATTTGAATTATAGAAAGGCATAGCAGAATCAGAATAGGGTAGACTTAATCATAAATGATTTCTCAGAGGATGTACATTTTAAGTCAAGTTTTAAATTAAGAGATAACTCATTTATAGATTTGTAGCTTGGAGTTATTACAGGAGGCATTTCCCTGGGGAAGATGGAACAAGCAGTAGGGATAGCAGACCTCATGAAAAGGACATGTTTATTGACTTTTGTCACGCAAGGCAAAGCAAATACCATATTTGTTTATTGTGACGATTAATTTTAGGATCTTGTGACCTCGGTCAGGGTCTCATAGCTTCTGGCACAGACAAAATCTATATCATATGGGAGCACTTAGAAGTTTCTTCTACCAAGCTTCTACTAAGAAGCTGTTGCTGGTCTTATGACATAGTCACTGCTGGCATGTTATGTACATAAGCCCTCAGGCAATGTACAGCAGATCCCAATGCACAAAACATTGCACAAGGACACATACAACATAAGGGATCATATTTTTAGACATACAGGGAAAACCACCTGGGAAACCATATGCCCCCGTGATTCACTGCTTTACTATAAAGAGCTACCATGTGTTTTTTCTTGCTCTTTTTCCTTCCAATATACCCTATTCAACCACTGACATATAATGGACCTTCCCAAAAGACAACCCGGAACTGAATCTCCAAATGGAAGAGAGACCACTGTCCTTCTTAGAGCTAATGACAACAGCTACTATCTCCCGGCTCCCCAATTATGATTATACCACTCAAGAGTTAGGGCCCAAATGCTGTCACTCCACCCAATGATAAATAGTTATTGAATAGGAAAAAGTGATTTATTTACTTTTTTTTATAGTATTTTCATGTGTGAGAGAATCCAGAGCAAGAACAAATGTAAAGCTTACAAGTTTAAATTGAGTTCACTAACTCAATTCCCATCCACCTGTGAGATAAGTCATTTTTATGAGGGAGAATAAGTGAGGAGACCTTGGCCTCTTGGCTCTTGACATTTAAGATTATATGGAAAAATTAAAAGAGATTTGGGAGATTTGCACATGCACATAAAACTACAAGTGTAAGTTACATATAATCTGCAAACACTTGATGATACTCCTGACCCACTCTTTGAGAACAAATGCCTTAGGTCCTCACACTGGAAAGCACCAGTGGTATTTTATACTGGGGTACCTGTGTAATGATCTATCCATGTCCCCTCACCCGTGTAAAATTATTCTTCAATCAACACCACATTTGGATTGCTTCATTTTAGTAGATAGGAGATTGAAACATTTTCACTGATTGCAAGGCTACAAAGAGGGGAGAAAAAGTAAAACAATGATAAAATTCATGCCAGAAAAGAGGCATTGCCTATATACATTTTGAAGGATCTGCTTGCCAGATAGCTGAAAATATTCTCATTGCTTCGAAGAAACCATCTTCTCTCACTGTTACCACAGGATGATAGATTATCACCATTATAGAACACCAGAAATCCGAATGGCTCTTTGCCTTCCATAGGGGGTTGCTATAGCCAAAAACCCTTTATCACCTTGTGTCCAAGTCTCTGGTGATGAACCTCTCTGCACTAGGATAATACTCAGATACCAGATGCACACTCTATGTGCTGGGCCCACATGGAAGCCTTTCAAGCTTCCAGACCTTTCAGAGTTTATGTTCCTCTGAAATAGCCTTCCAGAGCTGAGGGTCACTCCCATACCATCATGAGGCACTACAAGAAAGTACAGACAGTGCCAGAAGATGTAGACGATAATTTCAAATTAGCATCAGTTGTTATCATGAGAATTAATTCTCTTTGTGCTTGAAAACAACATATAGAACTACATATAATCTTAAATGACTATAAAGTTACGAGGAAAGATTCCACCCACATATTGGGCACAAAGAACTTTAATTTCTTTCTACCCAAATCCTCACAAATTTTGAACTAATAGCATTTACTATCATATGTGCTTGAATATCCACCAGGAAAAAAATGGTGCCTGAGGAATGTATTGCTTTGCACATGAGGGGCAACAATTTCATTTAATTGACTCTTTCCTGTCCTTATAAAAATTGGATTAAATGAAAATGGAAAGTAGGAGGCAATTTAAGTTAAAGGGCTTTGATACACTAGTTCAGCAACATATTCTCAAACTTAATCATCAAATGAGAAAGCCAGACTACTTCAGTGTCCACATGGAATTCTGACCCATTTAAGTGAGAGCCTGAGTAAATGAGATCTCTCATAGAAGAATTAGACTAGTACATGTATGAATAACCCCAGCACATAGAAGACTGCCCTAGTCTTGGAATCTTCTAAAAGTGGCTCAAGACTACAACACATATTCAGTCTGTAACCATTTCCTTGGAAAGATGATAGAGGCTTATATTCCTGAAAGTGACTTTGCAGATGATAATATAAATAAAAAATTGGTGCAGTACCCTCCATTTTGGGTAAAGCTGGTGAGACCACTGGTTTTTGCAGGATTATATCAGGGAAATATGATGAATTCCTTAGTAGCAAACCTGGTTGTTTATGCTTGATAGAAATAGATGTCCTTATCTCCTCTTACCCTTATTCCAGTGTCCAGAGATCATCTTTAAGATGCTGAAGGATGCATTGATAATGTATGGTCAGATGTGGATAAGAACTGCACAAGATGGGAAGTGTGGGTGAGCTGTGATATTTATTATTATAGTGAATCCCATAATCCAGTGCGTAGCCAGTAGGGGCTTAGTGAATGCCTCTTGGTTGATTGATGAGATAATATCCATCTGAGCATTCTGGATCTCTGAATATGGTATGGATAGAAAGAGCCTACATCTCCAGGAATTCAAGGGATAGTCTTACATTTTCCATTCATTACTTGCATTAAATACCAAGAGAAAATCTCATCCCAGATTTTCTGAGATTTCCTCTCAAATTTAACTCTGGAATAGTGTAAACTAAATAGAATCTGTTCAACAATGGATTGTGAAGATGGGAGAAGGGAAGTTAACTGTGTGACCTTGTTCAATTCCATTTGTTTATCTAGACTTTGGTTTCTTCATTTATAAAATGTCACTTCCAGTTGTAATGTAATATGATTCTCTAAAATAATTATTCATTGTTCTGAAAGGGTACAGAGCTTTAAAGCTGAATAGTCAGAGTTTAAGAAGCAGTAAGGATAAAAGCTAGCTATAGCAACAACTGACTGCCCCAAAACACCAAAAAGGAAATTCAGGCTGCCCACACAGTTTAGTAAAAATGGAAAAAAAAAAGTGCATTTCTTCATAGCATTCTGTCAGCTTTTACCTATGGAATTCGATGTTTCTCTTCTCTTCTCTTCTTCTCAGCCTTGCTGTGTAGCAGTTTAGATTCTGTGCATACCAGACAATTTGATGCAGATTCTATGCCCTGAGCACAAGCAAAGAGATGGGATGGCTGCTGACATTTTGTTCTGCTTTAATCACTATCCTCTTAGGTGCAATGTAGAGATACCATGCAGCCAATCCCACAAAATTAACAGCTAACATTTCACAACCTTCTTTATATGACCCTTTAATTTACTACACTGTCCTTTAATTTTTCTATGGGCAGGCTTCTATAGCTCTGGGGCTGGTAGACTAGCAATAATGCCACTGCATTGAAAGACTATTGGCAAAAAGTAAACCAATACTTGATACACAATCCATGTTCTTGAAGTTAAGATAAATCTCATCAGAGACTAGTGTCCTTTTATTCTCTTGTTTCACTGAGCTGAGTTACCTGGATTACTCCTCCAGGGCTATCAGGATTTCTGAGCTATGAGTGCTCAGCCACTTTCCTTATTTATTGGAGTCTCATCAATCTTCATCATGGCGCAGTAAATATCTCTGCCGAGGTCAGTATGTTGGAAATAGTTCAATTGTTATTTTCAGCACAAAAGAACCTGAATTAAATCACTCCTTTTATGTACTTCAGAATCTTTCTAACCTGTTTCATAAGAGATTACATTTTGGGGAGAGAGGGAAAAATGGTATTCTTTATACAGTACTGTGAAAGAAAGCCCTTTGGGGAAAAGGGTAGGGGGAAAAACAATTATTTCTCCCTGATCAAGAAAAATCTTTGAGATGCAGTATATACTACTTCATCCCATGTCCTCCAGGAGAGAAGTGGATAGCACTTTTTCAAAGTTTTTAATCTGGAGTCAGAGGTGTCACAGTCTTTGTGTTTCAAAAAAGACCTCAACTCTGAGACATAAGACTTCAGATTTTAGAATTTAGACTTGGAAGGCTCAGGGACATCCTAGTCCAACTCCCTCAATTTATAGATGAGCAAATTCCTTCGACTTCCACATTTCTCTCCTCCAATATGACTACATTCCAGAGAAAGCCTTCCTGTTGATACATATCAACCTGGAGAAGAGAAATAATGTACCTGTGACAATTATTAAGCATCTGCTAGTTCCAGAGATAAGAAAACGAAAATGACACACATCAAGGTATTTGCAATCTGCTCGGAAATATTACATAAATATAGATAGGTATAACATTCAGTAGCATGAGATAGAGATAAAAAAATAAAGAGATAGACACACACAGAGATAAAGCTACAAACACACACATACCCAAACAAAATGGATTATGAAATTTGCAGAAAGAAAAGACATTTTTAGGTAAGAGAAAAGGGAATAATTCATGAAGGAGGTAATACTTGAGGTAAGTACTTGAGGTAGGTACTCCCTTCTCACTGAAGGAAGAAATGGGTATTAATAAATGGAGCTGAAGAGGGAGTCCAATGTAGAAAATGGAGGGCAGTGTATGCAAAATTTCAAGAAGCAGCAGATGGCAGGTTGAGAATGAGGAATAGCAAAGAGTACAGTTTGGGTGAAATGTAGAGTAGGGAAAAGGGAGTAACATTAAATAAGATTGAGAAGATAGGTGGGAACCAGATTGGGGAAGGCCTTTCAATGTCATCAGGGAAGATGATAAATTCATTTCTGAAGATGTTGAGTTGGAGGCCCCATGGAACTATCCAGATAGAAATGTCCAACAGAAAATTGAAGTTAAGGGGTTGAAGTTCAGAGGAAAGATTGGATACATACATTTGGGAGGTAACTACATAAAAGTGATGATTGAACCTATGTGAACAGAAAGACTTACTAAGGGAGAATTACCAAGGGATAGAATTACAAATAGATAAAATTAAAAAGATTACTAAAGGAGACAATATGGAAAGAGAAAAGAGCCATACTTATGAAGTAAATAATAACAACATTTATATAGCGTTTATTATGTGCCAGACACTATGCTAAGCACTTTACAATTATTATCTCACTGATTCTTATAGTGACCCTGTGAGTTAGGTGCTATTATTGTCCTCTTTCTACAGAGGAGAAAACTGAGGCAATCAGGGCTTAAGTAATTTGCCCAGGGCCACATAGTTATTAAGTGTCTGAAGCCAGTTTTGAGCTCAGATGTTTCTGATTCCAGCCTGCCACTCTATCCACTGTGCCACCCAGCTGCCCCAGGTAGAAAAAGAATATGTAACAGTGAAGAAAATATAAATGGTAAAAATACAAGTAGGACAAAACATAGACTATAATAATGCTAGGGACAGTAAGAGAGGAAAGAGTATTCAGAGAAAAGAGGTAGTCAAGAAATAAATGGAAGTATTTATAGGCACCTACTGTATCCAAACAACATGCTAGGCTCTGGGGATACAAATACAATAAATGGAATAATCTCTACTCATAAGAAGTTTAGAATGTTGAAATTTCAAAGACTATGAACTTGGGGGGAAAAGCCATTTTAGTAATTAAATAGCCTTCAAGGAAGTAGTTTCAGAAGAGAGGTGGGTTTGGAAGACAGATGGCTGAGGAGTGAATGATCTTAGAGAAAATGAAGGCAGACCATCTTCTCTAGGAGTTTATTGGTGAAAGGTGAGCAAACATTAAATGGTAGCTTGAGTGAATGACAGGGTGAAGAGAAAAGATTTTTTTAAGGATATGGGAGGTTTGAGCTTGTTTACAGGCAGTGGGAAATGAACCAATATTCCTGGAAAGGGATGAGACTGGTGGAAGTAAACTCCTAGGAAGAGTGAGATCAAAGGCACAAGTTTAGGGGTTAGATTTTTCAAAGCACCCTATGCTACCTCATTAGCAAAAGAGAAGTTTTTCCATTAAGAAATCTTGCTACATTATGCCCCAAAAGGTAATTAGGAAAAATAAGAATCAATAGGATAAAATTAGTCCCCTTTTATTAAAAGAGATTAAACATATTTGTTTAAGTTAGGGATGACTAGCTATTGTCTTTTCCAATGATCTGAAGATTTGGGTAGACCAAATACATTAGTGAAAAAGAGGAGGAGACAATTCCCCTTCCATGATGGAACTTTTCATCATCTGGACAGCAGATGGTCTAAATAAGGCTGCCAAAAATAACAGGTGGGCTTGCGCTGAATTAAGCTGACAGAAACTCCAGGCTTCCATAGTTCCAACTTTGTCCAAAACACTAAGCCCAGAAAACTGAACTTTAGTAATAATATCTTATATTTATAAAATACCTTTGTCCATCCTACATAATCTCAAATCATCAAAGTATTCTTCTGTAGGAATGTGTACTATCAGAGAAGAAAAGGGAACAGCCAAATTAGAAAGAACAGCTGCTCTTTGTGAACCCTTCTAACCCAGTGATATGAAACTATATGGAGACAAAGGACTAAATCACTTATATTGACAATATGGTCTCCTTTGGAAGAGAAGGTCCAGGCCTAAAACTTATATTGTCTGAAAGAAAATGACAAGCAATCATGAAAGATGGAGGACTAAGAGAAGCCCAGGGCACAAGTCTCCACCCCAGCTATGCCAAATAAATAAGCAAAACAACCCTCAAACGTAGAAACAACAGTAACTTTAAAATGAGAGAAATTGAAATGACTCAACAAACAAAGCAATTATCAAGGATAGAATGAGTGAAGACCAATTGATCAGTCTGTTGGTCCTGTCGCTTCCCTTTCCTTCTCCCACTCACAACACTCAGCCACTTGGTCAAAGACTGACTTTTATATCAGGGGAAGCTGAATTTTTAAGCAAAGGATTTTAGATCTGTGTTATTGTCATTACTCTGGTCAGCTCCTGAAACCATGGCAGTTTTAGGCTGATTGAATCCGACCAGGCTAAAGTTCAAGGGAAGGAAAGGGGACAACTGTGGGGGGGTGGAGGGAAGGGGGTAACTTCAGGGAAGAAAAGTACAGAAAAGGAATGAGTTATAATGTACTAGAGTACAAAGAGAGAGAAAAAGGGGAAGGGACCCGATTGCAAAGACATCTCACTTTCCCCTCAGTCGTGTTCTAGAGAAAACGTCCCCAATCCATTTGTGACAGACCTCTCTTCCTCAGCTAATTTAGGGCTGGAAAAAGTCAATCTCAAAGAGTTGGGTGGAGTCAAAACAGTGAGACTAAGACAGGTACAAAAAAGGTCAAATACAGTCACATTTCAGAGTCTTTCTGTAGCAGTGCACCTACTAGTGACCTTCACCTCTATGGGCTACAGATCTTGTCCAACTTAGTGGTCTGAGAGGAAAAAAAGAATGGGCAGTAGCAGCTGGTGAAGGGTACAAAGATCCTGAATTGAAAGCACTGGGGGAAAGACACATTTTTACTCCAAGGTCACCTTAGAAGAAACCAAAAGAATGACTGATGAAGACAAATAAAAACTCATTGAGAAGGAAAAATAAATAAAGTAAACTAGGAAAAGGACCATTTTAATGAGCAAAAACTTTGCAACAAAGGAAATTGAGTTAAAAAAAAAAGCTCCCAAGGAAGGTTATAGTTTTGTGAAATGACAGTGGAATAAGGGCTGAGAATCCTGAAAATAGTTTAGAAGAAAAATTAAATAATTAGGCGAGAATATTTTTAAATACAGATATTAAGGATTTTAAGGAAGACATCAGCAAAGCTAATAAAGAAGTATAGGTTTTAGAACAAAAGAGACACATCATGCAGCTGTTCTTGGGGGGAAAAAAGATTCTATAGAATTGGAATCCAAAAAATACCAAGGCAGAAGGAAAAGTAATAGAACAAAATCAAATGACAATTAGATTGGAAGAACACATGAGATCTCTAAAAGCAATAATATAGAATCTGAAGGTAAAACACAAAGAGATAATCTAAAGCAGAGGTGGGGAACCTGTGACCTTGAGGCCACAGGTGGCCTTCTAGGTCCTCAAGTGTCACGTTTTGACTGAATCCAAACTTCACAGAACAAATCCACTTAATAAAAGAATTTGTTATGTAAAACTTGGACTCAGTCAAAAGGCTACACCCAAGGACCTAGAAGGCCACATGTGACCTAAAGGCTGCAGGTTTCCCAACCCCAAAGGGTTATATGCCTTCCAAAAAAAAAAAAAATCTTGAATACAAGGCTTAAAAAAATTGCTCAGAGAAATTGTCCAGAAATTTTGGAACCAAATTTCAACATGTAGAATGAGAACATTCATATCATACTAAAAGAAACAAATCTTTAATTTAATTCATCAAGAAATATACTAGGATTTTAACATCAAACAACATTTTAGAATTTAATTTTATAAAAAAAATTTCACATGACAAAGGCAATTAGAATAACAAAACCTTGTTATTTGATTATAAGAAATGAAAAAAAAAAGCTTTACTGGTTCACATAAATAAATAGCATGTCTTGCAAAGCTGAACTTGGACAAACAAAAATAAATAAGTGAAATGAATTAATGAATGGAATGAGGAAAAGGGAAGAACTCATTACTGAAAAAGAACCCAGAAGTGAATAACATATTCAGTACTCAAAATGTTCAAACAGGGGAAAGTTAAACATTTTAAGGTAACAATTAAAACTAAAAAAAAAAATGTTTGTTTTCCTGTGGATGTGACTAATGAGAACCATAACTATGAAGTTTGAGAGTTTTGTTTAAATTCCTTTTCTTTAACTCAGATTTGTCTGAAACATACAAAGAAGACAAAGAAGCATCAATAAACCAAAGAATTTGTGGAGGACAATATTTAAATGGAAAAATCAAGAGGGTAGGAGGAGGCAGAAAGGAATTAATATTTTAAGGACAACCAAATGAAATCCCATCATCAGTAAATCAGTATTTTTGTTGGAGGGAATAATAGAGGACTTCCTCTTTGATGGAGAAAAAGAGTGGTCAGTAAAGTAATATGATGCAAAATAAATCTATAGAAATGATTAACATTTCTCTACATTAGAGTAAAAACAGGAATAAATAGTAAAAAGATAAATTTAATTTAGAATAACTATAAAATTCACAAAATATTTACTACTTAGTGTGCCAAAACACATACAGGACTTATACAAACTTATATAAAGTTTAAAACGTTTTTATTGAAAAAAAAATTAGAGAAATAAGTGGAGAGAGGATGATTGCCTCTGGTTGGACTGTGCAAATATAATAAAATCATTGGTACTACCTAAATTAGCTTATAGATTCAGTACCATGTCATTCAACTACAATGGTTGCATCTCATAGGAACACACACACACACACACACACACACACACACACACACACACACTAACAATTTGAAGAAATAATAGACTTTAGACTCTCAAGAAAAAAAGAGAAAAATACATAAAATTATTAAACCTTAAAATACACTATAAAGTGATAGTCATGGAAAGCTTTTATCTGTCTAAAAATAATACAGTAAATTCAAAAGTAAGAAATAAAGAAATAACCTTTATTATGGACTGTTAGATAAAATTTAAGAATCAAAGTTTCTAGGTGAAGTACTTTTGGACAAGAATATCTAAGAAAAATGAACAACAATTTGGCAGAAATTAGACTTAAACTAACATGTATATATGTACATGATAATATATGTATATAATACATGGTATGTAACCATGAACCACAATAAACTCAAAATGGGCACTTGCCCTAAAGATGCTACATCATAAAAAACCAACAAAGGAAAGACGAAAGCATGAGACAAAGTAGAAAATTTTAATTACATACCAAAGTTTTGCATAAATTAAACTAACAGATAAAATACAGAAAGATAAAAATAGAATAAAACAAAGAGATGGACATAAAAATCTATCTAATTGATAGAATAGAATTGGAAGGCTAAAGATTGATAGAATAACAACAAATTGAGTGGGGAAAATATCTACATCAGGTATCCACAATAAGGCCTCACATCCAAGTAGAACATAATATCCTTGAGGGAAAGGATGAGCTTTCATTTGTCATTATTTCTGTTACCTAGCTCAGTCCCTGACATGTACGAAGAGCTTAATAAAGGCTTGTTGACTCATTGATTCTTCCAAGATGGATGGTGAATTGACACAAAATATAAGATACAAAGAACTGTTCTCAAATATATAAACTATAAATGACTACTGAAAACATGTTCCAAATCACAAATTAAAATAACTCTGAGATTTTACCACATAACTCATAAACTAACAGATGACAACAGAGCTGGCATTGGAGAGGTTATGAGGAGACAGGTACAATGATGCATTATTAGTGGAACTCTGAACTGGTCCGAATGTTCTGGCTATCAGCTGAACATTACATAAGAAAAGAAACTAAACTCTCTGTGTTCTTTGATGCAGCAATCCCACTATTGCACACAGGTCCGCAGTCAAAAAGAGAGGCGAGGGGGAGGTGGTGCACAGTGCCAGGCATACAGTAGGCATTTAATAAATGGGGATTGATTGATATAATAAAGAGCAATATATTTCCAAATATTCATAGTAGCATACTTGGTGATCATAGAAAGCAAGAAACAAAACAGTAGCCATCAATTGATGAATGGCTGGAAAAAATCCCCCACAAGCTATGACCAATTAATGTAACTGAATATTCTTACGCAGTAAGATAGGATGGGAAATAGGGTTATTGCCTCTTTAGCCCTTCCAATCTCTCCCTTTTTCCCTAATCCATGTAGTGTTGGTCCAGTCAGCTGTGGTATGGAATACAATACTGAAACAAAGTCATTCATCCCCACAGGGTTTTTTTTTTTTTTTTGAAAGGAGAAAAAACATAGAGAAATAGGAATACAGCCACGTAAATGAGAAGATCAATGAATGGAAATTGAACTCTAAACAAGTGAAAAATCAGTGAAGGTCCAGGAGGAGAAATAATGAAACATTCTGCCTTATTCAGAGCATGGAGACATGGGACCACTAGGATAGAAAGGCTTATACATTGTCAGCTATGGTCACTGCATCCAGTGTTTTTACTTAATCATTTTTCTTTGCTGCAAGAGGAAAATCAGTCTGTCAAGAGAAAGCATGATCTGTTTTCCTCCAGGACAGACTGTGACTTAACGATGAAAGAATGCAGTAAAACATTTTCACAAACATATCTTATACATACATACATATTTTTAAAAGAAAGAATGAAAATAACATCAAGCATTTTTCTCTACCTTATGAAGACTTTCCATACTTTAGAGCCCTTAGACATTGAGAGAAATGAAAATTTCTTGAATTCATTCTGTCTTCCAACAATGCTTGTAGTTTACTTTATGAATTTGGCCTTATAACATGATTTTGTAAGCCAACTGATCTAATGACCCTTTGCTACTCTGATGGTGTATAGGAGGCATGTTGAGGGAATTTGTATCTTTCTTGTAAATTACTTTTTTAAAACTAAGTGTCTTGAATTAAATACAGTTCTAAATTGTTCATAAATTATTTTGGAAGGCAGATTTCAATATCTTCATGTCTAAATAGGCATTTATGGAGCCATCTTCAATTTCCCTCTAATGGACTACTTTTTCTACTTTAAAAAAGTCTGTGGGAGTGGCAAGGGGGGTGGGGGTTAATGGCTTTATATCAGTGTTGTATTTCATCCCATAGTTTTCTGGACTGATAATAAATAAAGAAATATGTACCTTAAATGACCACATTGGAAAGGAAAAAGAGGAGAGAGTGGAAGAGATAAAGAAGCAATTATTCTAGGTCCTATAAGTCAAAGGATTCTGGACAGTTGTGGGGGAGGGAACAGATAGCATATATGGAGCAAAAAATTAAAAAAAAAATAGTAGTCAAATTTGGAACAGTGTAGTAATGAATGAATACTTTTCTTCCAGTGTTTTGTGTCAGAAACAAATTCCCAAAAGGTACATTATCAGCTCAGAAGTAAATGATAGAAAAGAGAGAGAAAAAAAGAATCTTTCATAAATGTGTGTACACATGGCTAGGTGGGAAGGAGGTATGAACCAGAAAGTAGTAGAGATAAGAACAGAAAGGATTAAGTAAAATGACCATAACCAGTCTCAGAGCAGCTGAAAAATGGGGTCATATGGGGACCAAGGACAGAGCAACAGATGTAGCTCAGGGTGTTTTGTAGTTACTTGGAATTATTGTATAGCCTGAACTCTGGGATTACATTGAAAGAGCCAGCCAGGAAGGGCTTTGACTATTTAAGGATCAAAAGGTGAAAGGGAGATAGGTCTAGTTGAACAAAGCAACATTCAATTTCAAGAGTAAAGCCTCAACTGGGAAAGAACAAATTTGAGAAATCTGACAGATAGAATAAATAATTTATGAAATCCTTAAATAAGACCCTTCTATTAAAGGGCGCAAGTTTAGATTCTATTTATAAGCATTATTTACACACTCATATTCTTATTCTGTTAGTGTGAACATTTTTTTTTTCATGATAAATGGTTGGCTTTATGGGTAAAGATGATTTACTATAAAGAGAGGTCTTAAAGAGATTTAAGGGACAAAGCTGTTTTCTCTAGGCCATAGTCTACAAAAGTGGTTTCCCCATTAAATGTTTCACTTCCAGCAGTAGACATGACGAATAGTCTAATTCAATTCAAACAGGAATTCCCTGTCTGGAGATGCTATCATATTTATGTCATGAACAATTTTAAATTTGCAAAGTTCTTCCATGAACATCATTTCATTAAATTCTCAAAACAATCCTATGGCTTGAGGAGGGCAATTATCATCCTCTCCTGAGAGATAAGGCACAGAATGTTAGCCAATTAGTCTAAAGTCATAGAGCTAGGTAAGATCAGAGGTGGAACCATAACCCAGTTTCCCTAACTCTTAAGATCTAGGACTGTCTTCTGTTAGACCTTAATGATTAAATCTCACACAGAACACTGTCTTCCTCTAAAGCTGCAGCAATACAGAATATAAAGGGATTAACATGGGCACTATTGACATAATATTTCCTGGAACTGTACTTGGTTCTCAATGGACCTCCATATCAACATGTTATTTTATGCAAGGCTAGACTTTACATAAGGGGATAGAAATGAAGCTAGAGTAGAAAATGTGTTAACAGTTGGCATTACCATTAAATATAGTTTCCATGTTGGGTTAATGATGATGATGATGATGATGATGATGATTGAGAATGATAGCTAAAATTAACATTACACTTTAAGGTTTACACATGGTACTTTACAGGTATTATCTTATTTGGACTTTACAGCAAACCTGTCAGATGGGGGCTATTACTACCACTATTTTAGAAATAAGATGACTGAAGTTCAGATAGGTTACGTGACTTAAACATGGTCACACATAACTCAAGTAGTAAAATATCAAAGAATTCAGATCCTCTTGATTTCAAGTACATTTGTCTTTGCATTATACCATGGTTTCAGAAAGGTTCATTTTAATATCAAGTTATGGGAGTAAGTATGAGCAATAATATGGTTGATTAGAGCACTGGACTTGGATTTAGAGGGCTGTGCTTCAAGTCTAATTTTTACCACAGACCATTATAAGCCATAACTATAAATAAGTAGCATCATACTCAATAGAGGTCATTACAGTGGGGATATACTATGAGGACTTTATTGGCCAATCCCACACTAGTCATGACCAATGGGCCCCACTATGTTAATCTATGCAGAAAACTAGCTAGAATTGAGGCAGAAGAAGAAGCCTAAGCAGAAACCCCAAAAGGAGTGCAAACAAAGGCATGATTTACAATTTACTTCATTACATACTGTGTCTACCATAGTGGGGCTCTGTGCCTGACACTATGGACAAAATGAAAAAACACATTTTTGTCTTATACCTCAAGATTATGACTAGTAGATAAGGCTGATGTGATATGTAGACAAGTAAATATACTACAAAGCAGAAGGTGATAAGAGAAATAGAGGTTACTGAGTTATTGATGGTAATTTTGAAAGCTCATGGAGTACAGGAAAAAAACAAATAAGACTAGATAATTACCTTTTTTAATGGAAAAGCATAGACATTTCACTATAAGCCAACAAATTTGACTTCCATTCCTGTGAAGACTCTAGAATGTATTTCTAAAAGGGTAGTCAGTGAATATCTAGAAGAGAAAATATTGGTCACAAAGAATCCATGTCTTTATCAAGAACAAGACATATGAGACATTTCTGACAGTGTGTTATTACTAGACCAATAGATCAAAGGGAATCTCATTGATAATGGCTACTTATACATAATTTTTTTTAAAGCATAGGAGTGGAGTCAAGATGAGAATTAGGGCAGTTAACCAGCTGAACTCTCCAAACATTCCCCTCCGAGAAACCTAAAAATAATGCTTCAAATCCAATTTTGAAAGATCAACACCAACAAAAAATTGGGATGAAACATTTTTTTTTTCTGGCTTAAGAAAATTCAAGAGATCATCAAGAGAACTCTGTGGCTATAGCCACAGCAGCTTTGACAACTCTCAGCCCAGAGAAGGTAATGAGTTAAGAAATCAAAACTGGCAGACCCCCAGAACTAGCTCTGAAAGCAGCAGCACGGAAAAACCTGAGGCTTGGGACAGCACTTCCCCACTCTCAGGAGAACAGAACCCAAATTTACCATAAAATTCAAAGTCAAACTATAGACTGGAAAAATAAGCCATCAATATCAACATCAAAATAATTTAACCATAAAAAGCTACTACAGTGTCAAAGAAGGCCAAGACAACCTCAGAAGAAGAAAATATGAAAACGGTTACCAAAAAAAGCCTCAAAGAAAAATGCATATTGAATCTAAACCCAATAAGAATTCCTGGAAGAATTAAAGAGAAAGAGTGGCAAAGGAAATATGGAGAAAAGAAATTATATTGATGAAAGAAAACTGTGAAAAGAGAACTAACAGTTTGGTAAAAGAAGCGCAAAAATATTAAAGAAAACCACACTTTGGAAAACAGAATTGATCAAATGGAAAAAGAGGTACAGAAATTCACTGAAGACAATGGTTAATAATGCAATTGGTCAAGTGCAAGCTAATGACTCCATAAGACATCAAGACATAATAAAGCAAAATTAAAAGAATGAAAAATAAAAGAAAATATGAAGTATCTCATTGGAAAAACAACTGACATAGCTCAAGGAGAAATAATTTTAAAAATATTTGGACAACCTCAAAGAAAGAGCCTAGACATTGTATTTCAAAAAACATTATCAAGAAAAAGTGCCTTAATATTTTAGAACTAGAGAATAAAACAAAAAATGGAAAGAATCTACCAATCACCTCCTAAAAGAGATCTCCAAATAAAAGCTCCAAAGAATATTATAGGCAAATGCCAGAGATCCTAGGTCAAAGATAAAATATTTCAGGCAACCAAAAAGAAACAATTGAAATATTATGGATCCACAGTCAGGATCACTCAAGATTTATTGTCTTCCACATTAATGGAACAGAGGACTTGGAACAGGATATTCTAGAAGGCAAAGGAGCTGGATTAAAATCAAGAATCATCTACACAGCAAAACTGAGTGTAATCCTTCAGAGGAAAAAAAATGGAAAGGGAGGACTTCCAAGCATTCCTGTTGAAAAGGCCAGAGCTGAATAGAAAATTTGACATTCAAAAGTGACTCAGGAGCAGAAAAAATGTAAACATGAAAGAGTAGTACTAAGGGACTCAATAAAGTTAAACTATTTGCTTTCCTACATAAGAAGATGATACATATAGCTCCTAAGAGCTTTATCATTATTATGTCAATTACAAGGAGTTTACATTGACAGAGCTGATGGGGGTAAGTCAATTGTGTTGTAATGATATCAAAAAGCAATGAAGAAGTGAAAAATAGGGATGCACTTGAAGAAGGAGGAAGGCAGAGCTAGAATGGGGAAAATTTTCTCACATGAAAGAGGCACACAAGGAAAAACTTTTATAAGGGAAGGGAAAATGGGGCATGGTTGGCAATGCTTGAACCTCACTCTCATCAGAATTGGTCCAAAGATGGAAGAAAAAAATACACACACACACACACACACACAGAGTTATATATAGAAATGTAACTTATCCAATAGGGATATAGCAGGGGAAGTAGGATAAGAAAAGGTGCAGTGTGTTAAAAAGAAGTCAGATTAATGAAGAGGTTGGTTAGAAGCAAAATAGACATTTGAGGAGGGATAGGATAAAAAGAGTGAGAGAGGAAGAAACAGATGATAATGAGATGGTGGAAATGCATAGTTAGGAATTGTAAATGTGAATGTGAATTAGAAACTAGAATCCAATAATATGTAGTATGCAAGAGACACACTTGAAATAGAAAGACACACACAAAGTTAAAATGAATGACTGGAGCAGAATTTAATATATTTCTGCTGAACATAAAATGGCAGTGGTAGCAATCATGTCCTCAGACAAAGCAAAGCAAATATAGACCTAATTAAACAAGATAATGAGCAAATTTCTCTGATAAAGTGCACATTTCTCATATATATACATATATATATGTATATATATGTACGTGTGTGTGTGTGTGTAATGAGTACAGAACTGAATCACTTTTGTAAAAAATAAGATTTATAAATTATCAAAGGATACAAATTAGCAGTTTATGTTCTTTGATCATTTATCAATCTTATTAGATTAGTGAAATAGATAAATGAAAGCTAAAACAACTTTGCAATACTACCTTAGACATATTAGGAATGACAAATGCTGGAGGGGATGAGGGAAAAATAGATATACTAATAAACTGCTGGTGTAGTAGTGAACTGGTCCAACCATTCTGGAGAACAATTTGGAGCTATGACCAAAGTGCTATAAGATTGTGCATACTCACAGCAATACCACTAGTGGGTCTATATCCCAAAGAAATTAAAGAAAAAGGAAATAGATACATATATGTATGTATATATATATATATGTATGTGTGTGTATGTGTGTATACATATATATATTTACATATAAAAATATTTATAGCAGTTCTTTCTGTGGACAAAGAATTGGGAATCGAAGGGATGTTTTTCAGTTGGGAAATGGTTGAACTAGTTGTGACAGAAGATTGTGATGGAGTATTATTATGTCATAATAAATGACAAGGGGAATAATTTCAGAAAAAAAAATATATGACAAGACCTACCTGAACTGATGTAAAGAGAAGTGAGAAGAACATCATTTTGCACAGTAACACAATGTTGCACTGTGAATTACTTGGTCACTCTGATCAATACAATGATCTAAAATAATTCCAAATGATTTATAATGAAAATATGTCATCCATCTCCAGAGAAAGAGAAGTGATGAACTCTGAGCGTGAGTAGGAATATATTTTTTATTTTCTTTTTCTTGCTTGTTTTTGAAAGATGGCTAATATGGTAATATATATTGCATAATTTCACACATATAATTAATATCATATTGCTTGCCTTCTCAGTAAGTAGGAGAGGAGTTGGGAAGGAGAGAAGGGATTTGGAATTCTAAATTTAAAAGGAAAAGAATGTTAAATATAAATAAATGATAAAATGTTTAAAAGGATTTATTGGAATAGCAGAGATTCAAGTAAGATAGATAAATTTAAACTAATTAAGGCAGAGACCATTTTATTTTTGTCTCTAACATCTAGTGTTGCATCCTACACCACACTGGTTCTTAATAATGTTTGTTAAATTTACTAAAGATGATGCCTCTTACAGCATATAAAAAATAAAACCATTTGACAGGTTTTTCTAATGTTATTCTTGTGAAGGAGAAAATCAGATGTGGGTTTGATGATGGTACAGTTAGCTTTCTTGGTAAGCTTCAGCTCATTGTGAACTTAAGTTACCCTGATGTTTTAGTTAGAGGATGATGTTCTTCTTTTGTATTGATCTTCTGTTTTCTGTTGATGTTTTCGTCTTCTGTCCATGTCTTTTTCAAAAGTACCCTGGACATCCACATTGGTCTGTTTAGACACCTCCCCCTTTTTGTCTTCTTCAAATTGTTTCTCTTTTATTTGTGAAAGATTTGCATTCCTCCTGGACTGATCATCACTCTAATCAATGAACTGATCAAGCAAATCATTAAATGCCTATGGCCAAGCATATGCCAGGATAAAAATAGAATGAATGAAATAATCAATAATCCATAGGTTTTCTCCAAACCTCTTGAAACATCTTCACCCCAAATCCTTAGGAGGTGTAGGGTTAAACTATGACTGACTTTCCTCTATCTATTACAAATTTCAGGATGGCATGCTAATTTCTCCCAAAGGATCCCATCAGTTCTTCTTAGGAAGTTAGGTCTTTTTTTTTTTTTTTTTTTTTTTGGTAAGAAAAAATTCAACTTGGCACTTACATTTTGGATCTTCTACCTTTAGAAGGAAACAAATAAAATTAAGATATGGCATGAAAGTATTTACTGGTTTATTTTTTAGTAGACAGAGAGCTCCAGCATATGTTCAGATAAATGAATTCCTCCTTTGTGGCTATTCTAGGGTAATAATGTATACTGAACTTCCTATCTATTTTTTTTTATAAAAATGTCTTGTTTCTGTCTTCATTCAATTTCACCCAAATGTTCTCCACCATGCTGCCTCACCTCGGTCCCAGACATCCTCACAAGTATATTTTATTATACAATGCAAATCTGTTTTCCCTTTCTTTCACCTATCCTGTTCCATTTGAATGAGTATATCTTCTCAGAGTTATAATCCAGTCCATCACACTGAGACTCTAAAAACCTCTGATATGAAATTTACCTCCTTGCATTATATTTTCCATTTTACCTTATGTCTCACCCATACATTCTTCATTTACATATAGACTTGGGAGACTGTGTATTTTATACTTAGTTTCTTTCTTGAATTTTGTTTCCTATAAATTTCTAGGCATATATATTGCTCTTCTTTTTGCACTATAGGCAATCTTAATACTATCTAGCTGGGTGGATGTATTCCCAAAGTTTTCTCCCTTTCATGTCCTCTCCCTTTGATTATGTTTTAAAATTCAGGTAAATACCAGTCCTTGTTGGGTTTATTTAATATCTAATAGTTTTTCACTCTTTGACCACTATAACACTAAATGTGAAAACTTGCACAAATCATAAAACTCTTTGTTCCCCATCTATAAATCTGGACTGCTAATGCCTGTACTACCTACATCGCAGAATTATTGTATCAAATATAATGGACTATTATTATCATTTTCTTATAGTATAGTTAATATGCATTTCTTAGCTCTTCTACAAAAACTAGACTATAAGCTTCTTAAGGCTAGGGATTATGTCTTTTTTAAAATTGTCCTCCAAAGCTACACATTTTTGTCATGCAGTTAATCATTATTAAACTTCACTATATGAAAATTACATATTTTGCAAATGTTTAACTCAGAATTTTATACTATAAGTTCATCATGAGAGTTTAAATCTTTAGTTTGGGCTATCTAAGTATGTTGGATTTTTTCCAATTTGCCATTAAAAGCAAATCTTGGATTCAGTCATCTTTCGAAAGTAGACACTTGCTTAGGGTTGTATCTGTAGATGTGTCAGTGTGTTTTATCTGAGGGATGTCAATTTTCACATCCTCATTTAATTGTGCTGGTTTTTAATGATCTTTCATTCATTGGGTAACCAGAATATTCCGGTGACCGAGTCCAAGTCAAACAGCTTTCTGCTGACTGAGTTTGGCCAGGCAGGCAGGGTTTCAGGATGTAACTGAAATTGAAATTATTTTGCAAAAGTCTGTTTGTTCTGTTTGTGCTGGTTGATTCTCTGAAGCATTTGCTCCCCTTGTCTTCTGGGTGGTTTCTCATTACTGTACTGCAGATTGTTAGCAACACCCAATGACTTCCCATGTGCCAGGGGAAAAAAAAATGGTGACAAAAGCAAATCATTCAATGTTGCTGAGTTTCATTCTATATCTTGCCTGAATTTATAAAAAGGAAAACCAAGCTCAGAATATCAGTTCCTATTTTAATGATAGCATCTGCTGAAATTCGCAAGGGGTTCTTTTCTGGTATTGTTCTGCATTATGCTAGGGCCAAAGTAGTGAGAGTACCTTACATCTAATTTTCTAAGTCACCTCCATTAGCTAATCCAGACTTACAGATTCATGATAAGAGGCATCAGTAAAGACACAAGGTTTTCATTGTACTCACACACACATGCACGCACACACACACACACACACACACACACACACAGAGTACATCTTGGGATGCCTTAATATGACCCCCTGAGACTACAGGGTAAACAGATCAATGAAAGAGCAGGTCAGCACTTGCTTCTTTAACTTATAGTCTCGTAGAGTTGCCTAGAGTAATCATTGAGAGATCAGGTGACTTACCCAAGACCTCATAGCCAGTAAGTTTTATAGGCAAAGTTGGAATTCACATCTTCCATGCTCTTGATGGAGTGCTTGGGTGCATGTGCTTGGACTCCAATTCCAAAATCACATTTCTCTTTAAAAGTCACGTGTCTCCCTAGCCTCAAAACACTATCCCAGGCAGTTTCTCCCCAGTCCAAGGACACAGCCTGACCCAGCAAAACTTTTATTTCTTTGCCTGATACAGTAGCCAGCTGCACCTGTAGCATTTATTAGTTAGAACCAGTTGTGTACTGGCTGAAGTGGCTGTGTACTGGGTTATAATGACAGTTACTACTAAGTGACCAATCATATGTATCCTAGACTTAGACATGTGTATACTCCTTTACATCTATCATTTCTAACCAGACATTGATGAGAGCAACCCGGTATTCCTTTGTCAGTCCTGATTGTTAGTTGACTTAGTGACATTTCAGGCATAAAACCACACCTCCATATAGCCCCCCTTGGGCTATTTCCCAGTGAACTCTGGGTAAAATACCTGTGCAGTAGATAATAAAAGTACATGTTCCTTTAAGAACTAACTACTCCCTAATCAGACCCTGAATCACCTAATTAGCATACTTGGCACATGTTTTACTATAGAATATCCTATATAAACTTTACCTGTACTCCTCTAAGGTTGCAGGTTCCCCAAAAACTCTTGCCTGCTGAAAACTGTAATAAATCTTTACCATGACCTCAAGAATACTTGAGTCTGTGAATTCATTCTAGGTAACCTGTCCCTGTACCCTGGTCTTCTCAGGGATCTCAGCCCCTCTTTCCAGCCCTCATCACTCTCAGACTAATTCTCTATTTGCCATGCCATTCTATTTCTTTCCTCTAAGCAGCCACATCCAAGGACCTGAAATACAAGGTAAAACTATGTGTTTATATAGAACATTCTATACACTTCATTATCAAAAGTTATATAACCTGCCATCCAAATCTCCTGTTCAGATTTCTCCTATGGCATGTAGGCTACTCTTTTTTCAAAGATTCTGCTACTGGTGTGCAGATCCTCAGAAATACTTTGAATATTATCCTGGAGACTGACTGCCACTATCTGAGGGTCAGCCCAACCAAGTTCAGAGAATGTCATCGTCAAACAGCTGGCTAAGTGGTGAGCGTTTTTTAATCAGAGCAACTCATGAAGAACATAATTTTTCTCATCTGTCAAGTAAGGGGGTTGAACCAGGTTACTTTGGAGGTGCCTCCCAGCTCCAGATCAATAAGTCTGTGATCTGGGAAGGCATATAAGAGTTGTGGCAACTCTTTGAAGCATTAAAGTGTTTATTCCTGTGGCCACTCAAACCTCAAAAAGCATTTGAGTGCGGTGCAAAGAGTACTCAATTAGAAGTGAGGAGATCTGGATTTCCATTCCAACTCAGCCACTAATTAGCTTCATGACCTTTATGTCTCTGGATATCAGTTCTCTTATCTCTTCAATTACAGACCATATAGTCTCAGAGGTGACTTCCCACATGACTGTTCTATGAGTTTATCACTATAGCATTTTAGAAATTAAAATTTTAGAATAAAATTAAATAAAAAACCACAAATGTACATCAGTCACATACACAGTAGAGCAGAGGTCAACATGCTTAATTGAAGTTACCTTCCAGAGAAGAGCTAGATGGGAAAATATTTCCTAAAGTCATAGATTTCTATTTGAAAGGTACTGTAGAGATCACTTAATCCAACATTTTACAGATGAGAAAACTGATGTACAGAAATTTCGGTAAAATGTCTTACCTGTGGCCACATAGAAAATTCAGGACTTGAGCCTATGGTCTCTTATTTCAAACTCAACGCTCTTCCACTATATTCCAGTGTCTTCCTAACTTTATTTTATGAGAATGATTTTGCAGAAGAGTAATGAGAAACTCTCGAATCAGGGCTCCTAAATTTCACAGTTTTCCTCAGCTTATAGCCAAAAAGGTGGAACATGGTCAGAGGGTAATATTGCGTCCAGTCTTCCACAGGATTAAGGAAAATAGGAGTATCTAGAAAAATCAAATCAATTTGATTAGCCTTTCCTTTATCAAGCAGTTGTTCAGTCATATTAGTTGTGTCTAGAATCTTTGTGAGTTTTCTTGGCAGAGACATTGAAGTGGTTTGCCATTTCCTTCTGTAGCTCATTTTACAGATAAGGAAACTGAGGCAAATGGGGTTAAATGATTTGCCCAGGGTAGTAAGTGTCTGAGGCCAGATTTAAATTCAGGAAGATGAGTTTTCCTGACCCCAGGCCTATGCGATGTGCCACCTAGCTGTCTTTGATTAGGTTAGTTTCATCTTAATCAAAAAGAAGACATGACCTCTTACCAATTACTATCTAATTTGTAAATTAGCTGTCAAAAATACCATAGGGACTTTAAATCACAGTAGCTAACTTAACCATTTGACTTATAAGTGAAAAATTCTGGAACAGGAGATGGCTTGAGTCAAAAGGTCAGTGTTCAAATCCTGCCCCTAATTGATGCAATTCCCTGAGCCTAAGTTTCCTCATCTGTAAAATGAGGAGGTTGAACTAGACAATTTTTGAAATTTCTTCCAGCTTTACATCTGTGAAACTGTGGTCTTGGCTACCCTTAGAATATCTGAGATACTTTCACTAACACCATCAGTTAGGTTATTCTTGGTGTCTTGACCTCTTTTGGCCTTCATGAAATTTCCAGGCCATGAAAAACTCTCAGTCTTCTTGGAAACTAGTGTGCCATCCCCGAAGTACAGTGACCAAGTTCAAGTGCTCATAGGAGGTCAGAACTTCTATCCTTCTGAGCTGCCACTTATAGCCTACTACTGGGACCTGTCCTGATTCTCTGCCCTCTACCCAGTTAAGTCTGTTCCTACCTATAACAAAGCTTCAGTTTTCTTAGCCTTTCTTTCCAACTAAGACGAGATGATCTCCAAGTCAGTGGTGACAAACTCAGAAAGAAACAGGGATAACTAAACCATACATAAAGATCCCTGTATGCCACGTGTTGACAGTTTTAATATGTAAATATGTATTTTTATTTATTTTATTAAATATTCCAAATTGATTTTTAATCTGGTTAAGACCACAGTCAAGAGGCTTCATGTGGCCCATGGGCCACATGTTTGACACCTCTGGGGTAGCACATAGTCAGCCTTCACTCAGAGATGCAGCCTCATTTTCCTTTGAGCCACATCTCCAAGTGATTATCCTAGGCAGTTCACAGTTTCAGCAATTTCTCCCAATAGTGATATGGCCATGGTTAAAAGAGGTCTGGCAATCCAAAGAATACTATTACCTATGGTGACTTTTTTTCCAATGGGTAATCATTCATCCTTAATTTGGATCCAAGAGGGCTTCCACAGCACAGGCATTGTTTCGTGTTAATGCTATCTTTGAGATGATGCTTTCCATCACAGGAACAAGGGGCCATAGTCTGTTGCAAGTTCCGTATTTATTGGAATGAGGATTATCCATATTAAAAAGAGTCATCAGGTTACACAGGTTCAACCACCAAACTTCTTACAGGGCTAGCATTATTAAGAAGCAGACTTCATATATCTTCATGACAGGACTACTGCACCCTCCACTGCCTAATGAATAGACTGTCACAATCTTCTCTAACATTTGTATGCATCATATTTTTATTTATATCTAAAAGCCAAACACTTCAACGCCTATGAATTCCATATTACAATGGCAGCTGACTGACTGTAATGTTTCTTCAGAAGAAATCAACTATCTCATGTTCACTTCCCAGCAAACTCTGCCTTTCTTGGTTTGTGTCTCTCTTTCTTCTTGTCTCCCGTTCTTAAGCAGTATCTTGTTTTCCATTCTAATTTCACTAGTCCCACACTATTTCATCTGAGATTTTCATATCTATTTGTCTATCTACCTGTCTGTCTGTCCATCTGTCTGTCTGTCTGCCTATCTATCTATCTATTTATCTACCTGTCTATCTATCTATCTATCTATCTATCTATCTATCTATCTATCTATCTACAGACATAGGCATATACTTCTATACATATGTATATATTTATATACATGTGCATATATTTAAATATATTTGATCATTAAGAAGCTCCTTCATATTCACTCCATGCTTACCAACAGCAAATGATAGGATAGTCTTTGGAGTTATGGGAAGATACATGTTCCCACAATATATCATTTTTGCTATGCAGGAAAAAAGTCTCCAGTCTAAACAGTTTAGGGATTTTGTGAGGTCCTCTTTTTCTGTGAGAATGCAGCTGTGGTCAGTGCCAGGCCCCATCCTTATGCAAACTTGGCAATCATTCATGACAATAATGGTTCACATTTCTCTGAAGGTCAATAGAGGTCAGGACAGCATGAAGAACATCCCACCTGATGGAGATTAGTGAAGGGAGTGTTACAAATATCCTCATGGTTGCCAAGATCATAGAATTATAGATGCAGAGCTGGAAGGAAGGCCAACTAATTCAACTCTATCATTTGATAGATGAGGAAACTGAGGTTCAGGGTGTTAAGTAAATTACCCTAAGTCACACAAGTTGTGTTAGAAAAATGACTTGAACTCAGAAACTCCATTAGAACCTTTGACTCTAGAACCAGTGTTTTTTTGTATAGGACTGAACTGCCCGACAAATTGTACATAGTCTGGAGACAACACAGTCAGTAGGGGGCATTCCTGGGGGCTTTTTACTAGCACTATCAAACTAAATAGAAATGGGAGCCACAAAGCCAGATGCCTGCAGACCTCAAATTGACTTAGTTTTAAAATGAAATGTTTTAATGAATTATTATTCTATTTTTATTTATTTTGTTAAATATTTTCCAATTATATTTTAATCTGGTTTGGGCCATACTTGACAGTTTTGCCAGTCTGTGGGCCCCATGTTTGACACCTCTGCTTTATGCAAAACATATTCATATGTAATTCCATTTGATTCCTTCAATAACCCTGTGAAATAGGCAGTTCAAACATTATTACTTCCGTTTATAGATAAGTAAATTGACACTTAGTTATCATTTTTTCTTCTACAGGATAAGAGAAAAAATAATTAGGAAAAACTGCAAAATTACTGACATCTTGTAGGCTCTTCATTTAACACTCCTCAGCCTCTTTGCTATCCACCTCTAGTTTTGTTGTTTTTGTTTTTTATAAACTGCATTTATAGATTACCTGGGGTACGGACCTAAAGTGTGGGAAAGCCAGAAAGGTGAAAAAGAGCCAGATAATAAGGAGTAGTAAATGCTGAACATGGGTCTTCTTTGAACCTAGAGGTAAGAGGGAGCTATTAGAGTTTTTAGAGGAGGGGTTCACATAGTCAGATCTAAGTTACAGAAAAAAAAATTGTAGTTGAATTGAGGATGGAGATGAGATAAAATGAGCTGAGATGAGGAGTGGGGAGGAAATTGAAGCAGGGGGATCAACTAGAAATCTATTAAAATAGTCCAGGCCAGAGGTGATAAGGTCATTAATGAGTATGTTTTTTTGTGTAAATGTGTAAATGCGAGAGGGAGGAAGAGAAGAAAGGAAGGAGACAGAGAGAAAGGTATATGAGAGGTATATACACACACAACATATGGTATATATCTGGATTATATACTATAACAAATGTTGTAAACAAAGAAATGACAAAAATCTGACAGTAGATTGAATATGCGAAATAAATGTGAGTAAGGAGTGAAGGGTGACACCAAGATTGCAAACCTGGATTAATGAGAGGATGGTGATACCCTTGATAGTAATTTGAAAATGCTGGAAATATCGATTTGGAAATCACCTGTAGAAAGAGGAGAATTAAACACATAGATGCTGGTGAAATCATTAAGTGAGAGAGCATTGAGCAGGGGTGGGTAACCTGGGGCCTTGAGGCCATATGTGCCCCTCTAGGTTGTCAAGTGTGGCCCTATGACTGAATCCAAACTTCATAGACCAAATCCCTTGATAAATAAAATAAAAGAATTTCTTCTGTGAAGTTTGGATTCAGTCAAAGGACCACACTTGAGGACCTAGAAGGTCACATGTGACCTCGAGTCTAGAGGATTCCCACCCCTGGTATAGAGCAAAAAGAAAAGTGATCCCAGGACAAAGTTTTGGCTGGGAGTGGAGGAGGAATTGATAGGGGTTAATTGCCCACAGTTATTGGGTGAGGTATGAATGTAGAACTAACAAAGGACCCTGAGGAATAGTCAGAAAGAATGGAAGAGACACAGGATACAGCAGGGTCATAAAGACTACAGTGAGTATCCAGAAGGAGATAATTAAATATTATAGATAATTTAACAAGAATAATTGAGAAATCATCATTCAATTTGGAATTTGAAGATTATTGCTGACTTTGGAGAGATTGACTTCAGTTAAATGGTGAAATTAGAAGCAAGAATATAGAGGATTTGGAAGAGTAAGAGGAAAACAAATGGAGAAACTGAGTTTAGATGAGTTTTTCAAGGAGTTTAGCCATGAAGGACAAGGAGAGATACAAAACAATAATTAGTAGAAAAAATAGGATCCAGTGAGGGTTTTCATGTTTGGGGAAGACATGCTTGTATTTGTATGTATCAAGGAAAGAGCTAGAAGTTATGGATAAAAAGATAAGAGAGAGAGAATGGGGGTTGACCATGAGGGCAACATGCTGGAGAAGAAAAAAGGGGAGTGAAATCAATGGTGTATGTAGTGGAGTTTGCTTTGGCAAAGACAATGGCCACCTAATCTTATGATCCCAAAGTGAACAGGGAAAGACAATGCATAAAAGGGAGCTGAAAAGTCTGGGTGTGGGCAGAGAGAAGGTACTCACATGGGCTGGGGGACAATGAAGCATGACTGACCTGGATCCATCCTTAAATTAAAGCCTTCACAAAGTATTTATCGTTTAAAGAAGGCAGGCAACAGGATAGAGGGATGTTCTAGGGTGAGAAGGTGGCAGAGTTATGGTAGCAATGTCCATAGAGGCAGAAGCACAATGGCCAATGAAGGGCAATGAAGCATGGTTGGCCTAGACCCATCCTCCAAAAGTGACAGGACTCTGAAATCTAACCCCATTATTATTCTTTTTCCTAAGAAAAAAGGGGACAAATCTAATCCATCTTCTGTATACTCTCCCTTTAAATACTTAAAGATAGACATCATAGTCTCTTGAGTCAGCCTTTGATCAATTCTCAAATAACAAAAACTCAAGGACCTTCTTTACTTACTGCTTGATAGAACTGAGACCCAGCTACTTAGTGGCACAGTCGAGACTAAAACTAAATTCTTAAAAATTGTTGTTCTGTATTCTTTCCTCTAGACTGCAGGGGAATAGGAAGAACTAATTATTCAAGTCTGAACTATAATTATGGACTGTTTCAGCTTACTAAGTAAAAAGGGCAGTAATCCCACTGCCATCATAGAAAACAGAAAGTTCAGCTCTTTGGATTTCTCTGCATGTTCTTCATTCTATTTTTGGAATGGGCTCCTGTTTCTGATTTGACAAGCCATCTGCCTTGTTAGCTTTACTTACTTTTTCCAAATTATTTTTTTCTTTGAAAATAAACTCTAGAATGAGGCAGCCAAAGTTGGGGCCAAAGGAAAAAAAAATGAAGAAAAACCACAAACAAATACCTCCTAAGCTGTAACATCCATCTCTGGTGTTTTTAATGTGTCAATTTATTTTGCTTATTTGAAAACCAGATGAGCAGGGATGAATGGGGACCTCAAAACTACATTCTACACTTGAATATGATGATTATCAATTATTTTTCAAAAAATTCTAATTATGGGATGGAATGACATCCTTGAAAAGCTTTGAGGGAAATATGCCTTAGCTATGAAAAGCAAAGTTCTCTTTTTGATCTAGCTAAACAAGATGATCTCACAAGCCCTACTTAAACAATCAAGAGTTTTGAAACAAAATTATTAGACAGTGGAGACAGTTCCCAGAAATGAAGATGATGATAAGAGGAATATGTATCTGCCTCAAAATCACTCATGATCAAAATCAAAGGTTTTTTTAAGTCATAAAATGTTGTGTATGGGCCTGCAACTCACACAGAAAATGTCCTAATTTAGCTTCTGACTGAAAGTAGAGGTAAAGGTGCAGTTACTAATTTCATGTCAGTATAATTGTTCTTCAAAGCAAAATCTTAAGACAAATATCCTTTATGGCATCTTGCTTCATTTTTTATGCTTTTAAATAGATAATAATAATCGCTAAGCCAAGCACAAGGAAAATCCTCAGTTTGGTTTCCAAGTGGGTTTTCCAACACTTTCCTTTCATAAGCCAAGGGACTAGGAACACAAGAGTCAGGATCTTCTATTGTGAATGAGGATTGTTAATCACCATTAGTACTCCAGAGCTTTGGTCTCTATTTCGGTCTTCTCTGCCTATTTCTTTTTGTATATGATGGCCATGGGACTCTCTCTTCCTGGCTACCAAGCTGAAATGGAACTACTTTTGTAGCCTACTGGAAACCCCATAATTTGCTATCACACGGAACATAATTTTTTTAAAAAACTTGTTTAGTCAGAGAGAGCAAGGACTTTTGTAGCTGCTGGGTTTTAATCAGTGTGTCCTAAGGTGGCATAAGCATAGTGTGAGGTGAGAACACAAAACAATCCCTTTTAATTGTAGTAAATGGTATCTTAAGGACCTACTTTGCCACAATATTAAAGGGCAGGAGCCTCTTTTTAACAATTAATAGAAACCTAGTGGAGCATGGAATCACCATTTAGTTCAGTAAAAGCAGCCCCCCCTTGGTTGTATAGGTGTAATTAGATCCTGAAAAATAATTACTTGTCCTTAGCAATAGCAGTTTTTTACTTGCATCCTCTTGTGATCTATGAACAAATTACTTTATTAGGAAATCATTAGAGTATAATTTGTTTCTGTATACTGCAGACATCAATATTCATTTCTCATAATGAAACTACACCTTTGGATAATATATTATTATTGAAAATAATATACCCCCAAGTATTGCTTTGAAAGTACCATTAACCATAACCTCTAACCTTAACATTCTTCATGACTGGGAGATTATGCAGGGTTTTTGACATTTTCTAGCACCCTAGTTTATATAATAATATATATTATGTATATAATATATAATAATACCTTTTCAAACACACAGAGTTTGAATGACTTGCCCAAGGTCATATGGCTAATAAGTGGCAGAGCTAGGTTTTGAACCAGGTCATCCAACTCCAAAACCAGGAAACTTTCCCCTGAGTCATAATGCCTGCCATAAATAAAGTCTCATGCCCTGATAATGTAAAACAGACGTTGAGGGTGTCTGGATCACAAGACAAAAATAACTATTCCACTGTTTGATATTTTACTGTTTTCTTATTAGAAAGTCCTTTCTTTACCACAACAACCATGTGATACAAGCACTGCAAGTATTATTTCCACTTTATTGATGAGGAAGCCAAGACTTAGAATGGTAAAATCCAAGGTCACACAAATAATGAGGAGAGCCATGATTTGAACGTAGTTCTTTCTTGAATCAAAACTTGAATCTCTGTAATAGACTACATTTCCTCCCCACAGTACACATGTTAATGTGCTTTCTAAAAGGAGTGACTGTGATGAGCTGTGAGAAGGAAAACTTGAACCTTATAGAATTTTCTTGGCTTGGACTTTGTGTCTCAATGTATTTGACCGTACGCAAATCTAGTATTCTAGGAACAGAATGTTTAGAAGACAAGGAAGAGTAAGACTTGAGCCTCCACCAAAGCAGGATGTAATTGGAGCACTTGAGTACTGTGGTAGATAGAATGCTGCCCTTAGCATCAGAAGACTAACATTGGGATCCCTACTCTTTAGCCTGCTACCTATGTGACCTTAGTCAAGGTCACTTAACCTCTGTTAACTCATCTGTAAAATGAGGGGGTTGGACTCAGTGACCTTTAAGGTCCCTTACAGCTCCAAATCTATAATCCATTAGCTGAGCTTTCATTTCAAATCCTAGACATGTTACCAAAGGACACTGAGATCAAAGCACCTTAACTTTGCATTTTTGGTTCAAAAATGACTTTATTCATGAGTCATTTTCTTGGTGATTTATTTTATTTATCATGGTGGGGGCTAGAGCACAAAACTCAGAAATGTAAGTGAGTGTGTGCTTTATTCAAGGAATTCTATTATTGCCCTTCATCTCACTCCAGAAATGTTCAAGAATCTGAATGAAAAGTTACTCACAATTTGTTTTGGGCAGATTCAGAAAACGGATGCTATGAAGTTAAGTTGAAGTGTTTCTTTTTTTCTTTTTACTGTTCTTTTTTGAAGGCATTGATTTGCTTAAGGCTTTAAAAAATTCTGCCCATGAAAACTTTTTTATAGGCCAAGATCAATCATTAGAGTTTGAGATGCCATATCTATTTTTTAAAAGAACATGACTGACATAAACTACTTCCAAGAGGGCATGAATCCTGAAATTACATAATAGCCCATTAAAATATCTGATCAATACCTGGTAGGGAGCATTTGGGTGAGAATTAAAAGGAAAAAGAAAGAGATATGGTATGACAAGGACTATACCACAAACTGCTAGGCTATCTAGATAGATTGAATGACAAATACCTAATGGAGAACTCAAAGACCTAAGTAGTTGTACTGGGGGGTGGAAGAGGAAGGGGGGCTGCTGCATTAATTCTCTTTGCTAAAAATAGAATATCCAATAAATACTTAACTTATTTTCCTGGCTTTGTTTTAGGACCAACTAGAATCCTATCTTTCACAGGAAGTCTTTCTCTTAATTCCAGTGCATTCCCTCTTTTAATTTCCTATTTATCCTGTGTATATTTGTTTGCACATTCTTTCCCCTATTAGATTGTAATTTTTTGAGGGCAGGGACTATCTCTTTTGTTTTTGCTTTTTTTGTGTCTCTAGCACCTCTTACAGGTATATAGTAGGCTCTTAATAAATGCTTATGAATTGATTTTGTCATTCAAAAAATGGGAGACATGATCATAGGAAAAAATGATTGTGACCAATAAAAAGGAACTGGTTATTGAAGTGAAGGTGATTGGAACTTTGGGAGGCAGGGACCATTTTGTAGTTTGTGATAGATTAGGACAGAGATTCAAGACCCCATACATGACAGAAAACCATTTTGGTGTTCAGAGAGAAGCTTGGAGTATTATTGATTTAGAACCAGCAAGAAACTCAAAAGACCATATAATTCAACATCTTCATTTTACAGATGAAGAAAAAAGGCCCAGAGAGGTTCAGTGACTGACCCAAAGTCACAGAGTTAGTAAATGGCAGAGCCAAGATTTAAGCCCCAGTTGCCTGACTCCAAATCCATCAAATTTCCACTGCACTATGCTGCCCCTCTCTACCATAAGCAATATCTCATGGCCTGACACTATAAAAATATAGTGGAAATTGGTGAATCACAGGACAAAATTCTGATAACACAACTAAAAATTACTCTGATGAGGGGGAAGTGTTTTTTTAAATGTTTGGCTACATTGTGAGCTTAAAAATAAATTGAGTTTTCATATGGATATTTATAAGAAATGGAAGTGAAGACAGGTCATTCAGAATGGGGACAACATAGTGGCACAGTTCCTTAAGAATTGTGTCATAACTGATACTAAGTGAATGCAAGCAAAGTAGGATCTTTTGCTGTTTTTGTTTTAGTATAATCAAGTGCCTCTGACTGAATCTTGCCTTTATTAACCAAGAGTCTTTACTAGGAGTAAAATACAGAAACAAGAATTGCTTTAAAGATCTTCCCCATCCATTAATGGGCCTTCCCATTAAATCAAGTTTGATTAGGGAAGATTTGTAGGAAGGCCCACAGCTTTCATTAATGAGGCACTTGTTCTCAAGGGTTGGGATGCCCTCTGGCTCAAAAAAAAAAATAAGGTATAAATATATCTGAGGATGAGGTTTCACTTTGGGGCTTAGTTTTTGGAAGAAGGTTTGTGTGCCAGATAAGACTTTGGGAAGCTGCTAAGCTTCCCCTTGACTTTGAAGACCCAAATGTTGGTCCTTCCCTCTCTGGCAACTACGGTCAGACAGTCAAACCTGTCTGTTGATTTCTGATACATGTATTTCTTACATCAGACAGTTTGGAAGCACTGTCTGTTGATTTCCTAAACTAAGTGAATGATATATGAGTTTGATTAAAGGAGATTGTTAACCCCTCAAAAGTTGCCTTTCCTTTCAAAGGTGCAGATCTAAGAACCTGTGATAGAGCAGGCCCTGCTGTGTATATTGGGGTACTTACTGATACAATGAAGTGAGCAGAACTAGGAGAACATTGTACACAGTAACAGCAACATTATGTGGTGATCAACTATGACTGACTAAGCTCTTCACAGAATACAATGATCCAGAACAATTCCAAAAGATTCATGATAGAAAATGTAATACGCAACCTTAGAAAGAACTATGGAGTTTGAATGCAGACTGAAGCATATTATTTTCACTTTATGTTTTTTGACAGGTTTTGTCCCCCTTTTGTTCTGTTTCTTTTTTCACAACATGACTAATATGGAAATAAGTTTTAGATGATTCCACATTTATAACCTATGTCAAATTACTTACCATCTTAGGGAGGATGAAGGGACAAGAAGGAAAAAAATTTGGAACTCAAAATTTTATTTTAAAAAAGTGTTAAAATTATCTTTACATGTAATTGGGAAAAAATAAAATGCTATTTTAAAAATTATGTCAGAAAGACCAAACAGAGACTTTTTATAAATACTAAAGGTGACAAGATTCTCATCACTTCCTTCCTTTCTTCCCCAGGCTATAATGAGAACAAACAAAAGACTTAGGAATGGGGTAGTGTTGCAATTTGAGTCATATAGAAAGATGATAACAGATGATGGAGAAAAGACAGAACTTCTCCATAATTCATGTGAAAGTGACTTTCAAGTTAGATACGAGCCAATAACGTATCATGGCAGTGAGAAGGCATCATTTTTTTCTGTGTTAATAGAAACACAATGCCTCAGTTGAAAGCAGTTAGGTTCCTGCTTCCATCTGCCTTGATCAGGTCACACATGGAGTCTTGTGTTCAATACTAGACACCAAATTTGAGGAAGAACATTAATGCATTGGAGAACATTCCTTAGGAGGATTAGAGAAATTTCCACAAATATTTGGAGGTCTGTCATAAAGAAAAATTAGGTTTATTTTTCATTGTCATAAAGGACAAAACAAGGAACACTGGGAAAAGGTTATAAAGGAGCAGTTTAGGTTCAAAATTAATATAAAATTCCTAAAAAGTTAGAGCTACCCTAACAATTGGAGTTAATTGATCTACTTTGGAAGGTGGTGAACTTCTTATCTGGTAAATGTGTTGTCAGGGAATTTCTGATCGATTACAGTGGATAGAGTCTTTAGTTAAAATCTGAATCCTTGTGACTAAAGACATCAATTCAGGAAAGTGTGAGAGGAGTCTAGTCCTGGAGATGATCAGAAAAGAGCAGTCCAGATAACCAAAAATCAAATCATCAAACCAGATTTTTGAAAACATGAGGGAGTCTAGGTTTGGGTGGCAACAAGTCCTCAGGAGAGATTCCAAGAATCCAAGAGGACTTGCTCCCTCAGTATCTTGTCATCTGGAGCCTGCTTTTAAGATTCAGCGCTTATGCAAGATCATATTCCTTAATATGTACTGAAGGAATTCAATTCAGCAATTAAATTAAGCAATGACATTATGCAAGACCCTAGGATAGTAAGTATAAATGAAAAGAGGAAAACATAGTTCTTTTCCCTCAAGAAGATTTTTGGCTAAATAACAGTATCTTAGAGGTGAGAAAGAACCTCAGAGGTCAACAAAGTCCATTCCCAGAAATGAAAAATTATCTCTTTGCAATACACCTGGCAATAAGTCAGGCTTTGCAGAAAGACTTCAAGTAGAAGAAGAACTTACTGCCTGTTGAAGTAACCCCTTCTTCATTTGCGTAAGTCTAATAGCTATAGAATGCTTCATTTTCTTACATCAATCTCAGATTTGTTTCCCTATTAGTCTTCTGCCATACAGAGCAGGATTGGCATTCAAATAAACCAAACTTATTGAATTTCTTATTGTTACTCTTGTTTCGTATTTTTGTCTTTTAATCTTTCTCTTGAGTCTTGTATGTGGAGGTCAAATTTTTTATTCAGGTCTGGTCTTTTAATTAGAAATATTTGAAAGTCCTCCATTTCATTAAATATCCATTTTTTCCTTGAAAGTTGATATTAAATTGTTCTGGGTAGGTGAATCTTGGTTATAACCTTAATTCCTTTACTTTCTGGCATACAATATTTCCAAGCCCTTGGGTTCATTAATGTGGAAGCTGCAAAATCATGTATAATTCTAACTAGCTCCATAATATTGGAATTGTTTCTTTTTTGCTATGTGTAATACTTTTTTCTTGATCTGTGAGCTCTGAAATTTGACTGCAATGTTCCTAGGAATTCTTATTTTGTGATCTCTTTCAGGTGGTGATCAGTGGATTCTTTCGATTTCTACTTTGCCCTCTGGTTCTAATATATCAGGGCAGCTTTCTTGGATAATTTCTTGAAAGGTGTTATCAAGGTTTTTTGGGTTTTTTTTTATCAGTTTTCAGTTATTCCAATAATTCTTATATTATTTCTCCTGGATCTAATTTCTAGGTCAGTTGTTTTTCCAATGAAAAATTTCACATTTTTTTATTTTTTGATTTTGTTTTATTGTATATTAATGTCTCATAGACTCATTAGTTTCCACTTGTTTAACTCTTATTCTTAAGGGATTCTTTTCTTCAGTGAGCTTTTGTATTTCCTTTTCCATTTGACTTAGTTTATTTTTTAGGGAGTTATTTTCTTCAGTAAATTTTTGTATAGCTACATGCTATTGACTCTTTTCTCATGATTTTCTTGCATTGCTCTCATTTTTTTTTCTCATTTTTTCTTCTACTTCTCTAATTTTCTTTTAAAAATCCTTTTAAAGTTCTTCCAGGAATTCCTTTTTTTGCCTGAGACCAAATTACATTTTTCTTTGAGGCTTCACATGTTTTACACTTTTGACACTATTGTCCTCTTCCAAGTTTATTCCTTGTTCCTCTCTATTACCATACAAACTTTCTATAGCCAAGCTCTTTATTTGTTGTGTTTTGGTTTTTTTGCTTATTTTTCTGTCTTTTTTGTGACTTGGTGTTTTTATGTGAGAGTTGGGTTTGGGTTTTCTACTGTTCCAAGCTTTTTGAACAAGCTTTGTCTGCTGGGGTTCTGTGTTATTTCCAGCTTTCACTGTGCTTCAGGGATTAGCTGCCTGCTTTCTCTGGAGGGCGCGGCTTTTCTTGTGGCTTGTACTGTGGGGTGGGGTGCCTCCCTGTTGGCCTCCACTGAGTGTGGAGTTTAGATGCTGGCCTGCTCCAGGGGTCCTGGAGGGGTTGCTATGAAAACAGGGTCACTCCTCTGGTAGGCCCCAAAGGCTGGAATCTCACTGTTGGTCAGCCACAGCGTTGGGCTTTATGACTGCTCAGCAGAGGTATCAAGGCCCTGTTGGTGACTTGAGTTGGGAGTGGGATTGCTAGGGTTGCCTAGGGTGCTACTGGCTTGTAGGAGGGCAGAACCTCACTGTAGAATTGCCCCAGGCTTGGAGCTCTGCTGCAGACCCCCTGCTGTGAGACTAGCTGCAACTGCTTTTCTTTGACCTCTCCTTTCTCACCCCAGTGAGACAGACCTTTCTTGCCAGGGTGGTAAGCTGCCTCCCTGCTCCTAGATCAATTCTAAGGCAGTTTTCTAGTTGTACGTAAGGGAGGTTAGGAGGAATTCAGAGGATTCCTTCCTTACTCTGACATTTTAGTACTAGAAGTCCTCCATATGACTATATCTTAAAAAACTTTCTACAGATGTGGAAAGAAAGTCACTTAATTGAGAATGGGCATTAAAGTATGTGGCATGAGCCATGACAACGAACTCGGCTATCTGCTCTCATTAATGCTGGGTCGTCATCCTGACTATGATGTCATTTCTTTATTCAATTTGGTTCTCAAACAAGTAAAACAGGAGAATTGCATAGAAATGGTATATTCTGATTTTAGCAAGACATTTGGAGTTTTCCCATAACAATTAGTTGGAGAAATGGGGGCTTGATGATAGTATCATTAGAGAACGGAAAACAACACTGCCCAAACAGAGGCATCTACAGCAAGTTCAATGACAGCCTTTCATGACAAGTTACATATGCCTTCACTCTTATCCTGGTTGACATTTCTATCAATACCTAATACTAAGATATTTTTTAAACTTCATCAAATTTGCTGATGAAATCAATCTATTAATTCACTACTTATCCCTTAAAGCTTATCACAAATGATACCTCTTCTTCAGATCTCCTTTTTTGTGGTATTTTCCCCTCAGATCTCACAGTGTGGCATAGGAGAAAAACAATATTCACTTGGAGTCAGTAGAGACTCAAATTTGAACTTCACATCTGACATTTATTCCATGTGTGACCATGACAAAGTTACCTAACCCCTCTAAGCAAAATTAGTATTACTAATAATTCTAATAGCATCTATTTCACAGTCTGCTGTGAGGATTAAGCTAAAAGATCTATGAATATCATCTGCTACCACTGTGTATTAAAAACATCTGTTTGCTTTTTATTCCCCTAGACATATGCTCCATGAAGGAATGCACTATGTTTTATCTAAGTTTTTCAGCAGGGTCTATCACAATGCTTGGAAAATAGTAGCTGCTAGACAAATGCTTGTTGTGTGGATGTATGGATACATGGATGGATGACTGAAAAATAGCAGAGAGAATTGAAATTCAAAAAGATCTAGAATGGTGAGCCAAAGCTACCACGTATAATAAAAACATTACAGTTGAATTTAACAAACAAATAACAAAAATCAAGAAACAAGACAAAATCAGCTTTACAAACTACAATGAAAGAAATGAGTTGTATAGTTCATTACCAAATAATAAATAAATAAAACAAAAATAGCTAAGAGGTTTTGCTTCCTGTAAATTCAGAACAAATCAGTAGGGTGATCTGATTACCCAAAACAAAAATGTCATATTTTTTGTCTTGTTTTGTTTTGGTATTGGTGATGTGAGAAGTGTTTCAACCAGTAACTTTTTTTTTTTTAGATTGGGGAATAATAGGCAGCTCCTTTGTATTTTACATGTTTGTGGAGTTGGTGACTTCAGAGGTTAAAGATATGGACAAACCTGTAATGTGTCCAAAGAAGTGCAACTAAGATAATGTAGATTCTAGAAATGATATCCTATTAGGAATAGTGAAAGAACTGGAAACGTTAATACTGAAAAAGATGAGAGGGTAGACATGACAGCTGTCTTTCACTATCCCAAAAGTTGACATGGGAGAAAGATGAGATTTAAGGTCTCTAGCAAAATTAAGTTGTAAGTTACAAGAAAGTAGATTTCAACTCATTGTAACAAGGAACATTAGAACTTATTAATTAATATAATTAATAATATAATTAACATAAATTAATAGAATATGCCTACTTGTAACATAATGTAACTCAAGCCTCTGGATGTATGTAAAATTTGAGTAGGCAGTTCCATTTTCTGGTGCCTACAATGTGGACAGGGACTGTTAATTCAGAGTAGAAAATTTATTACATAATTTGTAGGGGCCAGTACAGGGCAAAAATGGTAATGGAGGTATCAGGTTCAGAGACCATTGTAGTTTTTTTCCTATTGAGAGCAGAAGCAGGAGAATGAAATATCTCAAGCTCAAGGGCTTGAGTTATAGGAGAAGAATCATAAAAGTTGAGGATAGAAAGAAAAATCAATGACCATCTAATCTAACCCATACAGGAACAATATCTTCATGTGTAATACACCTTGAAAGTGGTCATGTAGCCTCAACCTGAGGACTTGCAAGGTCTCTTTAGGCAACTCATTCTGCTTTAGGATGATTTTAATTGCTTGGGGGGAAAAGTTTCCTGACATCAAGCTATTTGGTTTCATTGAACCTTCCACCCATTGTTTCTCATTTTGATCTCTGAACCCAAACAAAACACATCTAATCCGTAATCATTTCTTTACAAGGTAGTCCTTCAAACACTTTGTGAAAGTGGGCAAATGTTTTTGCTTTAGTTTTCTCATCTACAAAATAGGAATAATAATGATATGTCTTTTACCTAATTGTTATCAAGCTCCAATGAGATAATAGAAATAGCATGGTACAGTGGGAAAGAACCTTGAATGCTGAGGTTCTGAATTCAAATCTTGTCTTTGATGCTTGCTTACTTGACTCTGAGCTAGAATTGGAAGAAAATACAAAGGAACATAGAAGGAGAACGCTCAAGTTCAGGAGCATTTTAGACACAAACTAAGACCTATGAGCTTCAAATTTCATCTTTATAATTTATATTTCATGGGATATCTAAATGACTATATATGTGACCTACTTCATTGATTTGGGGAACTACTGATGAGGAATTTCATCTACCCATATAGATGATTATCAGCTCTGCACCTTTTAGTCTTAGAGTTGTCTGGGGTCAATGAGAGGGTAAGTAACTTGTCCAGGGTTAAGCATCTAGACTATGTCAGACCCCAATGTCAGTTCTCTATCCATCACACCAAGACTCTGAGTCATAAGTTCAAAACACCACCTATACATTTAAAAAATATGTTATGGTTTTCATTTTTAAGTAGATTTCTCTCTGGAGTGATGAATTAGGAATTACTCTTGATTAGAAAGAGAAGATTGAATTGAGTTGTTTTCACATAAATAAGATAAAATAAAGATCACAGAGGCATTTCCAGTTTGCATTATTCTGAATCAGTAGCATTGATGGGAATAAGAGAAACTTGGATGGATAAACAGAGTTAAGAGAGGGAGGGGAGTCAAATGAGAAGAGCAGTGAGAAGGAAACAAAAGGAAAATTAACTCTGATAAAAATGCAATAAACATGACCCAAAAAATAACAGCAGAGAACCAGAGGAGAGCTTATGCCTGTATTATGCATTTCAGATGGCTAATTTGCTGTAAAAGTCCTAACAAATATGAAAATACCTCCTCAAAGGTATCAGATTCCCACTCCTAGAAAATCTAAGTCACAGCAGGGAAACTATAATGCCCTCTCACCCTTGACTGGGTTTTGGTTAGCCTTGAAACAGGAGCTTAAATTCCATTGACACTAATGGGAGTTGTATGTGCCTTTGGAGAGGGAACTAACCTAATTATGAGAATTGAATAACTAAATACTCATGAATCATATTGGAAATGGATCCCTGCAAGTTATATTCATGGCTAAACTCCATGAAACCACCCAAAGAGTCAGTGTACACTGATTTTGAATTGGGTTGGCAGTCAGGAAAATGAGCAACCTCCTTCAAAAGGGGCTGAATGAGTCCTGGGGGCTATCCAAGGAGGAGATGGGCATCAGAGGATCCTGCGGCTGCCTGTTTCGCTTTGTGAACTCTGGCAATAGGGAAGAGATTTCTTTATCACTAACATTCTTTATTGTATGCTCAAATGAGGAATTATTTCTTTTTTCATCAGAAATACAAAAGGGAAAATTCACATCAATCAAAGGTTCAGCATAGTACTTCTACATTAATGGGGAAATGAATGAATGAAAAAAAAAAGCTTTAACAAAGTTCTTACTATATGCAATGCACTCTACTAAGTCCTGGGTTCTCAAGGAACTCACATTCTAACATGGGAAGACATATATAGGAAAGCTCAGTTGCAGAGAGATGGAAGGAAGGCTCAGTGATCCTAGGGATTCAATAGCAAAGCAGATGGTAATGCCCTTCTATTAGTGTCATTTTCATTGATAAAAACATATACGTTGAACTATCATTTGAAGTTGGTGCCAAGGAATTGGGGGTTGAGTGTTCTGAGCCTTTGGTCACTGTGAACCTTGAGGAGATGAGTACTACAGCATCAACATGGGCAGTTGCCTGGTTGTTCCTTCTGGTTGTTGCTTTTCTAGGTACTAGCACTACATGCTTGGGTGGAAGAGTGCTGCAGTTGCTAGGACTTTGACTCTTGCCTGCTTGTAGGTGCGATTGGTTGACTTTCAACAGGAGTAGTAGTTATAATAGCAAGCCCTTTCTCTCCTTTGTGATGGCTGGCTTCTGTGCTGAGCCTTAAGAGTTGGTAGGATTCTACTCTGAAAGATGAAATGATCCAAGAAAATTCCTAAGGACTCTGATGAAAAATGCTATGTGTTCACATGTATAATTGATATCATATTGCTTGCCTTCTCAGTGTTTGGGGGAGGGACAAGAAGGAAGAAGAGCATTTGGAATTCAAGTTTTTTTTTTTTAAAAAGAATGTTAACAACAAACAAATAGTGTGTGTGTGTGTGTGTGTATGTGTGTGTGTGTGTGTGTGTTTGTTGTTATTAAGGATTCTAAGTTGTGGGGGTAAATAACCTCTCATCACCAGTTTCATTAGATCGTTTATGTAAAGCTAAAAGGCATTCTAAAGGCTCTGTATAGTATAACCCCTTCATTTTACAAATGAGGAAATTGAGACTTGGAGAGGTTAGTGACTCAGCTAACATCACTGACTTAGTATATGGCAGGAATGGGATTTTCACTCATACTTTAGGACGACAGATCTAAAGCAGAATGTCATAGGCTACCTCATCCAACCTATTCATTTTTAGTTCCTCAAGTCATTTCACTTGTGTCCAACTTGTCATGATCGCTTTTCAGATTTTCCTGGCAAAGACACTAGAGTGCTTTGCCATTTCCTTCTCCTCTTCATTTTACAGATAAGGAAACCAAGGCAAATGAAGTTAAGTGATTTGCCCAAGGTCACACAGCTAGAGAGTATCTCAACTCAGATTTGAACTCAATATAATGAGTCTTTCTGCTTTTAGATCCTGTGCTTTATCCATTGTTCCACCTACCTGCCACCCTTCTCCCCATTCATTTTAGTGACTGGGAAATTGAGGTCAAAGAAGGTAAAGTCATTTGTCCTCTGTCACTAAGCATTAAAGGCACAATTTTAACACAGGTTCTCGACTTCAAAGCAGTGCTCTTTCCACTGTTTCCTATTTTTTCTAAATTCCTTCTTGGATATCTTATTGAGTCATTTCTGAGTTCTCCAATGTTATGGTAGTTGATTGTAAAGATTTGGCAATTTCTATCAAGCTAAAAAGACTGAAAATGTAGGTATAATGATAGACTAGCTTGGCTAAGTTGGAAGTTTGTTCATCACCAGAGATTGTCATCCACCGAATTTGTTCATTAATTGAAAAAATAAAATTTAATTTAAAAAAATAATGAGTAGTATGAATGGCTTCTTAAATTTTATTAAGCATGTTTTTCATATCTTTATAACTGTGGGAGGATATATATTTTAGATTCATTCTAGTTCTAGTGTTGAATCAACTTTGCATGCCTGGTTAAAACCCTGCTTTACTGTGATGAATATTTTTAATGTAATTTTTTCATTAGCTAATATTTTATTTATCATGATATACTTCCTTTATGACATTTGTTTCTTTTTTTAAAATGGTTACAAAATTTATTCTTATCTTCTATATTGTTTATATCCGTTTATAGTTATATTTATACTTATACTCTCATAACAACTTGCTTTATTATGAATCCCTTATCATTGAGCCAGGTTGGAGCAATGTGACTCAGTCCATTAACATTTCTGTTAATAAACCCATTGAGTTGTTATTTCTCTCCAACATGGATTCTTTTTAGGCAATATGATCACCTATTAGGGCACGTAATTTTTCTGCCCATCTATTTTTTTTAATTCTTTTGCTTTTACTCAACTTTGACATTTTTTCTTATTGTGTTTGAATATTTGACTTCACTATAAAGTTTATGTAATTGTTCTTTTTTATTCTTTGAGACACTTAGAGGGTATTTTTCTTTGTAATTTTGTATTTCCTAAATATATATTTGATGTATCATTTTAGGATTTCTCTCTGGTTATGTCACTTGAAAAATGATACCCAGGCTTCCCTGTTCTGGAATTTTTTCTTAAGTTGGGCTCTAAAATAGTATATTTAACTTGTTTTATTTTCTTTTATCTTCTGCTACCCACCTAACCTAATACTTACTTTTATTTCACATTACAAATCAGTTTTATCTTCCTACATATTTGATTCTTTAGTTCTGTTATTTTTGTTATCATTTGTTCTTTATTTGATTCTGTTTTCTTCCACTTTCCCTTTCTATTGTTGTGTTTAGTCCTCAGATGTTGTTCAGCTATTTGCCTGATTGCTCCTTTAATCTCTTCTTCTAGGTCTATGCATTTGTTTTGCTCTTTTGAAATTGTCGTGATTTAATTTATCTATTCTATTTTCAATTTTTTATTTTATATTTTCTATATATTATTCTATATTCTATTTATATATCTGTTTATCTTCTATTGTATCTGTTGATAATTTAAAATGTTCTTCAGAGCAAATTGTGACCTAGGTCTTTAATATGAAAGAATTTGTTTATTGAATTACTTTATCCAAATGTGTTATTCATTTAAGTTTTTTTAGTGTGGGAGTGGTAGAAAGGTAAAGTCTCTATAAATGCAACTTAGGTGAAAAACAGAATTGACTCTTCAGTGTAGCAAACCAAGTAGGAAGCTTTAGTTGGCTCAAGAGAAGAGAATTAGAGCTTATTCCTCCCTGCATACTATTGGTGATGGGGCAGTAAAGAGCGACTGGGATATGACTGATTGGGCAAGGCAGGACAGAGCTGGGAAACTTCAGATCAAGAAAGAAATGAAGATTTCTAAGCATTCTTGTTGAAAAGACCAGAGCTGAATAGAAAATTTGATTTTCAAATACAAGAATCAAGAGAAACATGAAAATGTAAACAGGAAAGGAAGCCTTAAGGAACTCATTAAAGTTGAACTGTTTACATTCCTACATGGAAAGATGTTATTTGCAAGTCATGAGACCTTTTCGAGTATTAGGATAGTTAGAGGGAATATATATGTAGGCGTATATGGGTATATATATTATATATATGTATATATTATATGTATGTGGGTATAAATATGTACATGGGTGTATGTATGTAGATATATATCTACATACATACATACATAGAGGGCACAGGGTGAACTGAATATGAAGGGAGAATACCTAAAAAAATAAAATTTACTGTTGAATGGAATGCACTAGGGGTAAGAGAAAGGGAGATGTAGAATGTAGCAAATCATCTCACATAAAAGAGGGGGAAAAAGAGCTTTTACAATGGAGGGGAAGTGTGGGGAGATGAAAGGAAATAAGTGAGCCTTCCTCTCATGGGATTTGGCTTAAGGAGGAATAACACGCACTCAACTGGATATGGAAATCTATTTTACCCTGCAGGAAGGCAAGAGGGAAGGAGACAGGAGAGGGAAGATAATAGATGGGACAGCAAATTGGGGAAAGGGATAATCAGAAGCAAACACTATTGTGAGAGGACAGGTCAAAGGAGAGGATAGAATAAATTCAGGGCAGGAAAGGACAGAGGGAAATGTGGTTAGTCTTTTACAACACAAGTATTATGTAACAATGCTTTGCATTGTTACACATGTATGAGCTATATTGAATTGCTTGTTTTCTCAATGAGGGTGGATGGGGAGGGAGGGAGAGAATATGGAACTCAAAGTTTTAACAATGAATGTTAAAAATTGTTTTAGCATGTAACTGGAAATTAAGATATACAGGCAATGCAGTATAGAAACCTATTTTGCCCTACAGAAAAATAGAGAGGAAGGGGGATGGAAGAAGGGTGAGTAATAGAAGGGAGGACAGACTGGAAGAAGGGGTGGATAGGGTGCATGCTATCCTGGGGTGGGGAGAGATGGGGAGAAAATTTTGAATTCAAATTCTTGTGGAAGTGAATGTTGAGAACTGAAAAATAAATAAATATTTTTTTTTAAAAAGAAGAGAAAGGCAAAAAAAGAAATGAAGACTTCTGTAAAGTTTAATAACAGTGTAGGGTCTCTTGAGCCCTCACCTCAGTCTGCTGCTGGGAAGATATTGAAAAGTATGGAGGAAGACTTTACCTCTTGTTTGACATGATGGAGGAAGGTGGTGGAACAATGGAAATTCCTCCTCAACACACACACACACACACACACACACACACACACACACACACACACACACACACACACACATTCCAGAGTGCAGAGGAAAGGGCTTGTCTTTAGCTGAGTATGGTAAAGAAAACAGGATCAGAATTCTGTAGTGTAAAGAAGTTGAGATAAGGACTGAGCTCTAGATTATAGTCATGAATGGCCTGAAATAAAATGAAATTTAAAGAAAATAGGATTGCAAGTGCCCTTGGCCAAAAAAGAAAAAGCAAATAGTAGAGAGACCAAGAAGTTCTCAGGTGGAAAGGTGGGATTAAGAAGTGGGGCTCCCTATCAGTTTGGGATGTTGAACAAGAGTTAGAAATTTTCTCAGGCAGGGAGAATAGAAAATGACAGAACAGTAACTAAGTTGGAGAGAAGGGAGATGGAAGAGCATCCCACATGGGCAGTGACCCTGAGCCTCCAAGGTCTAGGACATAGCCTGCACGTAGGGTAGGAGGTGATGCGGAAAAAAAGTATCTCAAAACTCCCAGGCAGAGAGGTAAGGATGGAACAATAGGTCTTATTTGGGCAATAGATCTGTGAGATGATACAAGCTTATTACATTTCAGGATGACAGCAGGACAGAGGGACCCTATAACCTATAGCGTCATTTGTCTTCAGCTGTTGTTTTCTTTCCTTTGCTGATTCTCTGCTTTTTTCTTGTCTGATGGGACAGGAAGAGGGTTGGTTGGAGATCTGGGGGCAGAAACAGCATCTTTTTCTTCCCTCTGGTCATCTATCTGCCTTGAGCTTCAGCTGTATCATTATAAAGATTGTTGGTGAACATCTAGAAAATGAAGCAGTTATTTCCAATAGCTAGTCTGGTATCATTTAGAACAAGATATGCTACACTAACCTAATTTTCTTTATAGTTAAAGAAAATGCCTTACTAATAATTTACTAGATTTTAGAAAGTCTTTACTAAAGACTTGCTATTTTGTGGAAAAGAGAAGTCTAAACTAGATAATAATATCATTAGATGGCTCCAGAATAGATTTAATGGCCAGACCCAAAGATTATTCATTATTGATTCAATGTCAACATGGAAGGTATCTCTAGTAGACCACCCCAGGAATCTACACTTGGTTCTATCTATACTGTTTTTAATCCTTGTATAAAGATTTAAATACAATTTGTAGATGACAAAGTCTGGAAGAACAGATGACACATTAGATGACAGTGTCAGGATCCGAAAGGTCTAGAGACCAGTCCAAGCTAGAGGATTAGACAGAATATAATAAGAGAAAATTCAAAAAACAAACATAACCTCTTAAACATGGGTTCAAATAATCAACTTCGTAAGGACCTAAGAAAGGCATGTTTCTACAGCAGTTTGTCTGAAAGGATCTAGGTATCTGGTGGCCAACAGTTTTAATGAATCAAGAGTATGAAATGTCAAGAAAACAAATAACTAATGTGATATTGTGCTACATTAATAAAAACATAGCTTCATAGTATAAAGGAGGTGATACATCCATTGTACTTCTCCATGATCAATTCACATCTAAAGTATGCTATTCAGTTTTGGGCACCATGCTTTAGGAAGAACATTGATAAGATAGAGGACAATCAAAGGAAGGTGACCATTATGGGTGAATGAGCTCAAATGCATGCCATATGAATATGGGCAGCAGTTGGAGGAACTGGGAAGGTTCAGCCCATTGAAAAGGAGGCTGAGATAGAAATGATACTTGTTTCCAAGAACTTAAAAAATGACTGTAATATGTAAGAGGAATTTAACTTGCAGGCTGTGCTTGACCTCAAAATCAAAATTAAGAGAAAAAGGTAGAGATTACACAAAGCAAGTGTGAGTTTGGTAATGGGAAAGATTTGCTAACAATTAGAGCTAAGCAAATATAGACTTGGCTGCCTTAAAAGTAGTGGGTTCCCATTTAATCTGTAGGTCTTCAAGAAAACACTGTATGACCATTCCAAGGATTATTCTTTTAATAGGAATATTTAGTAAAGATGTTCTTTTTCAGGCATAGGTTGGCCTAGGTAATCACCCCCTTCCAATTCTGACATTCTGTGATGCTTTTATTTTAGGCAAGAACAGATCTGGGCATTGCTTCATGTGGGTCTTGCCAAAATCTGTCACAGTATTCTTGCTGAATGGCATGTCTTTATAGGCCAGGGCAAAATATGTCCAGTCAGCAAGATTTGATATTACATAATATTCTATCTTCAATTAAACCTATATTGGCACCTAGAAATTCTGAACCCCATCCCAGAGGCATTTGATTTTCAATGAACTCATTCTAGGACCAATGTACCTTGGCAAAATAGGACTCTAAATTCCAGGGATCATAGACACCACTGACTTTTAAAAAGTGGTCATCATTGTGGAAGTAATTTTGTTTATGGCCTTTTCTATTCTGACTCCAAAATCTTACTTTGCCAAACCTATATTTTAATCTTGGCTTGCCCTCTGACTTTTCCTAATTCTGGCTTTCCCCTCCTGGCAATGTGCTGATTCCTGGATTGGTCATAGGCTTTTATCTCAACGAGTTTTGGCTAACCTACTCTGACTGTTCCTTATCAGTCTTAGTCTTCACACATTTTCCCTTATTCTGAATTTATCAAGTTTCTTTACCTTACTATTCCTTTCCCACCTCCATAGCTCTCTGAAATAAACTACAACAATCTCTTGGAATCTTTCTGACCCTGGCATCCTCAGCCACACAATCACCCATCTAACTATATCACATTGCATCAGACAATAGTATTTCACAATAGCATAACTTTAAAGTAAATTTTATTGTTTCTTGATTTTGGCCTGCCTAAATTTTCCCCTTATGATCCCCTTTCCTCCTCCCTCCCCACCCAGAGAAGTATCTGCTATATTTTTTAACTAGAAAAAGAGATGGATAAAACAATTAGCAAAACATCAAAACATCAAAAAAATTAAAATACAGACAATGTTCCGCACCTGTGGGCCTTTTACCACTGCAAATCAATTAGGGAGGAGATATTTTCTTATTATTTTCTTTTTTGGGGTCATATTTGTTCTTTGCAATTTTGCAATATTCATTTACAATTGCTTTGTGGTTGTAGTCCTTTTACACTGAGCATGACTTTGCTTACGTCACTCTGTCTTCTTATATCTGATCTCTTCATACTGATTACTTCTTATAATTTCATTAGATGAAAAATTGCATTCATATACTACTAATTTCTAGTTATTTGCTTCTACAAAAAGTGCTTTTCGGGAGGAGGAGCCAAGATGGTCAAGTAGAAAGATACACATATGCTAGCTCCTAACCCACAGCTCATAAAATACCTGTAAAGAAGAACTCCCAACAAATTCGGAACCAGCAGAAGCCACAGAACAATGGAGTGGAGGAGATTTCTGTTCCAGAGAGACCTGAAAAACAGACACCAAAGGTCTATCGCGCCCCAGACCTGGAGCAGAGCCCAGCCCTGCCTTGGCTGCCCGACACCAAGAGGAGCAGATCTGAGAAGGCTTCAGGGACAGAATCTCCAGCAGCAGCACAGGTTCCTCCACCCACAGGTGCCAAAGGTCAATGAGAGGGGCTTTTAGGCTTGCCAAGAGCAGGGTGTCCCCATAACTCAGGCCCCTCCAGAGGCAGCAGCTGAGGCCACAGCAGACAAGGGCTCCCAAAGCAGGCAGGAGCTGGGATCCATTGTTGAAGGTCTCCACATAGACCCCCTGAGGGAATTAAGCCCTGAGTGGCAGTCCTGCCCCCACCGAACAGCTGAACTTAATCTCACATTGAAAAGCAGCCCCTCCCAGCCAAAGCCCTAAGGCTGGGAAGCAGCATTTGAATCTCAGACCCCAATTTCTGGCTGAGCAGATCTGGAGGCAAGGTGGGTGTGGAGAAGACACTCAGAAGTCAAGTAACTGGCTGGGAAAATGCCCAGAAAAGGGGGAAAAAAATAAGATCATAGAAGGTTACCTTCTTGGTGAAAAGATATCTCCTCCCTTCCTTTCAGATGAGGAAGAACAATGCTTACCATCAGGGAAAGACACAGAAGTCAAGGCTTCTGTATCCCAAACATCCAAAATAAATATTCAATGGGCTCAGGCCATGGAAGAGCTCAAAAAAAGAGTTTGAAAATCAAGTTAGAGAGGCGGAGGAAAAACTGCGAAGAGAAATGAGAGAGATGCAAGAAAAGCATGAAAAGCAGGTCAAAACCTTGCTAAAGGAGACCCCAAAAAATGCTGAAGAAAATAACACCCTGAAAAATAGGCTAACTCAATTGGCAAAAGAGGTTCAAAAAGCCAATGAGGAGAAGAATGCTTTCAAAAGCAGAATTAGCCAAATGGAAAAGGAGGTCCAAAAGCTCACTGAAGAAAATAGTTCTTTCAAAATTAGAATGGAACAGATGGAGGCTAATGACTTTATGAGAAACCAAGAAATCACAAAACAAAACCAAAAGAATGAAAAAAATGGAAGATAATGTGAAATATCTTATTGGAAAAACAGCTGACCTGGAAAATAGATCCAGGAGAGACAATTTAAATATTATGGGACTACCTGAAAGCCATGATCAAGAAAAGAGCCTAGACATCATTTTTCATGAAATTATCAAGGAAAACTGCCCTGAGATTCTAGAACCAGAGGGCAAAATAAGTATTCAAGGAATCCACAGATTACTGCCTGAAAGAGATCCAAAAAGAGAAACTCCTAGGAACATTGTGGCCAAATTCCAGAGTTCACTGGTCAAGGAGAAAATATTGCAAGCAGCTAGAAAGAAACAATTCAAGTATTGTGGAAATACAATCATGATAACACAAGATCTAGCAGCTTCTACATTAAGGGATCGAAGGGCATAGAATAGGATATTCCAGAAGTCAAAAGAACTAGGACTAAAACCAAGAATGACCTATCCAACAAAACTGAGTATAATACTTCAGGGGAAAAAATGGTCTTTCAGTGAAATCGAGGACTTTCAAACATTCTTGATGAAAAGATCAGAGCTGAAAAGAAAATTTGACTTTCAAACACAAGAATGAAGAGAAGCATGAAAAGGTAAACAGTAAAGAGAAGTCATAAGGGACTTACTAAAGTTGAACTGTTTACATTCCCACATGGAAAGACAATATTTGTAACTCTTGAAATTTTTCAGTATCTGGGTAGTGGGTGGGATTACACACACACACACACACACACACACACACACGCACACACACACACACATACACACACACACACACAGAAAGAGAGCACAGAGTGAATTGAATAGGATGGGATCATATTGTAAAAAAATGAAATTAAGCGATGAGAGAGAAATATATTGGGAGGAAAAAGGGAGAAATGGAATGGGGCAAATTATCTCTCATAAAAGAGGCAAGCAAAAAAGTTTTTAGTGGAGGGAAAAAGAGGGGAGCTGAGAGGAAAACATGAAGTTTATTCTCATCATATTCCACTAAAGGAAGGAATAAAATGTGCACTCATTTTGGTATGAAAACCTATCTTACAATACAGGAAAGTGGGGGAAAGGGGGATAAGCAGGGTGGGGGGGATGATGGAAGGGAGGGCAATGGGAGGAGGGAGCAATTTGAAGTCAACACTTGGGGAGAGCCAGGATCAAAAGAGAGAACAGAAGCAATGGGGGGCAGAATAGGATGGAGGGAAATATAGTTAGTCTTATACAACACGACTATTATGGAAGTCATTGGCAAAACTACACAGATATGGCCTGTCTTGAATTGCTTGCCTTCCAAAGGGAATGAGTGGGGAGGGAGTGATGAAGAGAAGTTGGAACTCAAAGTTTTAGGAGCAACTGTCAAGTATTGTTCTTGCTACTAGGAAATAAGAAATCCAGGTAATGGGGTACAGAAAGTTATCTGGCCCTACAGGACAAAAGAGAAATATGAGGACAAGGGAAGGGAGGGGTGATAGAAGAGAGGGCAGATTGGTGATAGGGACGATTAGAATGCTCGGTGTTTTGGGGTGGGGGGAGGGGACAATTGGGGAGACAATTTGGAACCCAAAATTTTGTGAAAATGAATGTTAAAAGTTAAATAAATAAATTAAAAACGAAAAAAAGTTCTTTTGTAAATATATGTTACCATTCATTGTTTCTATCTTTTACTTGCAGCACACATATATGTGCACACATTTATGCATACCAATATATCTCTATTAGTTGTCTATACATCTTGGATCTCAAATCTCTATCTGAGAAATTTGATATAATTTTTTCCCCTTTCAGTCACTTCCTTTCTCATCTTGGGCACATTAATATTTGTGTGGAAGGTTTTTTTTTATTTAATGTAATCAGTATGATGTATTTCTTCTCTTGTAATTTTCTATATCTCTTTTTAGTTAAGAATACATCTTCTATTCATATCTGTGAAATGATATTTGATTCACTTCTCTTCTAATTTTTTGATGTAACCTTAAATTTTTAGGTTATGTATCCATCTGAATTTATTGTGGAATATGATGTGAAATAGTGGTCTAAGTCTGATTTCTGAAAGAAAGCTTTCAGCATTTATTAATAAATAGCAAGTTCTTCCCTAAGTTATTTATGTTTGGGAGTTTAATGAACCCTGCATTATTAAGTTCCGTTATTTCTGACTCTCCCATGTCCAATCTTTTTCATTTATCTTTTTAAATTTTAATTAATACAAAATATTTTTGATGTTTTATAAAGTATAGAATAACATCAATACAGTTTATATGGTAAGGTATCTGGGGCATATGTGTTTAATATTCATATTGGTTTGTCCTTCTGGCATAATGTCATCTGATTGTCTATAAATGAAGAGTTTTTGTTTTTGCATCGTCTGATAGCATGATTACAACTTTGTCCTTTTTTGATTCACCTGACAGTAAATTTTTTTCAGCATCTAATTTTCATCTTTGTTTTTTAGTCACATTTCATGTATGCAATAGATTTAAGAATTTTGTCCCTGTTTATGCCTCTTTCCATTCTGCAGTTTAGTCTCAGTATATATTCATTCATCTGCAAGAGCACAAGGGAACTGTGGGTTTTAGGTTACTCTACTCCAGGTCAGTTTCTCCACAGTCATTCTTCTAGGTGCCCCAGTAGACAGAACATTGGACCTAGAATCGGGAAAAATTAGTTCAAATCCAGTCTTATATATTTGCTATCTCTGTGATCCTCTAGCAAATCACTTAAACTCTGCCTCAGTTTCCTCATCTATCAAAAAAAAGATTGCTCCTACCTCCCAGGGTTGTTGTGAGGAAAAATGAGATAATATTTGTAAAGTGCTTTGCAAACCTAATGTTAGATATTATTATTATTATCTTTGTTAAATTCCTTTTATATCTTTATCCCCTTATGTACTTTTAGAAAGAAGCCTTCTATTGGTCAATGTTGTTATTCTCTCTTTTTTTAACTCCACAGTTTTTCTTTTTTAGAGATCCTCTCACTGCTTTTTAGTAGTTGAAAGAAGGAGATATTTTTGGTTATTGTAGTACTTTCCTTTATAGCTGTATTAATGTACCTGTCTTGTGTTTTTGTTATTCAGTATATCTGAAAATCAATTACTCTGTTCATCTTTTGGGAGGAAAACTCCAACTGTGTCTCTTTTATTCAGAGTCCTTTTTGTTTTTATGTTTTATTGACATTTAGGCTCATGCTTACAGATTATGTAATTCTGGACTGTATGTTGAGCTCCTCTGCTTTTAGAGATATTATTTCTTTCCTTCCAGTGGTTTCTAATGAGTAAAGAACAGTTTTATGTTATTTGAATTTTTTCTTTACTTTTTAAATACTTTTCTTCTGGTAGTGTACAATTTTTATTTGTTTGTTTGTTTTATTAGAATTGTTAAATTTAACCAGGCATCTTGGATTTTCTGGCATAATTTTGTTTTGTTTTGCTATGTTTTTATTTTTCTCAAAATTTTTTCTTTTTTGCTGGAGGCAATCTTTGACTTCTCTCAGTTGGTGACTTGTTTTCTACATTCAGCTCTGGGTGGGTTTTTTTATATAATACTTTTCCTGCATTATGGGGTTCAACTTTTTTTCCCCCCTGTTCTTCTGGAAGGTGTAAGATCCTTAAGCTGTATCTACACAACATGTCTTTAATATGACTATATTTATTTGAGTGGAGATCATGTCTTCCTTTAATTCTCTAGTTTTTTGCTTCTCTTCTTATATATTGTCTTTTATGTCAGTATATATGAATATATATATATATACATACATACATATATATATATGTATATGTGTAATCTCAGTTGGCTATTCTCTTTTGAAGAGACTTGCCATTGTGGATTCAAGTATTTTACCTTTTTGCCAATCATTTCTACAATATAGGACATAAATTTTACCATTTATTCTTTTTGTAAACTTCTGTAAAGATTCAAATTTTTCTCTTGAAGAATGTGGGAGAACCTTGTTCTGGAATCATGCTATCTTTGAAGTCCTTTCTCATTAGATATTGGTTTAATTTCCTTAGATTTGTAATATTTATTTAGAGAAGTCTGCAGTCATTTGGATGTTTTGATGACCATCTTCTTTTCTGTTTTTCTCTTCTCATTTCCCCTATGATTTATCTGCTTCTACTCTTAAGTTTTTAGCTTAGTTTACTTCCTCCTAAGATCTCCAGTAGTTTTATTCTTTTTTCCCTCTTATGTTTCTTTATCAATCATTTTTTCACTCCTTCCTGGGACCACAGAGCTGTCTTAGTCTCCTTTCATGTTGAGGAATTTACTGTTCACTTTCATCCTGGGTGGTTACCTAGGAGATCTTAGCAAGATGCTAGTCCCCTTTTCTTAACGTTTGATGAAGTCTCCCAAGAAATCTGATACCCTCTTCCATTTCTCTGTGTATACTTTAGTTCTCTGGCTGGACTCTGTTGCCACAGGCATAGTGTACTATATAACAGGCAGCGCATGCTTCCACTTTCCTATGGTCCCTTCTTCACAGGTGGGTGACAGAGTTGAGGTCTGCTCCTGTTGCCACAAAAGATGGGGTGAGACCAGGACCAGGGTGAGGACAGGGTCAGCAGAGATTGTAGTTGCGTCAAGGGAATTGCTGGGGGTGTGCAGGGAATGGATGCTGAGACAGCATTGAGGATTTTCTAAAACCAAATTCATAGAATTGTTACCATTTTCAGGTGTTTTAGCCTGCTGAAAAAGCTATGGTTGATTTTCCTCGGGTGTAAATTCTCCTCGGGGAAGAATTTTTGAGAGTTAGTGAGGACTGGAGAAAATGTCTAATCTTCCATCATGTTGTTTATATGTCTTTGATGTCAGCAGCATAATTATTAATGAACTACTCCCAACCCTCAAATTAATATTGCAAAACCTGACTTACCATAGTGTCAATTTGTCTTTCAGACAACCAACTGATCCCTGCTGTCAAGTTCACAAAATTTATGTAAAAATTAGGTTTATTACCAGAGAAATGAACATGCATGTGGAGCCCAAAGAATTCACAATCCATATAGAAGTTTGCGTTTTTATAACATCAGGACAAAGCAAGGAGGAGATACCAGCAATTTCTGCCTCAGGGGCATGTCATGGATGGGGAAAAGGTGCAGCAAAAGTTGAAAAAGAACAAAATCACTCCTGAATGGGAGAAGCAAGGTGATACCAGTCTTTTCCCTTGGGAACTGCTAGACCATGAAGGTATGATTGTCTTCTTATCTATAAGTGTCCCAGGTCACAAGCCTAGTGCAGACTTTCTGGTTCCTGTCTTGACTCCCAAGGACACACAGAGAGTCCAGCTTGAGATGCAAATTACACATTATGTCAGCTAGGGGCAGGGTGTGGTGTGGTGAGTTCATCCTTGATGTATCCAAGGCCCTCTGCGTAATCTAGGTCATGTATTTAATGAAAACATGTAAACTCAAAAAAGGTTAGGGGACCCCTTAACGGTCCTTAAAATTACCCAGAACTCCATATCTAGGCAGCCCCATTCTGTGAATCTGGACTATATTGTTCACCTTAGCATTGGCCCAAGGTGTCCAGTTCCCTCTGGTAATCTTCACCTAGGACAACTCAGAGAGGTCCCATTCAAAATGATTCACACAGTGGTAACATTGGTGTGCTTAACATGGATGTGCATGTAGAGTCAATTAAAAACATTGTACAAGACATAATTATTTCTTGTCACCTCTTCTTGCAATACTACACCCACCTATCTGCCAAATTAATCCTCAGCAGAATGCTTGTCTCAATTACTTTTAATTTATAACTCTTCGAAGAAAAAAAAAAAAGAATTGAGACAGAATAGTTGGTTTAATTGAAGGGGTCAAATTTAAAGAAAGTGGAATAGAAGGAAAAAACAATTTGATGTTCCTATACAACCAAGTATTTTAATCCTTTTACACTAATATCTTCAGTTCCATTTATTGTTTAAGACATTTAACCCATTGTACACAGTAACTGCCACACTGGGCAATGACTGACCTTGATGATCTTAGCACTTCTCAGGAATGCAAGATCTAAGACAACTCCAAAACACTAATGATGGAAAATGCTGTCCACATCCAGAGAAAGAACTTTGCATACTATTTGTTTTCTTTTTCTTTTGTTGTTTTATTTCTCCTTTCTGATGTTTCCTCCCATTCATTCTAATTCTTCTTTACATTATGACTAATGTGAAAATATATTTAAAATGAATGTATAAGTACAGCCTATATCAGACGGTCTTGAGGAGAGGGGAAAGAAGAGAGAGGAGAAAATTCAAAATCTTATGGAAGTGAATGTTGAAAGTTAAAAATAAACAAATTAACTATTAAAAAAAATAAAAGTGAAAAGACTAAAAAACAAAAACAAACAAAAATACATTTAACCACCAACATTGTTCCCTATAACCAGAGGTAGCTGCTCCACTGCATCAAGAGAACTGTGTTCCCTTGGAAATGTCCTTAGTGGTATGGTGTGAAGGTTGCCATTTTCATAGCTTACATCAAACTTTTGCCAGGCTAGAACATTTGTCATTGTTGAAAGGCCCTGCTGCACAGTTTATACATTAATCTGTTGCTCAGAAAACAATTTTCTTGTTAGTGTGAGTCCATTAGAATGTGGTATCCTTGAAATAATTTAATAGCCTTCCAAAAGGAAAAATTCTCCACTTTAACTGAAGAGTTTGAACATATCTAAGTACAAGGTGATATAAAAATTATGTCAAGCAGATGAAAACTACAGAGTCTTGGTCAATTTATATTAGTATCATTAATGTTCCCAAGCCCTAACTTTCATTAAATACCCCGTGTACTGCTCAGCTACAGTCATCTCTTTTGTAACATTGATCTCAACACAAATTCGCATTAATAATATACACTATTTGGTCCTATGGAATTAACATACCCCATGTAACATTGTTTCACCTAATACAGTTTTTCAGAGACAATCGATGATGTAAAGCTACGTATGCCTTTTGTGTGTTGAATAATCCAAACTTGTTCACATTCCTCAGTATACTTATTTTTTTTATTTATCTTCCTCCTTCCACCTTATATTAAAGTAAATACACTATAACCCAAGAAAATAGCAAAAATTTCTAGCTCAATTTCACTCTGTAGTAGAGCTTATAAAAAATAACCTGTGTCTGAACTATGTTCCATCTTCCTAGCAAAAGGAGATATTTTCTGTTTAGTAATGTCCAACTAACTGTAGTTCCAAGACATTTTATTGACTATTGTTGAGCAAATACCCATTCCAATGTATAGAAATCCCATAAAGTGAAGATGGGCACAAAACAGTGAATTCTTAATGAGGGGAACTTTCAATACATGAAGCCACAGAAGAGTTTTTAAAACTACAAAAATGGGTGTTGGCTCCAGTTCTAGGCATTAAGAAATACTGCAACATTAAAAATGAGCGACAGGTTAGTTTGAAAAAGGTAAGAAATTAAATTGGGACTTCTCAAGAGGGACTTCTTCCCAAAAAGGTCAGTTATAAAAAGAAGAAAGAAGATTTCTACTCTCAGGATCACTAAAATAACATCTTTTCCTTGTCTTCATACCTATGTGTGAAGTTTTATGATGTTCATGACTTAATGGAATAAATGAAGTTAGAGGGTAATAAACTTTGAAAAGAAGTGGTACCAATGGCTCTAGTAATAATAACATAGAAAATTGAATTTCTTTTTTGCTCTTTTTTTTAGGTAAGTATTCCTCTTCGAGTTCCTTTCTGAGTAAAAAATGAAATAGAAAAAGAACATTTTGTTGTATCTGTATAATGCAAGAATTGTTAAAATTTGTTTTTAGAAAATGAAGAACCAGCTATTTAAAAAAGCAGAGAAGCACCTTTGAGTGTGTGTAATTACCTATTTCTGCATAGGACAGACCTAATTTTACTTCATACAGTGGAACCCATTTATGATAAAGCTATCCTTTCAGATTGCATATTTGCTATTAATTTAGTCAATTTAGTGTCTGTTCAGGAGACAGGTAAGAATCAGTCTGCATTTTTGAAACAAGGATCCCAAAGCATGAGATAATTGTAGGCACACACACTTGCAGTTTGTTAATAGAATTGCAATAAAGGATCTGGTTCCTTTCAGTCATCTGTATCAGGAATTCACTAGTGATGTTTTCCTTAAGTCATAGATAACCAGTAGCCCAAACTGATACTGATTCAGAGGTATTTGTCAGAGTTTTGGGCTTAAGAGAAAGCCTGATTGGAATACCCAATTTTAGCCTGTTCAGCTCTCCTGAAACTTAGGCTTCTCCCCCAAATTCCTTGGTTTTCTGAAAGTCATTTAGAAGGAGAGTAAGGATAGATATCTAGTGATCATTTTAGAATAAAGGACGCTTATATGATACCTGGACCTAGGGTTAGGCTGTAACCTATCTTATCTTACTAAATTTACCTAAGGAGAGAGATTAAGGTAACATTACAAATGATATAGTTGTACTTATGTTATAAAACCAGCAGGAGCCAGCAAAGCCCTTGCTTCCTTTGCCTAGATTTTTTCCACAGCTGGAACTCTTGTTCTTATGTCTTCTGTCCCTGACCTGGTCACTGAACCCAAAGCACCTATAAGAACTCTGCAGGGATGCCTTAGGTATTCCTCAGAAGCAAGTGACTCGCTGGGAACAGAATTTTTATTGGCTAGAAGTCTCAGAGACTCATTTTATATTCAATGGAGTTCATAGTCAGCAACTTCCGAAGCATGTTTAAGGATAATATCTTGCTGACTAAGCACAATTACAGTGAAGTATGAGTCAAACAACTTCTATACCATTAGGGAAGCATTGGTTACTCTAAATATAAAAGAACATTAACCTTTCAGTTCTCACTAGGCCAAAACAAGAAAAGCTTTTCATCAATATTCCTAATTTTCAGAACAAGGTGTTGGAGTGAATCCATGTGCTGGTCATTTGCGACATAATATGAATTATAAAGAATGGAAAGAGAATTAATTTGGTCATCTTTATGTCTATTAAAGTAAACAAATCAAGTGAATTATCAATAGACTCTGAATGCTTCCATCAGTCAAGTAAACTCTTATGGACTTTGAGTATTTCCACAATTCTAACAAAATTCATCTATTCATTGTGCCCTCAACACTCTAGTGAAATTTTTCCCTCCTTGCCTTTGTTCGAATAAGCTCCTTCTACTTACCATGCCCCTTCTCCTCTTATATATGTCAATGAAAATTACCTTTTTTCATGTTGTGAATGGATTCTATGAATTTGTTCATGTATTCATCATTTTTCCCTTCATTCACTTATTCATCCAGCACAAATACTAATAATCGCACAACCCTTTCCAAACACTGAGGCAGATCATTCCTTCTGCAGAATCATTAAAACATTATTAAAGAGATAAGTCCAAGCAAGAAGAAGTAGAGTGGTATCCCCACCCATTTCCAGTTTGCTTTCCTCATTACTCACCAACATCGGATATAAGATATGTTCCAGAGTTGCTAGATGGCTAACCCTTCAGACTCTGCTGCTGTCCCCGATCCATGCTGGATTATGTGAATCTATTCCAGAAAGGATGACTTTCAATTCCTTTGTTCCCTTTTTGATTTTGATTTTATCTTTTGCTGCCAGATCATCTTCCTAAGTTACACTGATTTTTGCAATATGCCCAAACTCTCAGGTCCTTCCCCTGCATACTATTTTCTAAATAGCTTTGCTCTCCCACAATTGAGCAACTGTTTTGTTTTGTTTTGCTTTTACTTTTGTATTACTTTACATTTATCTCTATACATTTTAACTTAATAAATTAAACCCATTGTTCCAGCTTATCAAATGCCGTTTGGCTATCATCAGTTCTTTCATAGGGTATATTGGTTATCTCTCCCAGCTTTTCTGCCATACCCAAATTTAATAAGCATATTATCTATGCTTTCCTCAAAGCCATTGAAAAGAATGTTGATTAGGAATGCTGGATTGGTGTCAGCATAGGAGAGTTGCAGACCCTTGAGAACTGAGGATTATCTTCTGAAAGGCCAAGGTCTAGAAATGGGAATCTTAGGCCTATTCTAGGTTTCAGAATCAGCATTGTTAAGAACCATAGCCTAGGATGTCTTCCAAAATCAGGGGAGTAAATTGCTCCTGTATATAAAGAGAACTGGTAAAGCCAAGGATAACTGTTAATTTTATTCCCATTTTTTAGATAAAGAAACTGAGGGTCCAAGAGGTTAAATGACCAATTCAGGGTTATACAGCTAGTGAGTGATAAGGGAGTTATTTTAGCCTAAGTCTTCCTGAGATCTGAAGCATTCCATCAAGCACACCATCCCGTGCTGCCTCTACATGTGAAGCATATGAAAGCAAGGAGAGGTAACCAAAGAGAGATACAAAAACATGGAATGGTCCTGTGAGAATAGTGCCAGCCATGCTAATGTTCAAAATGGCCTCAGTTTGGTGATGAAATAAAAAGGGGGAAGTATATTTTTGTTTTGTTTTGTTTGTCATACCCTTTTTTGGTTCACTTCAAAAACGATGGTTAATAGAATTAAAGAAGAAGCAGGACTCATGGTTGGGGATGGATTTAGGGGATGATCAAAGAGGAGAAGGAGACAGCAGTTATTCAATTCTGATTTGGCTTGTTCTCTCTGCCAAGGAGAATTGATCTTTGTACTAGAAAGAACCTAACAAAAAATTTCTGTGTGAAGATTGGAATCCAAGCTAGAAGGGGAATTTTTAAGAAAATATTTATCTGTTCCTGAGTAATTCTTGCCAAACATAGATGAACCACATCCTCGGGTGCTGATAAGACTGGTAGGTATGATTGTTGAGTTAGACTTAGTGGTATTTTAAAGACTATGAAGGCCGTGAGAGGTGCCTATAGACGTAGAGAAGAGCAAATACCCTGGTGTTCAAAGAAAGGCAAGGGAATAAAGTCTAGAAAATATAGGCCAATGAGTTTTACTCAAACTTTTGGAAAATTTCTAGACTATATCGTTAAAGGAATAGTGGTTGAGTTTCCAGAAAAGAAAGCAGTCATTATAAAAATTCAACATGACTGCATCAAGAAAAAGACATTTCCAAAACATACAAGGAAAAGAAATGTTCCCTTGTGGATAAATTGTTAAAAGTTAAGAACAAATAGTTTTTAAAATATAAATGCAAACAATTAGCAATCACATGAACAAATGTTACAGTTTTCTAATTATAAGAGAATTGTACAGTAATTCTGAGGCATTATCCATCAAATTGATAAAAATAACAAAAGATGGAAATAGATAAGTGGATGGGGGAATACAAACCTCACTGGCATTGGTTCAAGCTATGACTTAGTGCAAAGGTCCTGGAAAGCAATCTGGAATTTGGTAGAAGAGTTCCTAAATTGACATTAATCTCTTACCCAGCAATCCTATTTATGTACATCCCAAGGGAGTCAAAGACAGACAGGAAGGAAAGAAGGAAGGAAGAAAGAGAGGAAAGAAAACTTTTTTTTGTTATAACAGAAAACTGGAAAAGAAGTAAGTATCCATAGATTGGCTGAACAAGGTGGTATATAAATATTATGGATTACTGTGCAGTAAGAAACAAAAAATAAGAGATGAGACATAAGATGGGCCTCCAGGGAAGAGTAGGACTTAATAAGTACTATGAATCAGACAAAATGTCAATAACAGAAAGAGCAAAGTCAGAAAGTTGTGACAAATATGATGAATTCAGAGAAAAATTGAAAGACATATATGAACTGATGAAAAAAGAAAAACATGCACAGTGATTATAGTAATATTGATAAAAAAGTATTAGAAGACATATAACTCATATTAATTGTAATGCGTGATCCTGATCCCAAAGAATGGATGATAAAACACATGCCCTTATTTTTGGCAGAATCAGGGAAGGACATGGAACAGAATCTTGCATATGCTGTCAAACAAGATCACCTTCTTAACTTTACTCTGTATCTCCTCCCGCCTACCATCTGCTATCACTTAGAAGTATCTAGGTTAAAGGGGAGGGGGCAGTCAGAACTTGAGCTGATAACTCCAAGGCTTATGTTTAGTTTTTTAGTAATGCAGACATCCCAGTCAGAGCCCCCAAACAGCTAGTCAGAGAAATCTTTAGGAATCTTAAGTCAATCCTCCCCAATTGCCCCATCTACTTTTGTAATCTCTCAAGCTAACTCATCTGATTTCAGTCAAAAAATTCACTTTAATTCTTATTATGGCCATGGCCCAAGCACATCATTCCCCTGGCCCTCAGTTAGCCATACCCCAAAGAAGTTGGATAAAATTGGAGTGGAAGATTTTTCTCAGCCCACCCTCATGACCCTCATGCTCCATGCAAATCAAAGGTACTCAGCTAGGCGGTGGAAACTAACAAGAATGAATGATCCTTGTCCTATTTCTCCACAAGAATGAATGTCCTGGTGCTCCCAGCAAACATCTCAGATAAGGTAATGTGTATATCTGAAGTAAGCTCTAATAGGGAGCTCTAGCTATTCTTATTCTTATTACTTTACTAGGAGCTTTCCAATGCTGGATCTTGTAAGATTCCTCTGCATACTGCCTTGAGCTAAGGCTGGTTTCCCAAGACTAAGCTAACAGGATTTTTGTGCTATAGCAATCTGGATGGGGTTTTAACCTACCCCATGCCGCAACCTAAGGGGCGATGTGGACTTTAAAGATAAATTGGTTAGGGACATATTAAAGGACTCTGTTCCTGGGGAACAAAGACCATAACTTCATTTTTAAAATTCAAAACTCTCTAGCTATTTGCCACAAAAATGTTCTTATTCACTTAACTGGCCTATATTAGCTACCCCCTGCCATTCTTTGGAACTCTAAATCTCCTTAGCAAATGAAAAGTTGCGCTTTTACATTTGCAACCATGGGGTCCATCTGAGCATTTTTCCCAATTGTAAAAATAATCTAAGTTTTCTAAGGTACAACTTAATTGCCTCCCCCCGCATCCCAGTCCCCGCCAACACACTCACCCAAGTCATGGTGCAGCCTTTGAAACCTAATGTGACAGATGGACAAAAACTTGAGTGGAGTGATGGACAGGTCCTTCATTTGTTCTCCTTTGAATGGCTGCTGATCGTAATCAGTTTCATGGTCTGACTACAGCAAAAAGGATTATTTCTTTTGTAGTGAAATCTAAGGATGAGCATATTTGTTCGGAGGATGAAGGGGACCAAATTAGAACTAGCTACTAGGGCATAATAAATTCAGAGCAATCAGAAGCCAGTGTTCTTTAATTCTTAAGACACCATCAACTTTAAATATTCTGATCCTTTCATAGTTAGCTCTCTTATCCTTTGTCCTTATTGAATTAACTGTCTTTTCTTTTACATTGTCTCCCGAGGGAACCCCATTTTAAATCTTTTCAGTTTAATTCCATTAATTGGTATATTGTCTGGTCTTACGCTCCCCTCCTGGGTCTTGAACTTATGTTCCCCTCAGCTCTTAAACTCCTTAGCTATATTTTGCAGTTTTGAATGACAGCTTGCTTGATCTGCAGACAAAGCATGCGCTTTCTTATCTTTCACTCCCAGGCTAATGTTGAACAATGTATTCACAATCCAGCAGTTTATCAACCCATTAGGTAAAGCAGAGCATACAGTTCTTCCATTTCAAAGTCCTCATCTTGAAATACTTTATTTGCTTGACTAATTTCGCAGACTGTATAAAAGCTACTAATTCTATCTAGCAATAATTAATCAAGAGTAGTAATGTTCCTTCCTTGAACTGTAATTTCTCATATTTGTTTAGTTCTTTCTGACTTACAAAGTACTTTACTTAATACTACCTTGTGAGGTAGGCCCTGCAAATATTATTATTCCCATGTTACTTATAGCAAAAATGAGACACAAAGAGCTTAAGTGACCACCTAGCATCACATGGTAAGTCTCAGATCTGAGCCTTGAGTTTTCATTGCTTACTCTAGCTTTCTAAGACTTCCAGGAGGAGCAGGGTGAAGAGATCAAAGACAATTGAATTCAATCAGGAATTTCTGAGGAATTATCTTTCCCAGAGTCCCCAGATTTTCATTTCATTTCTCTTGGGGAGACCTAGAGTAGACTGGTTTGTGGTAGGCTTGAGGAATTGAAGAAGAGGAAGGACTAGAGGAAGGAGGGCACATGGATGGAAGAAAATTTGACAGACTGCTGTGACCCAACAAGTAGTACCCTTGTCCCAGTGATGTCAAGTGAATTCCATTCCACCCTTCTTTCTCCTTTGTTTCACCAGAGTTCTTACTGGGAAAGTTTTGAGACCTATTGCACTCCCTGCTCTCCCAGAAGGGAAGAGGGATGAGGTTGAGATGAGAGGAGGATGGAGGAGAAGGGTGGAAGGAAAAACAACCCGAGCTGTTATTATATTGCAGCGTGCTACTTGAAGTTTACCCTTGGTTTTGTTTGCTTGCGTTTCTGCTGTTATGTTGTATCAGGTGGCCATTAACAATAAAATTCTACTTATTGTCATTGCTGTTGTTGTGTCATGTCAGTTACGTTCGACTCTTCATGAGTCCATTTGGGGTTTTCTTGGCAGAGATACTGGAGTGGTTTGCCATTTCCTTCTCCAGCTCATTTGACAGATGAGGAAACTGAGGCAAATAGGCTTAAGTGACATGCCCAGGGTTCCATAGCTAGTAAGTGTATGAGGCCAGATTTGAACTCAGGAAAGTGAATCTTCCTGATTCCCTATCTGGCACTCTAGTCTGTCACTCTATCCACTGCACCACCTACCTATATATTTAGTGGGTTATAATTTAGGGAGTGTATTTATTAGCTCAGGAATGCAGAATTGAAAAGTTGAGAGATTTACATTTTGGGCAGTTGGGATATACTCTGGATAATTTCGCCATGTAATTTCATTAAACTTGGGATCAAGCTAGCTTGTTCACTAGCTTGAGGAGTACAGAGTGGTGAGGAACAGAGGAGGGCAGTGGACGAGGTAGCTGAAGATCTTGCTGGTGGCCAAACAATATACTACAACTGCCTTCTTCCTGAGCTTGCTAAATAATTGATTAAATCACTTGATAGCATACTGTTCTCTGGAACAACAGAAAGATATAGAAAGAGTCAGGAGTGGTTGGGAGCCATTGGTAAATAAACTCTTTAGCCCGGGAGCTAGCACTCACCATCAAGACTTCTGTCACTAATATTTTACATCACTGTAACTTCTAAATTACTGCGTCTCCCTCCACAGAATCCTCCCTTGAAACAACAAAAGAAAAAGAAATGACACAGAGACTATAACTGACAGCAAAGACATACAAATCCATCCCTATTGTCTACCACCCTCCGAAAATAGAATAAGATCAAATCTTTTCATATTATTTGAATTTTGGTAATAGTTATGCAAATTGCTCTGGTATCATTTTCTCTCTGCATCAATTCATATGAATTTTCCTATGAGTCTCTGAATTCCTTGTATTTGTGCAAACCAGGGATCTACTACTATCTCTGTTGTTTTCCCTTTATAGAAGTATTCTTCATACTGTTTATTCAAGCTGGATCCTTACTTTAAAGACCAGCATAAACTACATATATATGTATACATATACATATATATGTATATATTATATAAAGAAATCATATATATGTATATACTTATATATTGCATATATGTATATAGAGAGAGAATCCCCTATATGTCCTATCTCCAACTCCACTAAACACCATGTCAGTGATCATTTCCTCCTCTGAACCCACAAGAATATAGACTGAGAGCTGGTAGTGACCTCAGATGTCATCAGTTCTAACACCTTCACTTTATAAGTGAAGAAAATGGAGCCCTTACACCTTGCCTAGGGTCACATAGGTAGTGTCAGAAGGGAAAGTAGGTGAGTTAATATATTTGTAACTTAGGCTAGCTATGTTTCATCATTTAAACATTTGCTATGTGTCTCTAGTTTGCTGAGAGCTGTCCCTTGGACTTTACAGGGTTAGGGGCAAGACATAAAACTGATCATTTTTGCCAAGTTCCTTCAGTACTTGAGTTCAAACACTGCTAGGAAAGAATTCTTCACCAGAGCATTCTGTGGGTGTGACCTGAGAAGGGAGAATCTTTGACATCACAAAATAGAAAGACCTCAGGAGTGTGTGAGATGGTCACTACATAATGGGACACTATTGTCTCTAGAGAATGGGAGAGAAGGTAGAGTAAGGCAAAAGTGTCTATGAAAGAATTCAGAGAATTTTTTAGTGGGTTTATTTAAAGGCAGTATGTGACACCTTCCTCCCTCAAAAAACAGTTAATATAATCCTAGATAGTATTGAAAGAATTACATCCATTATCCTGATCACTACAACTCTTCCCTTTGGGGTCTCCTGTAATTGCTATCCTTCTAAGATCTTCATGTTCTATCAATTCAAAACTTTCTAAAGCACTTGAATAACATTTGTGTTAAAAAATAGATGCCCCTTTGTAGCAGTGAGTATCTTGGTATCATTGAAAACATTGAACTTTTCCTCGAATGTAACTTGGCCCCTACTACTTTTCCAGTCATTTTCCACCTTACTCTCCAACAAATACTGCCTGACAAACAAACCCAAAGACACTGGCCTCCTTGTGCATATTTGTTTGTTTGTTGTTTTTCCCAGTATACTGTGAGCTCCTTGAGAGAAAGGTGTCTTTTCCCTCACTTTTTTCTTCTTCTAGTGCTTGGCACTGTTCCTTGCACAATGTATGTGCTTAATAAATGTTGTTGACTCTGTCACCCAGTCAATTCCAGTTCAACTATTCTTTATCAGTAGTGCCTGTCCAGTGTACATACATTGATACACTAACTCAACATGCTGCCTATCTAACTACATGTAAAAATTTAGACATTGTGCTTTCTTCATGCATTGGGTTTCTCTGTTGTAGATTTTGGAGGCTGATCTTTTTTTTGAATTAATGAACTTATAATCTGATTCACTTAGCTAGTTAAATACTGACAAAAATTTCAGAATTCATAGCGTTCAGAACTCTTAGGAAAAGGAGACATTCTAGGGAAGAGTTGAGCTTCTAGTCTCAGAGAAGTCTCAGATGCTCCCTTGTAATTATTGAATGCACAGAGTACATAAAAGTATTTCAGGTTCTTGAGATAAATGATTCCATGTGGACATCAGCTTTCAAGAGGTTATAAATAGATTTCTCTTCCCCCAAAGTACGAGCATGGTTACATTAAGTCATCCAACTTTGCGGAAAATCTGGTCTGGGCATAATCTGGAACTACAAAGGATGCTTAGGAAGCTGCTTATAAGCATGCTTAGGACCTAAGCTTAGGAACATGCTTAGGAACTCTAGAGTCACCAGTTACAAAAAAGTCACATTTGCCTCAGTTACTGACTACTATCATTTTTAATGCCTTTTTCTTGCTTCATGGAACAAGTATTGTAGCCAAAGAAAAGCACTGCACAATGTCAATCACTCAGAAAATATTATGTTTTTAATGTTGTACGTATAAGTATTTGCTCATTACTGAATGAAATCAGAAATCAGGACCAACACCCAGTTTCTTATAACTATTATGTCAATATCTGAAAACAACTATTTTGAGTGAATTGGTGAAATAATAGCTATCAGCTAACATTTATATATTATTTTAAGGTTTGCAAAGTACTTTACACATATTATCTCATTTGTTTCTCACAAGACATTGTAACAGATGAGGAAACTGCGGCAGACAAGAGTTTAGTGACTTGTCCATGGGATCATACAACCAATAAGTCCCTGAAGCCAGATGTGAATTCTAGCCTTCCTGAATCCAAATGTAATGTTCTATCTACTGTGCCACCTAATCACCTCTAAAATTAAAGACAGGGATTTGACAAAGTGAACTTTGGAGGATATCACAATGGGCAAATAAATAGGTAAGCCAGTACCATTAGTGCATTTGCTTGGGGCTTAGGATTGATGCCCCATGGTCAGTATAAAGTGCTTTTCCTCCATCTCATAGCACCAGTAGGAAAAAATGAGTTATTTTATTGTTTGGAAAAATTATTATACTGTTCAATCTAACCCTTTGTGATTAAAGGTTGTCTGCACCTAGGATGTTGTCTGACTGCAATAACTCTCTAGATATCCTGGAAATTGGCACAATTAACTTTGGGTTAGTCCAGATCCTGAATCTACCCAAAGCATTCTTGTTTTGGGTCCCCACATCCAAGACTTTTTTTTTTTTTGGATCCACCCAACCTTGTATTTTGTGTCCTCTTGTGTTTTAGCTTTATCCATTTTTTTTTTTTACTGCTTACATCAACTCATACCCATCTCAATTTACCTAAAACTGCTTAAGTGTGTCATGTGGGGTTCATGTGCAGGTACCCTTGTCTAAATCCTACATAAAATAAACCTTCCAGAGACTTGAAAAGATGGAGCTATGCCTCCTTTCTTACTTGGTCTCCTCTATCAAATTGCCTACTAAATTTCTTTCTAAAACTGTTTCAGATTTGGGGTTTGTTCTGCTGAATAACATCCTGGACTAGCTGCCTTGTAAGTACATAGCTTTAGGCACAAAGGGAAGTGAGAGGGAACATGGCATGGATCTAGTTTTAGAAAATATCAAGTTCATTCTCATTATATGTGAAAGCGAGCAAATTATTGACAGAAATCAATGGATTTACCCTTGAAATGAATGAGCCAAAAATGCCCTCTTTGTTTAATTATATTTCTTTCTTCTCCTTTCATCCATCATAGAAGTATTGGATTTAGACTTTACTATTTCAAAAGATCTGTGTTTTCATTGATGTGACTATTCGCTGTGTACCTGACACATAGTATTAAAGTGCTAAAGGAATGCTTGCTAAATGGAATGGAAGACCACACCTTTGTAGACAGTTTTGTGGATTGCTAGGGCAAGGCATACTCATCATCTGATGGTCAACATCTGATGCCGCGCTCTCCAAATGTAACTAGGAATCCATAAGAGAACAATCTTCCTCCTGGGGCTATGTCAGGATCTCCGCTTTGGTACTAGTGGTAATGGTGATGGACTTGGTTTCCTCAAGAATAAACTTAGTCTTTTTCTGGATCTAGTACAGTAGCCTATACTCCAAAGAAAGTGGTAAAAATGAATTAATGAATGGAATAAGCACTGTTTGAAAAAAAGTCTCCACTGGTTTTCTATCCTTAAAGACATATCTGTAAAAAAAAAAAAAAAAAGATAATCAGGTAAATCAAAATTGGCTCATGGTTTAAACCAAATGATAAAGCAGGCATTCCAATGGTGCAAGGCAGCATTAACTTGCGTAAATTATGATCTCGTGCAACTGAACATGCATTTTTTTAAACATTTGCCCTTTACTAGATTTGTATTCACAAATACAAAAATGAAAGTCTTGGCTTGCATTCCATTCAAGGAAAACAACATGTACAAATAACCATCACTATGCACACATATAATATATGTATATATTTCTATGCACACATATACATGTGTACATATTATAACCATACAGTAACTGCAAATTCATATTGGAGAAGAGGGGAGAAGACTAACAAGATGAGGTAAAAAGTGGAATGATGTAGGAGGAGGAGAATGAATTGAATTTTAAAGAATCTAGAGCTTCTAAGATGCAGAGGTAAGGAGGGAGAATATTTAATGCATGATGGACAACGTGTTCATCCTTCGTTGCTGAAGACCATGCCATCAAAGAAATGACATGACTTGAGCTTGACTTTGTTTTGAGTGAGGGAAGGCTGTGCAGGTCACCAGCCTCACTTCTCCTCCAGAGCCATCTGAATCCAATGACCAGATATTCATCAGGATGACTGGAGATGACCCAGGAGGCCAGGAGGAGGCAATTGGGGTTGTGACTTGCCCAAGGTCACACAGCCAATGAGTGTCAAGTGTCTGAAGTGAGATTTGAAGTCAGGTCCTCCTGTCTCCTGCACTGGTGCCCTATCTACTGCACCACCTAGCTGCCCACAACGGACAATATGTGCAAAGGCAAAGAGGTGGGAGATTGAATATTATTATAAGGGAACAGCACATAGGAGACTTTGAATGGACCACAGGAGCAGTGAATGTGTGTGGTGTGGGAGAGGAAGCTGGGGGATAATAATATAAACTGAAACTAGAAATATATGTGGAAGCCAGATTTTGAAGGTTTTAAATGCCAGAGAAATTTTCCTTTTATTCCAGAGGTAATGTGGAGCCCAATAATTCCATACAGGTAATAAACTCAACTAAACTAAGCCTAGCACTGTTCTCTATCCAAGATGCCTTCATTATTTAAGCACAACTGCAAATATTTCTCAAAAACGTGATCATGGGAAATCTTTGCCAGGGGCACCTCATGACAGAGTTTTTCTGGCTACAAAATATTCTCCAAGAGCAATTCTGCATTTACTTTGGAAAATCAAGGGCTGAGTGTGACCTTGTAGAGAAGGGTACATGTCAGATCATTTAATAAATAAAATGTACTGGTATTCAAACTTTTCCTCCACAAAAATGTTAAAAGGAAATGTTTCAGGACATAAATCCAGGGCCCAAGTGAATTGGGCACAGTTTTATGGTCAATAGTAAAAACTGTCATCTGGTTTGTCAATTATATGCCAGCTAAAAGGTCTTCACGTAAGTCCCCACACAAAACACTATAATGGCTCACAAAGAGCCCACCTCATTGCCTGGTGTCAAGGAGCTCCTAATTAATAAGGACCTGAGTCAGGCAGTTCTGACATTAATGTAAACTAATAACATTAAGGAGTACAGTAAAAAGTCCCTAACAGGATTTGCATAATAATTTATAATAGTCCCCTATTGTCTCTCAGGTCAGTAACCTGCAATTTCAAAAGATGCTAATACATATTTACATGTTAGACTTCAATGGCTTCTAAGAGAGAATTATGGACTCTGGCAGAGTCAACACATTGCCGCATTACACTAGCAGATAAATGCCTCTGGTTTAGAGGAAGACCAGAAGTAAACCATCAGGGGACAGAGCACGCTGCTTAAATATACTTTTGGTTTCTGGTTTGTTTTTTTTTAACACATTAAGGTTTCCTCATCAAAAGGACCAAGCTGTTCATTTTAGATGTACAGAGAATAGAACTGGAAAGTCTACCTTATGTGGGCATTGAGGAACTGGATGAAGGAGAGGGGTGATGGAAGACAACACTGATTTAGTTCCTTCATTCCTCAAGTCATTAAAGTCCTACACAAGAACATTCAGACCTCAAAGAAAAATTCCAGAAGGAACAACAACAAATTATTCTAGCACACTGGGGATTTTGTTTGACTCTTAAAAGTGAAAAAATCACTAAATGATAATTACATCTGACATTTAGAGGTAGCTAGTTTAATTTTTTGAGCAAATTACCATAATCTATCACAAAATAGAATACAAAATAGCCTGACTGTTTTGAGGGAGTGCATCTTCCTGACCAATTTGTGGATATAAACAAAATCCTCCAAATTCAATAAGGCTCACCATAGTCTCAGCCCTATTTATGCCAATCACAAATTTTGGCTTGCATACTGACTATCTTTCCTTTAGGGAAAAGTTTGGGGGGATTGTAGAGTTGATGCTTTCTCATCCTAGGTTGAAAGGGGAAAATGTGTGCAGTTGACCACATCTATGATAATTAGAGGGGAAAAAATTCCTCCTGATCAAGAGCTAGATGCTGAAGAAAAAAAAAAAAACATTAGCCTTTCACCTCTGCAGATTGGGGCTCAGGGCCTGCTTAAGCTTCAAGCTATGTGCCTTTGAGTTACAGGCCATGTCAGAGAAGCCAAGGACCAGGCATTCAGATGTGCTTCAGGATGAATGGCATTCTTCACTTAAGTAAGATCCAGCATCAGGCTGGATTCAGCATTCAGGGTCCCCACAGATCATGACTCAGACGTATTAGCCAGACTGAAAGGCAGCCCCATGGATTGTTTGATCACACTTCAACTTCATTTAGCCATCAACATTCATCTCTTGTCTTTAGGAACACCGGTTTTACTCCCAAAATGACATTAAAATTCCTTGTCAAAATGCTTTTTACTTGATAGCACTTTGCCAAGGAAAAATAACTTCTTAGGAAAGAACAATATGGAAATTGTTTCAGATAGCCAACAAAGGCAAGTATTCATCATAGCTTCCACAATCAAAATGTAATCCTACAAAGCAGTAATTAAAGGAAAGAAATCTGTGTGCAAAGAAAGGAAGATCAAACAGACAGGAGTATAATAAAATAACAATAGGTAACATTAATATGACAATTTAAGATTTGAAAAAACCCTTTACATATATCATTTTACTGGATTCCCACAAGGTTGTTGGGAAGGTGCTTATTACCCCATTTTATAGAAGAGAAATGAAATGACTTAATCAGAATCATACAGCTAGTAAACATCAGAGAAAGGATTTAAACTCAGGCCTTCCTCAATCTATTCTCTGTCTATTTCACCTTAAAAATCTCTTATCAATGGCATTCTGGAAGCATAAACCTGATTCTCCAGCAAAATGTCTGAGGATCCCAAAAATCTAAAAGAAGAGCAGGGGAAGAAAGAATTCAGTAGTTTAGAAAGAAGTCTGTAGTTCCTGTCACAAAAATAGACACTTAAAAAATACTTATTTTCTTTCCTGATATAATTATGATTAGAATACAGAAAAAAAGATGTGGGGTTAAGAGTCAGAAAATAACTCTGATGAGTGAGATTTCTTACGTTTTGAATTTTTGTCCCCAAGAAAAATTGTGGAAGTCCCACTAGTTCAGTCTTCCGAAATTGGACTATAATAATCATTTGGGGTTAATACATTTGTGACAGAGAAAGACCCCAAGCTGTTTCTCGTGTCTAATTCCTCTGACCTTACCTCTGAAAGATTTATCAGAAGAACTAAGAATGGAGCCTGGGAAGCAAGAGTAAGCCATGGTTGAGTGAGTTTGAGATAAGCCACAATGGCCAACCTCAATATTGAAGGAAAGATAGGAGCTGTCTCCAAAATACTAGAAGTCAAGCTATAATATCTTTCTGCCACTGCTCCCTGGCACTTCTCCCAGTCTTAAGCCAGTCAGTGTAGCAATAACACCTAAAATAGAAACACCACGAGCTGGGGTTTTTCATGTAAGGATGGCATTAGACCTTAACTACCTGCCAGTAGGGGTTCTATTTTTGAGTCAAGTGACTGAAAATGAAACCACTGCCCCCTCCCCTGTAGCTGCCAGAGACTGAGGATGCTGAAAGTTTCCTCAATTATCATTCACTGCTACACCTGAAGAGATAAGTGATAATGCCTATGAGTGCATTTTCGAACAATCAATCCAACAATTGGCAAGCAATATTTTTGTGTGCTAAGCAAACAAAAGAAGCTCAGAGGAAGTGGTCTTTGGCCCAAAGGGGTTTATAATCCAGTTAGAGAAACAAGACAAAAGAGCATACAATTAAATCTTAAATTATGGGATATGGACTATAAGTGTTATGGGAATTCAGAGAAAGAGAAGATCAATGAGGGCTGGGGAAAAGGTTGAGGCAGGTTTCATGAAGGAAATGGGAGTCGAAATTATACCATTAATTTGTCGGTTGCTTTAACATTTACAATGTAAGTTTCTCACAATAACTTAGTGAGGATAATCTTAAAGAATAGTTTGGGTTTGGCTTGTAAAAGGGAAGGGTGTTCTGAGTGAAGGGGGGATAAGGGCAAAGGCATGGTGGTAGGAATTAGAATAGTGTATGTTCAGAATAATGACAAGACCAATAGGACTGGAGTGGAGCATTTTTCTTGGGAAGAGGTGAGTGATTAAAGGAGATGAAAGGTGAGGGGGGAATGAAAAAAAGGATGGAGAACTCTGAAGACAGGCAGAATAATTAACACTTGATGTGATGGGATAATAATAATAGTTGACATTTATGTAACACTTTCTGATTTATGAAGTATTGTGCATTATTTTCTTTGATCCTCAAGACGCCCAGAGGTAGTTACTATACAGGGTGTCCTGAAAGTTTTAGTGCAATCTTTCTGTGTGTGTACATGTACACGTATATACACATATATGCCTCTCTCTCTGTCTCTCTCTCTGTCTCTCTCTCTGTCTCTCTCTCTCTCTCTCTCTCTCTCTCTCTCTCTCTCTCTCTCTCTTTCTCTCTCTCATATTCCTTTTTTCTTAATGATGAAACCAAGGTTATGAAAGACTAGGGGAATTTTCCCCTGATCACACAGTCAATAACTGAAGGAGGAATGATTCAAATCCAGGTCTGGCTTGACTCCACTTTGAAGGTCTTTCACCCCACTTTACATTAAAGGCTGCAATGGGATGTGATATAGTAGAGGTAGTGCTAGATCTATCAGAGGAAAATTTGGTTTATATTTCACTTCTGGTAGTCACTCCTTTGTGATTCTAGCAGGTCATATAACCCTTCTTATCCCCAGTTTCTTCATCTGTAAAATGGATATAATAGTATTCCTACTTCCCAAAGTTGTTGGGAAGGTCAGAAAAGAAAATATATATAAAGCATTTTGCAAATCCTAAAGTGCTGTAGAAATGTAAATCGATGTATCCTTCAATAAGCATTTATTAAGAATCTACTCTGTATCAGTCCCCATGCCATTTGTTAAATATATTAAGACAAAAGAAAAGGAAACAGGGCTTTGTCTTTGAGGGGCTTAAATTTGATGGGGGGAAGCAACTATTCACTGCTTCCTCTGTGTGGGTCATAGCAATATTCATTGTATTGCTTAGGAAAAAATGCCATTTTCAGATTCTAATATATATGCACATGAGAAGAAATAAGACACAGTGTATTTGGGATATCTATCTTCCATCACTGTTAGTACATTAGCTGCCAGGATTTAGAGACTTGCCTCCTCTCAAGAGCTCTATCTTGTATAAGGCGCAAAAGGCCATGGAAATTTCAACCCCAACCTATGCAGAATGTGACAAAGAATTTCAAATGTAACTTGGGGGAAAAGGTGTTCTGAGGGAGAAAAAAAAGTGATCACCTCCCTGACGGAGAAAAGGACAAGCTATTTGAACACCAAGAAAGAGGATTGTTTTAGAGTCTTCTTGAATCATAATATGTCTTTGAACTACATTTGAACTACACCGTCTGTTGTATTAGATGGTGATCATAAGTTGAGCACTTGCTGTGTGCAAAGTTTCTTGCTCAACTTAGCTTGGGACAGAAAGGTACAACTTGGTAAGACTTCATTTGACAAGAGGAAACAGACTGGGAAATTCATCCTCATACCAGGAGACTAAGAAAATGAAAAAAGCAGATGGGGGGAAAATTCTGTAATATAACTGGGGGAAGGGTCAAACTCAAGGGGAACCTGGAATATTTTTCAGTAATCAGAAAGCATTATTTTGATAAGTGATATACAATGAATGATAATAGAGTAACATAAATTAATTGGCCACTTTTTTTTCATAATTTCTTAACTGTGCTCATACTGAGTGACTGATTAAATAAGTCCCTCTAGTGCTCACTGATGCTTCTTGGGAGGTGCCCTACTCAAATTCACAGGGCCCTGCAACACAAAACACGCCTCCAGACTGTGAGGAACACTTGTCATGGAGTGAAGCATAGCAAGAAAAGCAAGTGAAATATACTGAACTTTAGTCAACATCTTCAAGTTTAAATGAAAGACTCCCTCCCTCCAATCATCTGCAAGGCATTAGCACCTTAACCTTTCAGACTAGCTAATTCCTGCAAGAGAGTACTTTTCCTTTTTAGAATTCAAGGTAGTTAGAAAGAAATTTAAAGGCCTCCTCTTGATATTGACTTATCCTTGCAAACCTTTTAGAAGCATTTTTTTTCTTTTTTCAAGAAGCTGCTTGCAGATAGGCATTATTACATAATAAGCATTTTCTTTGGGAAAACTAGTAATAAACTAAAGCAACAGTAATGAATTAGAACTGGCTTCCTTGAGATATGCTCGGTAATTGTGCTCCAAAGTAGATTTATTGCTATTTACCTCATTGATGTAGTAAATAGGAGTCTTGCACTCAAATGGGGAAAGGAAAAAAAAAACTCATTTAATATCTGCCACTTGTAATTCAGAGGATATTGATTTTCAGTTTTAAAAGCATTTCGCCAAACCAGGAAGTTGTAATAATATTTAAATCAATGTCGTTCAGATGTCTTTGCAAGGCAAACAAAGCCCTGTCAATTGAACAACCAAACCGCTGTTCAAATTAATCAGTGGGAACTTGATAAATTCCACTGATGTAGAAAATTAGCACTTTGCATGTTTCCCAGATTTTGATTTCATTTGGACGTCTGGTCATGAATTATAACCATTCTTCTCTGGCTCAAGCTATTTCACTTGAAATCCATTACTTCTAGCAGAATTATGAGTCTTGTTAGGGAAATGCTAGCTATTTCCATTTCGAGCATCTGCACTGCAGTTCTATTATTAACATTGAGCTCATTAAAAAAGAGGGAAGAATTAGATTTGTGTCTTGGAGTTGGGCAGGGGGAGGGATTGGAGCCTCAGTGAAACAAATAAGCTCACAATGCTGCTTCCAATTGACACAGCTGTCATGTAAGCATTTGCCGCTGCTGTGTAGCTTAGGGATGCTGGGCTAGGAGACCTTGTAGCCATATGTAAACAATACAGCGCTGATGACAGGTTTACAGCACCGGAGACAACTATGTGCAGCTGTTCACTCCTCAATCCTATATGGGTTACAAATGTTCTGGCTGCATATTTACAGATGCCCTGGACTGAGTCCTTAAAGAGCTCAATGACAGCCAGTGGGTTGAGTTTTATGATCCTCTCTGCACCACTGTCTTGTGAGTCATGGAGTATAGCTATAGGTAGAAAACACTTATCTCTTGATGTTTTTCTTTCTCTATCTCAATCTCTGTCACTGTGTTATGGGTCTCTCTACTCATTCCCTCCCTCTGTTTTTCTCCCTCTTTCCATCTCTCCCTTCCTCTTTTCTCTTCCTTCTTCTTCCAATGATTTCCCACAAATAGCATTTAGGCAAAATATCTCTCTGCCACTGGAGGATTGAATGCAGATGCAATGCTTGATCACCTCCCTCTGCATGCAAGTGATCAGAAGGGCTTCTCTGATCACAAAATCTCAGAATAATGGTGGAACATTGCATTAGATCATTTACTCTGTTCCCAAGTTAATGTCATTCTTCCCTTTACAGGTTTTTTTCCCCCAGTATTTAGTCCAGGATGATTTCAAAAGAATAAAAAGAAAGACCAGTTATAGTATTAGCTGGGCTTATGTTGATAAAAACATTCACAAGCAAAGAATCCACAAATAGGGATTTTTGTACTAGGCTAATACAGGAAACATGCATACATGTATATATGTGTGCATGAGGATATGTAGATAGATAGACAGATTGATTGATTGACAGATTCATTGAGATTCAATGAAAGTTGGAGCTGGGAAACAATGCCAATGTGAGAAGTGGCCAGAATATCTTGACTTAAAGCCAGATATGTGACCTCAAACCTCTTCCTCAAAGTCCTGTCCTTTCAGGAATAATATTGGTATTGTGTGGCAGCAAATCACATGACATTACTGTTTCTGATGAATCTAAAATAAGAGAGGGCAATGGAGAGATGATAGTGTATGTGAGCAGGCTGGGACACAATACCAAAAAAAAAAAAAAATTACAAAGATTCACCAGAATAAAAGAGACCATCAAAGAAATGAAATGGTGAAAAAAAAGAAGATGGGTTGGTTATATAGCAAAAGAAAGGAATAACTAATAGAGAGGTCATGTGCTGTACTCGTCTTTTCATGATATTGAGAGAAACTAAAGAAGACACTTACCATAGTGGATAGATTCCCTGTGGTGACCTGTGGGAGGATATGGAAAAGACTTGCACAGATTGGTGAGAATTCTAACTATATCCTTAGATAGAAAAACTATATTAGTGACATTACAATTCCATTTGAGCATACCTATAAATATACCAGGTAAACAGGAGAACTAAGACAGTGCCAGAATTTGGTTAACTCAGATCTCCAAATCTGTGGTTAATCTGAAAAATCTCAATAAAAATCAAGGCAAAAATGGGTGTAGATATTACTGTCCTGATTAATTTGAATAGTTGTATCAGGTTTTTCATTGTGGAAAACAGACAAGAAAGGCAAAAATTTGTATTTTTTTCATCAGAAGCTGAACCAAACACACTGACTGCTTTAAAGTTTGTCTAGAGAACACATGAATAGGATTAATAGCTTTTACCAGAGCTCTTCACCCCCATCTTTCAACCTGACTCTTACAGAGGACACATTCCTCTGTAGCTGTTACTGCAGCTAAGTAGAACTGGCTTCATTCCAGAGGAATTCACTTCCACCAATCCAGTATCAACCAACAAGCATTTTTACATACCTTCCATATTCAGGTACTATAAATACAAAGATGAGAATTTTTAAGTGGCAGATTTGCCCTCAAAGAACTCACAATTGATTCCCCCAACATGAGAAATCATTAATACCTCACTAGTTGTACTCTTTCCCTGCTACTTCCAAAGGATAGGAGTTTCATGGTTATCCTCCCACTCTACAAGAAACTCCAACAGAAGCAAAAGAGGGAGATGTGTTACTTCTATCTTGGTTTTAAATTTTCAATGCATTTTCCTATAAAAAAATGGCAAAAATGCAAGTGATATACTTAGTCCTATTGGATCTGTAGTTAAGATTTGTTTAGGATTAAATAATCTTACTAGCTTGGGAAACCTAACCACAATTAAAACAGTGTTCCCCTGGGGAAGTGACTTCTAAATTCTGAGAGACTGACTTACAAATGAACTTTCACAACATAAGCTATTTATGAGTTAGGGTTTGCTTGTTGTAATGTGAGTTCTTTAAACTTGGGACTATTTTAGAAAGCATGACCCAGTGCCTCATAAATATTTTGGCTCCATGAAGATGTTTTAAAAATAAAGGCAGGGAGTAAGACCTTGATATCCATACCCTCTAGATTCAGAATGTGCGAATAATGTGTTGAGGTGACTTGTTCCTAAGTTCTGGTGAGTCCAGTGGGCTCTGTGGAACCTTCTTCAAGCCTATAAATCAGGCACAGGCAATCTACACAATAAATACTTCAAGTTGCTTGGGGTAAAATGAGATTTAGTCAAACCAGGTAGCTGCCAATCTCCAGGATTTAGGGCTTGGGGAGAAATTCTAAATGCTTTATAATTTTTCTTAGCTTGCTTCCTATCTTCTTTCTGAAGTCTCCTCTCAAATCAGCAACCTCTCTTTCTTATATACTAGTCAATAAGCATTTATTAAGTACCTACTGCGTGCTTCACACTGTATTAAGCACTGAGCATATAAAGAGAGGCAAAAGATATTGCCTGCCCTCAAGGAGCTCACAATATAATGGGTATGACAATAACACCAACAACAACAAAAAAAGACATATACAAACAAGCTATATGCCAGATAATTTACAGAGGAAAGACATTAAAATTAAGAGTTGTTGGGAAAGGCTTCCTGTAGAAGGTAGGATTTTTGCTGAGACTGAAAAGGAAGCCAGGAAAGCCAGGAGGAAGAAATGAAGAGGAGAGCATTCTAGATATGAGGGACAGTCAAAGAAATGGCCCCAAACTGAGAGGTAGAGTGTCTTGCTCATGGAATATCAAGGACACCAGTGTCATTGGTTGGAAGAGAAGACAATGGGGAGTGAGATATAAGAAGACTGGAAATGTGAGGGTTGGGCCTAGGTTATAAAGGGCTTTGAAGGCCAAACAGGATTTTTTTATTTGATCCTGTAGATGATACAGAACTTATTTAGTGGAGAGACAATGTGGTCAGATCAGTACTTGAAGAACATTATTATGGCTGCTGGATGGAGGATGGATTGAGGTGGGAAGACGTAAGGCAGGGGACTCACTAGCAGGATATTGCAATAGTTCAGGCATGAGGTGAAGAGAGCTTCCATGAGAATGGTGGCATGTCAAAGGAGAGAAGGAGGTGTATTCTCTATCCTTCACCCTTCATACTCCCATGCTCTGTCTGCCTAGAACAAGAAGGTTCACTATTCACTCCACTGAACATCTGCCCTTCCTTATCTGCTTCATGTTCCAGAATTACCTTTTCCTCACCTTCCTCAGTCAAAACTTGATTGCTTAGTAATTGATATCAACTATGTATTAAGAGGAAAGATTTCCATTCATTGAATTCTCAGTAAGCTATTTAAAAAAAAATGAATGTGCAGTTGCATTTTAGAAGAGCTTCTTAATAGAGCACAATCTCCTAAAGTTTGCAAAGTGTTTTAAGAATCTTACCTTATTTGACCCAATCCTCTGAGATTGTTTCAGTTATTCTATTTGACCCATGAGGAATATGAGCCTTACAGAGATTCAATAATTCACGCAACTTTATACATCTTATAAGTTGACTGAGGCAAGATTTGAACACGGGTTTTCTTGTCTTCCAGCCCAAGGTTCCTTCCACTATATCATACCTCAGAGATAGAATATGGAAACATTGGAAGAATTGAGGGCTAAAGAACAATGTACCACCAATGGCAGAGATGGGTTCATAGATCCAGAGCAGAAAAGTTGAGTTAAGCAAAATGGCCCCAGAATGATTAATGCAAAGGGCATTGTCACAGAGTTAGAGAGACAGACTGAGAGACAGAGATGGAGGCAGAGAGAGAGAGAGAGACAGAGAGATGGTGGCAGAGAGAGCGAGAGACAGAGACAGAGAGACAGAGACAGAGAGAGAGAGGGAGAGGGAGATGGAGAGAGAGAGATTGTGCTGATGTGGTAGTGACCACAGGAGAAAGGGGGAAGGTTCAGTAAGGCAGAAGACTCCAATGTAGGTCCTTGGGGAGGGCAGGAGGGTAGTCCAATGGATCGAAATAAGTCTTATGAATACCTAGAACATGCTTAGGTTTTATTTTTTCTCTTGTAGTATTATTCCAGTCCAAGGTCAAACTGTAAGTGTGGAAGAAAACTGTACAGACAGATGCCTATATGAATGCAGAAGAGCAACAAAGTGTAAGGAGCCAGTATGAAAATGAATGAATCTATATCTTGGGTTGCTGAGTTGAGAGAATTTCTTGGTTTCTGGAAAATAGCTCTAACCAAAGGAATGCCTCCCCAAAATGGCATACACCCTTCATGCCCCAGCTACCTCACCGCAAAGATTTCAATTAAACAGTAGAGAAAATGATCAAAAACAAATTTTAGAAAATCCAAAACAATATTCAAGACATAAATGATAATCAGGAAGCTTCACAAACATCTGGACAGACAGGTACATTCAAAAATAAAGAATAAACTTGAGCATCTGGAAAAATGAAGTGACATCTATAAAACTTCAAATTACATCAGGTTGTTAGTGAAAGGAGACATGATTAAGTATTCAGGTGGCAGGATGATAATGTTTCAGAGACATTTACTTTTGCAAGAGTTGTAGATAACATAGAAGAAATGAAAGAAGCTTAAATCTCTCCCACCTTGAGGGCTAAGTGGGAGGAGTATTCACCTTCAGCTCTGGAACTCTGTCAGTGTCAGAACCAATGAACAACTTCAGAGGATTTTAAATCCAAAAGCAAGAGCATCCAAATAATTTTAATTACCTTAATGTCTAGAAAAAGTCATAGGTAATAACATGTACTTCAGAGAAAATTCTTCCTTTGTCTTATATTATGCTTCTCAGGATACATAGTGTTCAGATTTCATATTTGATGGAGTCTTAATAATATTCATTTTGAAAAAAGAGTTATTTACTGTGTCTTATACTCTGAGTTTAATTTGAAGGTTTTCCTATCCTTGTTGATACTGGTAATTTTCAAGATGCTAGAAATAACGACTATGTTTATGGCACATCAGATTTTTTTATATTGTGCTCTCCCTCTAATGGGGTCACAGAGTATTTAAACACAAAAAAACTGGAAACACTTCACTATCCAAAAAACAGAACTAAACATACACCATTTTCAGGAATAAATCCTAATGAATGGATGATTCTCTGTTTTTGATCTTGATCCAGATAGGATTCAAAAGAATAAGCAGCCAAAATGGTTTGAGTCCTTCATAGCAGATTATGGTATGGGATTTTAAAAGGAAACAGACAAACAAACAAACGAAAACTTTCAGGCATATCAACCAGGAAGAAAATACCTCAACTTTTTAGAAAAGATGAGGCTCTAGCCTAGACTTAGAGCAAGAAAGGTAGAAATCCAATGCTGCTCAACTTGGTCACTGGGATAGTCATCACCTTCCCCTAATACACACAGGCACATGTGTGCATGCACACATACATGCACACACACACAAACACACACATATACTTTTATAGACTACATTTACTCTTTTCTGAAATATTTCTGCTCGTGAACATTATTTTATGAATTGCTATTTCTCCCTAATAATCAATAGTTGTAGTGATAACATGCAAAGGGCATTAGAGTTCCAAGACCTTCGATTTCCAGTGCCATGATAATAGTAACAAAATTCTGCATTTACATGGTGTTTTAGGATTTCTGAAGTGGTGTTTTTTTTTTTTTTGTCTTTCCACAGATAAGTCAAGTCATGTTTAAG